>NC_056433.1:68102530-68409197 GCF_018296145.1 Oncorhynchus tshawytscha
GTAAAGGTTTTCATAAAAGGAATTGACTAATTATGATATTGTAATGGGATCTTTGCATAAAACATCATTAATTGTGAGTGCAGTTATATATTTTATTTTGCAGATTCTCTTTTCAAGTGCAAAAAAGTAACTAGTGTTTTTTCCCCCTCTTCAATCCATTTTGCTCTTGACCATACAAAGGCACCCTTTGCCAAATCCGTATAAGTCTGTTATAATTCTAGTTGTAAAGACCTGAACACAGACTCCTCTTCTTCAGATAGATTATCTTTCTTTAGAAAACTGTCAAGCTTGCTCATCATCTCCTTTTCTCTATGGTTCTTTAATTGCATCAGCTCTTTGGCGCGTTTAATGGCTACCACTCTGACTTTATATTTGAAAAATTCCCATCTACTTCCATGACCCAAGTCTTTTCTAGCAAAATTATCTTTAGCTACTGAATGGATGTGTTCAATGAGATCAGTATCTTTAAGAAGTGTATTGTTTCATTTCCAATATCCTCGAGTACCTTTTGATTTTGTAGTAGCTTGTAAATTCAGGGAAATCAAGTGATGATCAGAAAAGGGAGCCAACAACAAGGCTAGACATGACGTCTAGCCAAATTGCCTCAAATCAAAGGCACTCGTTCGATATAAAGTTGTTTTTGACGAAAATTAAAACGTATCAGTTTGTCACTTTCACGAGGTTGGAGAAATAACATGTTCAACTATTTAAGACATTGGCACGAATATAGGCTGTGCCTTTAGATTTCGCGAAAATTTACAACTAAGGAAGAATTGTTCTTATTGACATATCAAACGGCAATCCCCGGATTGGTCTGTTTGGCAAGAATTCCCGGAAGTCTCGCGATGTTGGCTTCGAAACTGTGATAGTTCTCAGCTGAACTACCTACACCGCTTGGCTGTACGCATTCTTTGGGACAGGCACCATATCGATGAAACAGCGACTAGAAACACATTTGTGTATA
Source organism: Oncorhynchus tshawytscha (assembly GCF_018296145.1). Lineage (NCBI taxonomy): Eukaryota > Metazoa > Chordata > Actinopteri > Salmoniformes > Salmonidae > Oncorhynchus > Oncorhynchus tshawytscha. The sequence continues at coordinate 68,103,495 of NC_056433.1, forward strand.
ATGTTCGCAAGAAATGTGTTGTTTAGCGGCAATTTTCATTCTTACACATCAATGGAAGGTTCTAGAATGGTCATGTGATGTGGTTTGACCAGTTATGTTGCATTTTGAAAAATACCCTGCTTTTCCGTGTTTTTTTTTAACGAGTGCCTTCTCTAACTTTCAAACTATCTAGGTTACTACATCGAAAAAGAGGACCCGGATGTCAGTGAGCTCAAGGTGAACCGATGTTTGATATAACAATATCTAGGATATTTTTATTTAGTAAAACGAAATCCTTACCCACGCTAGTGAGAAAATCAAGGACTGAATGTATCACGTGAACTGGTTTGACCAATCACCGCTTGAGTTCTGAACTGAAGTGTATAAATATGAGGCGGTTGCCCATAGAGACGTCCGCCATTGAAGACTCGTTTTCAATGTACTTGATATTGGTAAAACCGTGTATTGTTTTTTTTTTTAAATATTATTTGTTATCAAACTAAAAACAGCAACATTTTTATCCACCGCATCATCGGCGAAAGTTTCATTTGGCATCCTTCCAGCAGAACACGGTCGGCAAAGAACGTCTGTCTCAGTTCGGCAGTAAAAACAATCTTGTTGTGCCAGAGACGGAAAGGTAAATGTGAAAAGAGGTCAGGGATATATAACGTTAACACATTGCATTTAATCAGCTGGTTACTTTCTGTGTATCTCCTTCTAACGTTGATATGGAAGGTGTGTGTGTGTGGTGGAGCTGTTTCAAGTTTGAGCGGTTGGCCTGCGTTTTGTGTGGGCCCTTGACACGGAAATCATTTCCTGTCACCATTTTGTTACATAAAGCTAACTAGCATTGCTAACTAGCTATAACTACTGTTAGCCAACCAAGATTCGTTTGTCACATTCACTGCAAAATCTGAGCCATGTTCAGGATTCAATCTTTAGCTACAAGGTAGAATTTCATATTTGTTGGCTGAGCGAAGCTTTCCCAGCTTTTTCTTTGGTACGAAAGTGTAGGTTGTAAATTCTCACGTGCTAGCCACCACATTTCGGTCCAACCACGTTGATTGCGTCATGCAAGCATGGAGTTGACCAATAATGCGCACAAACTAGCTCACTAACGTTTGTTAACTTCAACAATGTAACATTATTTAACGAACGTTAGCTAGCTAGTCTGGAACTTGTTGTAGCTAACGTTAGCTAGCTATGTACAGCAGGGGGAAAGTTCTCCGTCACTGCGACGGAATTCCGTCATGGATTCTGAAGAGGTCGTTTTTTCAGTGTAGCTCTGCAATAACATTATCGGGGGGGCTGCTTTGCAGATAACTGCCGAATACCGACAGGAGCATGTCTGTTCTACTAAATATTACAAAACGTCTTCTCATTTGATTTAGTCTGTTACGCTGTGTGCACTTAACTGGCATGCATGATTTTTGCTGACATTCCTATATTCAGATGAAGGGAATTAAAGTATTTTAACGCGGTGCTTAACTCAAACAGCGGTGTGTAAGCCAGTAAATGCTTGATCCGAAAATGTGGTCGGAGCACGCAGAGGCCTAACGTTAATTGAACTCCATACTGCTTCGCCGTGTGCCTCTCAAATGGTGTAATAATGCGGAGGGCTCAGTATAGCTCCGCATTGACATTATTTGGTTGATGGTAGGTAAGGGCGAGCGGTCCTGTATAAACAACTTTCTTCACAACAGCACTGTGCTGCACAGCCAGTGCAGACGACGGAATGCCCATGTAGCGCCTTGATCACACTGACGTCGGAAGTAAATTCATTTCCAATGGTGCGTTGGATTTATCGAACGTATGCCTCACTGTATGGTTCGATTGCTTGACAGAAATGGAAGGATAAGGTGAATGTTTAACTTTTGTAGCACACATCCAGATGACGCTGCATACCACTTAGTGCAATGATGTTGTTGGTGTGATCGAGGTGTTAAGCACATCTCAAATTATTTACCTTTTATTTAACTAGGCAAGTCAGTTAAGAACACATTCTTATTTTCAATGATGGCCTAGGAACAGTGGGTTAACTGCCTTGTTTTTACCTTGTCGGCTCGGGGATTCGATCTAACCTTCCAGTTACTAGTCCAACGCTCTAACCACTAGGCTATCTGCTGCCCAATCAATGCTGAGATCTGATATTCTGCGCAAAAGGAGACGTGCGCCAGTATCATAGGCCTATCTTCAATCACGTTTCTTAAATCATTTTGGGATATATTTCAGCTGAACTTGGTGGACAATTGGGACTGACTACTTACAAAAAGTGTGCTTCTGTCAGAGTTACAAAAGTAAATTGCCGTGTTAGACAGAAGGATATAAGATCATTTTGTCAAATTCAAGGCTCTTCCTGCTCATTAGTTGCTCATTCAGCATATTTTCTGGTACTTCACTCTCCCATTTTTAAGTCTCCCTTCCTAACTGTTTTACAATCCCCCCTGAGAGTTGAGCTCAACCACCAATGTATCCATGGCCAAATATTCCCACATTTTCATAACATACATGTTAACTCTTGTTTCTGCCTCACCAAATGTTGCATGAGGCAAGAGTAGGCTAGGTGCGATTCAATTAGCTTGTTTGGTTACACAGGAGTGTAGTACTGCTGTAGTGCACCCACCTCTTCTCACAATTGTTCTCCTTTAGTAAAGTACGATCAAAGCTGAATCAATGTCTTGGAAGATCAAGTAATGATTCTACATAACAGAACCAAATATAATAGCAGTGTTACTGTTTACACCACCTAATTTCTTATAAGATATTAGGATGGTTAGCTGAATAGTCCCCCAAAAGTTAATGTAGGCTACACTGACCTGCAAAATCATCCTGTTGTCCTGCATTTGGGTATTTTAAATGCGCAACGAGGCTCTTAAATTAGCAATGGCATCTTAAAAGTGCAATGCAAAAAATAATACTTTTAGAGTGCATAATGAATCATAATAGACTATGCATGGTCTAAATCATTTTACCGATAAATTATTGGGCCTGTTTCTGGAGGTGGATCATTATTCATTAAATTAGGAGTAAGGTCACAAGAACTGAGCTTTATAGAGATATCCCATGGATTCCGATTGCACGGACCCTGGCCTGATGCCAACCAGTTACTTCCATGTCTACCAGTAGAGGGCAGTGACGCATTGCAGTTACACAGTGACGCATTGTTTTTCGTGGCAGTGGTAACTAGTGACAACCCTGGTCAGAGTAAACAACTGCATGTTTAAATAATAAAATGCACCTACACATCCATCACTTCTCACATGTAATGCACACATTAATATGTAACGTTACGCTCTCCTGGTAAATAAAAATGCATGATGCTGGTTTTCTTTCTATTCAGTCCAAGGCTTAAGTTTGCCCCCCCCCAAAAAAATGTTTTGTTCAGTATTCGCTGCATGTATTTTTTTCCATAACATACTACTTAATTATATAACATTAGGTAATGTTAATTGTAAACCAATTTTAGTCTGGTTATGAATTGTATTTTCTGCTTATTTTTAATGTTCATTTTCTAATGTTTTGTATGTCCTTGGGAGTGCAAATTATAGATTCTCTGTAAAAAATACAATGTATTTATTGAAAGAAAATAAACTGCCTAGAAATATCAACATAACTTGTAATGTAAATTCTTTGATTGGGTATGGGCAAAAGTCGAATCTCATTGAATGTGTACCTTTTTTTGGAAGATTGCAATATTCTTTATGGGGTAAGTGGGTAACAAAGGCATCCATCTGTGCCAGCACAAATGTTTTTTTGTGAACTGTTAGGTACCTAGTTTGATTTTTAAGGCTGTGAATTACACTAAACGTCCCCTGCCTACAAGTGTATTGGAGGTGTTTTTCAAATTTGAGTGAAAAGTTGAAAACGTTCAACTGATTGGGAATTTCCCAGAGAAATTGGGCCTATAGTGTACTGTATAATGGACAGCGTAGTTTGTTCATATGCATGTTATGTAATTCATATCTTTGGTAATGTTGAATAATTTATGGCTGAAAGTTAGGTATTTTATGAATGTTTGGAATAACAAAGGGTTAGGTTGAATAATCATAAAAATATGATTTTCCTAGAATATTACATTGATACTGTGATGTAGAACCTTTAACTTCGTGACTTTTCTATTTTTTCCTGTGACGTGAATAGGCCTAATGCTTTTCATAAAGTGTTGATGCCTAGAATGTTGCTACTTATATGAGTGTAACTAATTGTCAAAAATGCTTGACTGAAAACATAGATGCTTACAAGTTCATCAGTTGGCATTGCACTTTGTAGAGTCACTTGATATGCCCATACTTTTCATAAAACCATTTGGTTGGATGGTAGGGGAGATCACTGCTTACAGAGGGGGAGAATTTGTATATATATTTTTTTTAAATATCTGCGGTTTTATTTGTCAAGCGATGTTTCTCTGACAGATGAGGTAAGCAAATTTGGCGCTTTAGATGCCACATTGGTCATCAGAATTGTAATGTTGCCTGTAGCCCACAATGCACAGGTCCAGTAGATGGCAGTAGAAACCAGTTCTGAATATCATAGGATTAATTGGTTGTTTTTTGTAGGTATGTTTTGCACTCAATTTTATTTAGCAAAACCCTTGTCAGTAAAACTTTTCCCCTGCACAAAAACACCATATCAACCTGCCTGTATGGCACCGTCTATGGACATACTGGTGTACGATATAGCAGTGACGGGTTTACGTATTGGGATTTCAGAGCAGTCTTTGATTTTATGCAGATGGAATTTTCATGGCTGTGTTTTTAAAATTGTGGCCAAAGCCTTCCGATCTTAATAAAACAGTCAATCCAGCAACTTCATCTCCATGGCAGTGTGATTCTGCTCTGGATATTGAACCAGGGGATCAAAAGGGGTTTTGTTATTATTGTACGGTTATCTATAGAGAAATGCCCAGCCATGCTGAAAACCACCCCTCTCTTTCAGTAGTATTGGAGGAAGATGTGTGATGAGAGCTGAGCTACGGAAAATAAGTGTCGCTCTCAACTGCTACCCCGTGTCCACCGCGCTTTGGACTGCATCATGATGACAGAAGCCAAATACCCTTCGGTGTCCAGGGTGGGAGGCGTGAACCCTCCTCCGCCGAAGTTCAACAACCCAAAGAAACCTGGTCGCCAAACCAACCAGCTGCAGTATCTGGAGAAGGTGGTGGTCAAGGCCCTGTGGAGACACAACTTCTCCTGGCCTTTCAGGACGCCTGTTGATGCTGTCGGACTGCACATTCCAGTGAGTCTCACTTTTTGTTACTTGCAATGACTTTTATATATGGTTGTTTTTCCCTACTAAACACAAATTTAAACACAATCATTTCAATGAGTCATAGTTCATGTAAGGAAATCAGTCAATTGAAATAAATAAATTAGGACCTAATCTATGGATTTCACACGATTGGGCCTGGGATGAGCCAGGCCCACCCACTGGGCAGCATGGGCCAGGCAATCAAAATGAGTTTTTCCCCACAAAAGGGCTTTATTACAGATGGAAATACTCCTCAGTTTCATCAGCTGTCCTGTTGACTTGTCTCAGACTATCCTGTAGGTGATTAAGCCAGATGTGGAGGTCCTGGGCTGGTGTGTTTACATGTGGTCTACAGTTGAGGCCAGTTGGACGTACTGACTAAATCTTTTAAAATTACGTTGGAGGCTACTTATGGTAGAGAAATGAACATTCAATTCTCTTTCAGCAGCTCTGGGGAACATTCCTGCAGTCAGTATGCCAATTGCACTCTCCCTCAAAAATATCACCTCAACTCTGGTGTTGTGACACAACTGCACATTTTAGAGTGGCCTTTTATTTTTCCCAGCACAAGGTGCACCTGTGGAATGATCATGCGGTTGAATCATCTTGATATGCCACACCTGTCAGGTAGATGGATTATCTTGGGAAAGGAGAAATGCTTACTAACAGGGATGTAAACAAATTTGTGCACAATTATTATTATTTTTTAAATAAGCTTTTTTTGTGAATGGAACATTTCTGGGATTTTTTATTTCAGCTCATGAAACATGCGACCACTTTTTATTATTATTACACTACTATTACATGTTACGTTTTATATTTTTGTTCAGTACAAGTTGAGTGCACTGACTAAGTTGCTCTAGGTAAGTGTCTGCTAAATGGCTAAAATTGTACTTGTTTATTTTTAATTTCCTCCATCTTAATTTTCCATTTCCTCCACCTTGATAATCTTATCTTTTGTATTTAACGTTTTCCCATTATTTTTCTATTTTAGGATTACTATACAATTATCAAGACGCCAATGGACTTGAGCACCATCAGGAAGCGTCTTCAGAATAATTATTACTGCAAAGCATTGGAATGCATACAGGACTTCAACAAACTCTTCACCAACTGCTATGTATATAATCGGGTAAGGAAAAAAAGTTAACACTTCATAATCATATTGTATTCATTTGCCGTGCACCAATAGTGTAGGCCTACATGGTCTCCTATTGAATGACAGAATGCACAATAATCGGGATTACATTTTTCCAGCCTGGAGATGACATAGTTCTGATGGCCCAAGCCTTGGAGAAGATCTTCCTACAGAGAGTGGCTGAGATGCCCCAGGAAGAGACTGAGATATCTGCCATCACAACCAAGACACCAGTGAAGGGTGGGAGGAAGTCCTCCTCTGCTAGTAGGCTACACAGCTGCTCCAGCTGCTTAATCTTGCACATAAATTGTATGCATCCCAAATGGGTGGCACCCTATTCCCTTTTATAGTGACTACTTTCAACCAGGGCCATAGAGCTCCATACTATCTATTATATACTCCTAGGAGTACACACTGCCTTCTAAATGTCCTATGTTCCTCTGTGTAGGTGTGGTGAAGCTGAGGCCCCAGTCCCCTGTGTCTGAGGTGGTGTTCCAGCAGACAGTGACAGTCATCCCTCCTGAGGCCCTCCACACCGTCCCCCCTGCTGCCCAGCTCTCCTCACACATAGCAGCCAAAGTCAGTACCTCTTCACAATTACCTCAGTGTGTATTGTGTATATATTTTGACAGCAACTTTAACCTCTATACCACTTATACATTCCACATAAACATCACTTTTGTAGTTTCCAGAATACTTTGTAACATGTATATTGTGCAACCTCTGTTTAGTCTGTAGTTTGATTGAATTTCCACCCTTCTCAGATAACACCCAGCGCTGTTGTATCGTTTCAGATCAAGAAGGGTGTGAAGAGAAAAGCAGACACCACCACGCCGACAGCCTCTGCTCCGATCACCAGCTGCGAGTCGTCCCCCATCGTTGATGGCTCGACGGCCTGTAAGCTGTTCTCCAGGCGGGGCAGCAGTCGGCCCATCAAACCCCCCAGGAAAGACCTGCCGGACTCTCCCCAGCACCACCAGAGCAAGAAGAGGAAGCTCTCTGATCAGCTCCGCTTCTGTAACTGCATCCTGAAGGAGATGTTCACCAAGAGGCACGCGGCCTACGGCTGGCCCTTCTATAAGCCGGTGGATACAGAGGCCCTGGGTCTACGCGACTACCACGACATCATCAAGCAGCCCATGGACCTGGGCACCATACGGGTTAGATAGCCGTGTTACACTAAACTTGTTGAACAAGAGGGCTAGTTAGTATCTGCCAAGGTTACTTTGGTGTAGCTGTATCTTGTTCCTTGATCTCTCTCACTATTATGAAGATGACAGTATTTGCGTGTTTTCTCACAGAAAAAAATGGACGAACGTGAGTACATGGATGCCCAGGAGTTTGCTGCTGATTTCAGACTCATGTTTTCCAACTGTTACAAATACAACCCACCCACCCACGAAGTTGTTATTATGGCAAGAAAACTCCAGGTATGATTGCCCTTGGTTTCAGCCAGTCCAGTCCCTAGAAGTTGTTTAAATAAAATGCGATGGAATAACAAAAGTGCAATATGAATGAATATAAATGGTTGGTGAGAAGTTTTGACTAGATGACTTGTGGCCCCTACCCACCAGGATGTGTTTGAGGCACGCTGGCTGAAGCTTCCAGATGAGCCAGTGAGGAGTGCGGGTGATCCAGGACACCACGGTCACCACAGGGACAAGAAAGCGAGAGGAGATGGGCCTGAGTGCTCTTCCACCACAGGCAGCAGTGACAGCGAGAGCTCTTCTGAATCAGAGTCCTCCTCTGGTACGGAGGAGGAGGAAGAGGAGGCCAGAGTTCTACGGCTGGCTAAACTAGAGGAACAGGTATGTTGTGTCATCTTACCTGGCCATGCTGACATTACTGTTATGTTACCTACTGCAACGTATCTAACTCTTTTCAGTTGAAAGCGGTACACGATCAGCTGCAGAAACTCACCCAGGAGCCCCTGCTCAAACCAAAGAAGAAAGAGAAATCAAAGGAGAGAAGAAAAAAGAAGGAAACGAGTAGTAGACCGAAGCAGGAAGAAGACCTGAGGAAGACCAAACCTAAAGTACAGCAGAGGGGCATCAATAAGGGCACATCTGCAGTGTAAGTGGCAAATCCTTATTGATAAATTGCTCTAATTGTTTTCTAATCCCAATCCCCAGTGTAACTCCTTTTCTTCAGCCAATACACAGGATTACTGACTATTGTTGCCAATTTTACTTTGAAACTAACTTCCATTGTCCTACCAAGAGTTTCTTAATGTCTTCTCACCCCTCTGTAGGCACGGCAAGAGGAGGAAAATGGCACTCCCAATGGTGCCCTACAAGTCTGATGAGGAAGAGGTGCCAGCGTTGCCCATGTCGTATGGTGAGAAGAGGCAGCTGAGCCTGGACATCAACAAGCTTCCGGGGGACAAACTGGGTAAGGTGGTGAACATCATCCAGGCCAGGGAGGCCTCGCTCAGAAATGCCAACCCTGAGGAGATCGAGATCGACTTTGAGACCCTCAAGCCCTCCACCCTCAGGGCCCTGGAGAGCTTCGCCATGACCTGCCTCAGGAAACGGCCCAAGAAACACAACCGTGAGTAGTTGTAGTACACACCTTTCTTTCTGAGCTTCCTTGCGGGTTGATCATTGCACTGTATATCTCAGTACTGCTGACCAAGGACATTACCAGGCTCAAATGTCAGTTATTTTCCATCTTCTTTCTACCAGTGAATAAGCTGGTGAAAACCAAAGGACCAATACAGACTGTGAAGAAGCAGGATGCAGAGAAATATCTCCAGAATATTACTGAAGAAATGAGCTCACTAGCAAAGAAGAAAAAGACAAGTAAGTAAACAATGAATCTGTGGTAGCAAGGACCAGAGCCATACAGTGTGTATATATAGTTGGGTCAATGCGGTTGAACATTCAGAGGGTGCCACTTTCTCCTCCATTGCTATGTGATAATGCTTTTGCGTTGTGTTTATTTCTGATAGTTTTCAAAACCTACAACAAAGTAAAGACTTGGATACACATTACCCTGAATGCTAATCAATATAAACGACAAATTCCCTGCGCTGTTTTGCTTGTTTACAGCGGGTCATTTCATAGGGAACTGTCGTAGGCGCTCTCGTTTTGTTACATCACCAACATTTCAAGAATAAAGTTCTATATGAGCGCTAACATGGCAGCCATTCTGAAAACTGGGCCTCTCGTATTTGTATATGGATCTGTCAAGGACCAGTGTGTCTGATCTAGGGGCCTTGTTGTCCTTAGAAGAGTCAGGGAATATGGGTTCTTCTATGTTTTCTCTCTTGTGTCCAATAGTGAATAACTCAACTGTGCAGTGCTTGCCTCAGTCTTTCTCTCTGTTGTCCTATACATAACAGTTGTCCCTCTGTTTTTCTCCAGATGAGCTCCCCAGGGCTCCTGCTGTCCCAGATCTAGCCCAGCCATCCCGTCTCCGTGAGGGTATCGGCTCTGACAGCTCCAGCAGCAGTAGTAGTGATTCTAGCAATTCTGATAGCAGTGACTCTGATTCAGGTTAGCTGTTCTCCTCCGCACTAAGCACTTTCCTCCCTCCCTACCTACCCACTCCCTTTCCCCACTCTCTACACATGGCTTGAGTGAAAAAGATATGGCTTAAAACCCACTGGGACTCTCTAGCCTCTGTAGCACAGTAGAACTCAGTCACCTTTTCACCTGCTGGCGAAACCAAAATACTTGGAAGAAATATTGTTTTTTAAATTGTATTATTACATACGTTTAGTCTGTCTATAGAGCCAACTCTGTCACACAAACCTCATCAGATTATTAGGGGGTTATATTTATTTTTGATAATGTTATTGTTTTGTTGTAGTTTCACTGAATTTATTTGACCTTTTTGAAAACAAACTATAGGTTAGGTTTGAAATGAGAACAGCCAGTCTTCTGTACAAAATGTTAATTTTCCAACGGGCCCCAGACTGCTGCTGCATGGGGACAAGTTATTAAAAACTACCCATACAGACTAGCCACTAATTATAAGCCAGAGATCTTATTTTCACTCCTACCGGTAGCTATACATCTTTCGATAAACATAACAAAAATCAGATGGGTAGGGCTAGAGAAGTACCAGACATTGTTACCATACTATTTGCCCCCCTCGTCTCACCCTCCATACTCCGAACCATTGCAGAGTCACAGCTGGTCCTCATCACAATTATACTGGTTTTGATTGTACTTTGATTTTTGTACTTTTTGTGTTGGGTTTTTGCATGATTTAGTAGAGAGCAATATTAGCTTAAAACTCATACAGTCTATGATGTATTTAAAGTAATCAACAGATTTTAACGTTAATGCAGACCTTGATGGAGTAGGATTTCTGCTGCACTTCATTTTGTAGCCAGTGCTATTGTTTTCTTGTTCCAGTTTAACCTTTAACATAGTTAGTCTTGGTGGTCAACACCTAAAGGTTCAAATAAATACATTTTCATAAACAATGACATTTTACTGTTCAGTTTTTCTTTTAATTTTTATCATAAATCGTTAAAGCCTACTAGACACATTTGCTTGCGATCACAACTTAAGCTTCAGCTGAGAATTGGTATGAGAGTAGTGATTCCAGAGTAGGTCAGTGGAATTGTTTTGATATTACTTGAAAGTAAGTGAAGTACAGTTATCCTACAATGGGTCAATTTAAATGACTATTGTACCTGTCTTTCAGTGAAGAAAACCAAGAAGAAGAAAAGCAAAGGTGATCCACACAAGGTCAAGACCAAGGTAAATCTGTAACATAGGCCCTGCTTCCTTTAAACTAGTGGCCTAATTCACATGGTTATATGTTCACTTTTGTGATATTTGGATGAATATACTTGAAGGTTGGAACTACAGTGCGTTTTCATTATAAATTGTAAGTCCTTTCCTTCTCAACTGAAGTCTAAAAATAAGAAATCTGAGAAGACTCATTGTCTGAATCTTCTCTCCAGACCAGCCAGCCCCTGCCTGCCTCTCCACCCCCAGCAGCAGTCACTAAAGGCCAGTCTACACAGCAGTACCCAGCCCAGCCTCCTCTAGATCTGCTCATCTCACCCCCAGGTAATAAACGCTTGTTGCCTTCATGTTCTGTGTGTTGGCTATAAAGGAACCCAATGGACAATCATGTCAAGTTCTGTAACACTGCCCTTTAATGATTTAAAGGTGGTTGACACTGCTCTTCCAAAGTCCTTAGTGTCAACCCTAGCTGTGGAAATGCAATTTATCCTGTAAACCAGCAGGTTTTAAGCCCATTGAAAGTCTCAGGCTGGACCAAGGATTGCATTGTTTGGGTTAGAGATTAAATAGGTGGGGTGCCAGGTTTCTCTGGTCAGTGTTTCTGTCTCTCGTGGGATGAAATTGAGTTGATTTTAGCTATGAAGTCAGATTGGGATGGAAGCCTTATCTTACTGTTACTCTTGAATCTCCCCTCCCCACTTGTCTTCAGCCTTACACAGCCGTCTGCCTCCGCAGCCTTCAAGACCTAGTTCCAAAGCAGCACCACTACCTCGCAAAAACATGGTGGCCCCCCAGCAGCTCACTGACAGTCAGCCCCAACAACAAGACCCCCTATCTGAGAGCCCTACTACCCCTTCCCTCACTCCCCCTTCTGCTGCCTCCTGTGACCCCTTCCTGGCTCTAACTCTGCCCACAGACCCTCTCAGCACAACATCCACCCCCACACAAGAACCTCCCTCCAGCCTACGCTGTTTGCCCCAGCCCTCTCCCTTAGCACTCCTCACCTCTCCTCGTTGTCAGTCACCAGGCCAGACACAGGAGGTGAAAACTGGGCCAGTTTATCTCAATCTACCTGATAGGGCACAACAGGAAGGTAAGATCTCTTCAGTCAGCTAAGCATCCCCCTAGCTTGTAGCTGTTAGCATGTCCACTCCCCTGTGTGCTGCCTGCTTCTCAGCCCATAGCTGATCATGTCAAATCAAATCAAAACAAATCAAATGTCTGTGTGTTGTCTGTAGATGGTGTGTTTTGTCTCTTTGTTTGCCGTGTGTTATAGATGCCATGTCACCATCGCTGTAGCCTAGGCTGCATGTCTCATCCCGCTCTGCTCACCATCAACTGCTGCCTGCTTACATCCACAGTATTGGTGTCTGTCTGTGGAGAATAATGCACTGCTTTGTTTTTCTCCTGTCCATCAGGTCTATCCGCGCTGTTGTCCCCTCTGACCTCTCCTCCTGTAGGTTTATTACAGGCTGCTGGCAGCAGATATGAGGTATGCCCTCCTCTTCCTGTTGTTGATGGATAAATTGTGACGCTGGAATAAATCACTGTTTAAATGAATGTCTCTGTCCTTGGCATTTATTAATATCAAAAGAGTTGGCTGGTATATTTTTGGGGGAAGGAAATTGGGTTAATATCGATACAAGTCTACTGTGTTCTTTTCCTTTTTGTTGCGATTTAACTGTTTTTACTGGCCAAATCCTTAATGAGTGGAGACGGATTGTATGAAATAGCATTGGCCTTAGCTCTGGGAGTGGTAATGGCGGTTTAACACTAAATCTCACTTTTTGGTAGCAGCTGTACCCAGTGCTGTTGTCCCCTCTACAAGACAGCCCATTACAACCTGTGAAGGATGACAGGAGGCCCTCGGAAGCACTGGAGGAGATTCCCTACAGGAAGCTGCAGAAACAGACTAGTAAGCACAACTCTGTGTATGTGTGTACGTACACTCAGCGTACGCTGTGTAAATGTTTCCCTTCGAATTTCTTCCAGAAATCTTTTAAATGGATTCTATTTACTCTGCCTCCCCAGATACCAGACACTCTGACAGTGTGTTTGATGGTGGCAACACCTGCCTATCTCATCCTGCTAATAAAACCACTGCTGATGGAAAAAACACACCTGCCAAAAAGGTATGTGAATGGAACTTAACACTACCATTGGCATTAATTACTTGAAAAACATTGTATGTATGCCCATAGATGCATTCATATTATTTGTCAGAAAAAAGTGAAACTTAATTTGTGAAACTATCCTTGGTAGGATATTGTCCTGAAGAACGCAGACTCCTGGGCTAGTCTGAGGAAGATGTCGCTTTCCACTCCTTCTACGGTGAGGTCATCGAAGGAGAGCTTTGATAAGTTTCGCAGGGCAGCCATAGAAAAGGAGGAGAGGGAGAAAGCTCTGATTCTAAGAAGGATGCAGATGAAGGAGATGGCTTCTGGGAAGAGCAGGTATTATTCATCCATCCAGTCATAAACATATTTTCTTAGTCGTATCAGTTTCATGTCTTGTAGGAAATAATTCCTTGTCCAAAATCCTCAAATAATGAAGTAGATCTCTATCAATATGTGAGTGATACTTGATGCGCTAGCTGACATCGTTGTGACGTTTTCTTTTCAGCCTGACTATGCCAGTATCAGTGCCACCTAGAGCAGCAGAACCGGAGCCCCTGCCCTGTAGAACTCCAACCCCAGAGCCAGCAGAGATCCCCCTGCAGACAGAGGCCATCGTGGAGCCTCCGTCTCCTAAAGCTCCAGAGGCCCTGAGAGAGGAGCCTCTAGCGGCTGCCCCAACCCCACCTCCGCCCCTCACTACTCAGACCTCTGTGGACAGGGAGAGGGAGATGGCCCGCAGGAGAGAACAGGAGCGACGCAGACGGGAGGCTGTACGTTCCTTTTATTCCTCTTCCATGTATTTTATTTTGCCAGTCATTCTTCTGTTCTTTTATACAGTTGAATCCCAGACTGTAATCTCATAACCTACCGCCTCTCCTTCCTCAGATGTCTGGTATCATTGACATGACCATGCAGAGTGACATCATGGCAACGTTTGAGAAGAACCTGGACTAACATAAAATGGCAGCAGGCAGTGCAGCTTGTGACTGACTGATGTCTTCTGTTGTTGGACAATAAATAAATGAGCATGGTGTTCCAGTAGACAGCACCCTAGGCTTCTTCTCTCCCTCCAGACACTGGCTGTCTGAACAGAGCGAGCTGCATCTAAATTAAGGAAACGGGTCATTGTTGCTTCCCAAATGACAATCCTACCCCCTATATAGTGCCCAATTTTGGGGTCTGGTCAAAATGATTACATTATATAGGAAATAGGGTGCCATTTGGGACAGCCTATTACTATCCTTACCAGAGTAAGCTTGTACTGTACTATATCAGCATCACATAACATAACCCCAGTACATTTTAGTATAGTTGTCAACTGTAAGAAGATACTGTAAGATGTAAAATATTGATATTGCAACAAAAAAAACAATGGACCATATATAGATGGCATTTGACTTTCCTTTTTCTACTCATGGTGATGGTGGTTTTGTAAATATCTGCTGCACTGAAGTAATGCTTACCTCTTAGAGAAAAAGACTAAGTAAAAAGTTAGCAAAATGAAGAGCTGTTGAAAAAAATAAATGTTGAAAATAACTGTTGTTTTTCCTCCAACACGTAGAGTCCTCTGTTCCTTTTCACCTAGGTTACTTCCCAAATGGCACCCTATTGCCTTTGTAGTGTATTACTTTTGACCAGGGCCCATAGGATCTTGTAAAAAGTAGTGCACTATATAGAGAATGGGGTGCCATTTGGGATACTACTTGGTGAGTCGTCCTCCTATGACTGCAGTACACATCAACCGGTTCACACACTTCTTAACATTCCAACTCTGACTTGGCTGAAATGCATAACCTGACCTTTTTGTGTTTGCTACACTCCCAAATAGTAATACGATGTATATCCATGTACTGCACTGTATAGTTTCTCCAGTTATAGTTCTTATCGTCATACTTCATTCATAGTTACAATTCTGCACCTTATTGTGGAAAAATCTTCAATATGAGTTTTACAATGCATGTCCTATTTGATTGACTTTAGTAAAACAAAATGCCTTTCTGTTCCAAACATATTTTTGTTTATCTGTATGAAATCATACTTAGTATTTTGTTACACGGAGGCTGAAGATGTGTCGATCTTTGCCAAAATGTCTATTTCAAATGTGGGACTTATTTAAAACTATACACTTGTTTTGAGTTTCTGCTTGAAAAAGTTTAAGTGCCATGTATAGTGGTGTGCTTATAGCAAACTTTAGGTATTGTTGATGCCTACATTGTTGTCTTTTTCTAATCAAGATCCAATCCTGACTAAATGTTTTGGGAGACATGTAAGACTTTGTTAATGTTTTTTTGATCCTATGGTTCTAGCTATTCTGCAGTTTTTTTTTTCTCTCTTTGACATGAACAGTAGCACTTTATTCTGTATCTTGTGGTATGCGTGAATGTCATGCCATTTATAGAGAAAGAACTAATATACTTTTGAGAAGATCACACTCTAAAAGCTAAATCATAAAAAGGTTTTCATTAAAGCAGTGTTTTCTGTATTTGTTTATTGTTGATTTCTACACCGCCTCTGACGCTCGTTGGCTGTGGCAGGGCTTGAAAACTATTATGGACTACAGAGTGAAACCCAGCCGCAAACTAAATGCCTTTTATAGCTTCGAGGCAAGCAACACTGAAGCATGAATGGGAGAACCAGCTGTTCTGGACAACTGTGCTTACGATTTCGGTAGCCGATGTGAGCAAGACCTTTTAACAGGTCAACATTCATAAAGCTGCAGTGCCAGACAGATTGCCAGGATGTGTACTCAAACCATGCGCAGACCAACTGGCAAGTGTCTTCACTGACATTTTCAACCTCTCTCTGATGGAGTCTGTAATACATGTTTCAAACAGACCACCATAGTTCCTGTGCCCAAGGAAACTAAGGTAACCTTCCTAAATGATTACTGCCTGTGGTACTCACGTCAGTAGCCAAGAAGTGCTGGTCATGGCTCACATCAACAGCATCCTCCCTGACACCCTAGACCCACCCCAAGTTGCATACCGCCCCAATAGATCCACAGATGATGGAATCTCAATTGCATTCCACACTGCTCTTTCCCACCTGGAGAAAAGGAACACCTATGTGTGAATGCTGTTCACACCTATGTGCGAAAGGTCAGCGTTCAACATCAGTGCACACAAAGCTCATCAATAAGGTAAGGACCCTTAGACTAAACACCTCCCTCTGCAACTGGACTTCCTGCCTGGCTGCCTCCAGGTGGTAAGGGTAGGCAACAACATGTCTGCTACGCTGATCCTCACCGCTGGGTGCGCCTCAGGGGTGTGTGCTTAGTCCCCTCCTGTACTCCTTGTTCACCCATGACTGCGTGGCCAAACACGACTCCAACAGCATTAAGTTTGCTCACAACAGGGCTGTAGTGGAGCAGGTCGAGAGTTAAGTTCCTTGATGTCCACATCACCAACGAACTGTCATGGTCCAAACACACCAAGACAGTCATGAGGGCATGACAACACCTTTACCCCCTCAGGAGACTGAAAATATTTGTCATGGGTCCCCAGATCCTCAAAAAGTTCTACAGCTGCACCACCACCCGGTATAGTAGCTGCTCTGCATCTGACCGTAAGGCCCTACAGAGGGAAGTGTGTAGGGCCCAGTACATCACTGGGGCCAAGCTTCCTGCCGTCCAGGACCTAAGTACTAGGTGGTGTCAGGAAAGCCCAAAACATTGTCAAAGGCTTCAGTCACCCAAGTCATTGACTTTTCTCTGCTACCGCACAGTAAGCGGCACAGGAGCGCCGAGTCTAGGTCCAAAAGGCTCCTTAACAGCTTCTACCCCCCCCCCCGCTGCTACTCGCTGTTTATCTATGCATATTCACTTCACCCCTACCTACATGTACAAATTACCTCGACTAACCGGTACCCCCTGTATATAGCCTAGTTATTCTATTGTTACTTTTAAATTATTTTTTACTTTAGTTTGGTAAATATTTTCCTAACTCTTTCTTGAACCTCACTGTTGGTTAAGGGCTTGTAAGTAAGCATTTCACTGTAACGTCTACACATGTCAGCACGTGACAGTTTTATTTGATTTGATTAATGGATGATGACGATGATTTATAGAAGTGCTTGACTTGGACTGAAATAGGTTCCGGTACTAATTTTGGGTGTCTGTACTGTTTATATTTAAGTGCAGAAACTTCACAATACTTTTAAGCTAATATTTTATAAGATGTGTAGGAACTCAAGCAATATAACATTTTAGATGCCGGTACTTGTATTTGTATATATTAGAGATCCCCATTAGCTGCTGTTCCGGTGAGCTCCTGCCCAAGTCCAGCACTAACGATCAGCCAGTCCAAGGAGGATATCCAGAACGTCTTCATTACAACAAAAAGATGACACAATACTTGAAAACAGAGTGCACATTCAAATCTACACACTTGCATTTGTTCAGTGACAGATTTGACAAGACAAGCTGGACTCCATGCCTGAATTTAGTGTTAATTTTAGCAATTTTCCAACTGCATGCTAGTATACTGCAATAATAGCTATTCACTCACTGAGAGTCAGTCCTGTACATTAACTTTTTACATTCATACTTCCCATATCAGCATCCATCACCCTTGGATTGAGCAGTGGATTACAGCCCTAGGAGTCAGATCACCATTTTCTTCCCTTGAGGCATCAACTGTCATTCACCATTAATCCCAGGGAGCTCTAGGTCTCTCAATCATGTCCCTAGGTCAGTCTGAGTCACGCACTTGCTCATTCACCTCTCTTATTTTGCAGTCTAAACACATGGAAAAGGTTTCAGAAACGAATATGTTTTGGAGGTGACGTGGCGTCTCATATTTTTCTCAGATTCATTTCTAGGTTTTTAGATTAAAAGAATAGAAGCGTTAATCACCCATCTCAAATTTAACATCCTATCTGCTGTCATCACACGCACGCGTGAGTTCTGACGTACTGCTCCCCTCTTGAACATTTCATTCAGGGATCCTCCCTAGTACAGCCGCAGATCGACAGGACAAGCAGATGCGCTGTTAGCGGAGCTGCCAGATAACGATGAGTGATATTTCAAGATAATTAACAAATTAATATATCAATAGGTAGGTGACGTGATCTGCGTTGTTTTACCTGAGTAATGTAAAGATGGCGAGAGTGCTCAACAACTTGCTCCTGTTTACAATCAGACTCACGCTGAAGATCCGAGTTTTAGGATATTGGTCGTTGATATACGGTTATTGTGCCCTCTGCACTGCCGTAGCGCTGCTGAAACTTTGGTGGAGCATCATTTTAAGGCCGTCAGCCACCTTTCAGTGGGGAATTCGCGAAACTCCCCCTGCTTGCTTGAATGACACGTCCTTGGGAACCCACTGTTACGTTAGAATAAAGGTATGGCACACTTTACATTGCACGTGAGAGGGAGCCCATTTGAGATTGGGAAATAGCCTTTTGTGTGCGTGAGAGGTCTGTTTAGGTAATTCCGTATGTATCTAGTGTGCTTGTAGATTTTAAATCAATTCGAATAGTCCTGCAGGGTACGTGAAAATCGTGGGGCATCTGTTTTATTTGGGGGGAATTTCAGCGAAACGCCATATGCAGATATATTTGCAGTGTAGGCTTCTGTTATTATTCCAATCGACTGTCTCTGTATATGCGCTCAAGCCTCAGAGGTAGGTAGTGCTGAACGGACCGTCCCCTATAGCAGCAGCAATAGTAATTGGTGACAAATGTCACGATTTCATACGAATACCAAGATTAAAGGTGCTATAAACTGTAGATTCACATTTCATTTGTATTTTTCGTTTAAATGTTTATTTTGCAACACATGATCCCTTATAGGATTCACATAGCATGAACGCATGCTCACAATAACAATGTGGCAGTTCAGTTGTAAGAACAATCCCCTATATTATTAAGGAACCTGTGCGATTTAACTTTGTGCCAGTAAGTAGCTACATTTTGCCAGAAAACGCTTGATCTAGACAATGTTATTAAATCAGAAATTAGATAAAGTAGGTAGTCCATGCATATTATCCACACTTTACTCAACGGGTAGAGCATAAGAACAACCTATTCTACATACCATTACAACATGAATTCACAATAATTTTAATAGAATTGGCTATAAATGTTAGTGACAGATTGATTTCATAATATAAAGAATGCATCATACTGGAATGACCAGACAGAAGGCAGGCCAGGGCTGAGTTTATGGGATGGCCCTGCTCTCTCCCTGTTCTATCCCTGCTTTACAGCGCCATAAAGCACACAGCATTGTTGGAGGATGAGAGTTTTATGTCACAGAGTGCACTACGTCCCAAATGGCATCATATTCCCTATGTAGTGCACTACTTTCGACCAGAGCCCATAGTAGTGCACTATATAGGGAATAGGGTGTCATTTGGGACACAACCAGAGACCAGCAGACAGTAAGAGCCCACGTGATAGTGATCAGGGAAGTGTTGACATATAACAGTATGTCCCTGGTGACTGACTGATCTGTTTTCTGTCTCCGTCTTTATTCTCAGGAGTCTGGTCTGAGGTTTCACTATGTCGCTGCTGGAGAGAGAGGGAAACCGCTCATGCTGTTTTTGCATGGCTTCCCAGAGTTCTGGTAAGACATCTAGACTACACAGTGCGTCTGCATATTATACACACATAAAGGGCTGGTGTTTCAACCCGGACACAGATTAAGCCTAGTTCTGGACTGAAAGGCACTTTCAATTGAAATTCTCAATTTGTCTTGCTTTTTAGTCGAGGACTAGGCTTAATCTGTGTCCAGGAAACAGGCCCATAGAGACTCAACTAATGTATTGGTATTGCCTGGCCAGTTCATTTTTTTTATTTTTGTGTTTTTATGCTGAGAAAGCATTTTGGAAAGGAGCTCCTTTGCAAACTAACTAACCAGGACCCCCATGAAACACTGACCCCGGGGTCTCCCGAGTGGCGCAGGAGTTTAAGGCACTGCATCGCAGTGCTAGAGGTGTCACTACAGATCCGGGTACGATCCCGGGCAGTGTCGCAGATGACTGCGACTGGGAGACCCATGTCCCAGCGGGTGCACAATTGGCCCAGCGTCGTCCAGGTTAGGGGAGGGTTTGGCCGGCTGGGATGTCCTTGTCCCATTGGGCTCCTGCGAATCCTAGTGGCGGCCAGGCGCATGCATGCTGACTTCGGTCGCCAGCTGTACTGTGTTTCTTCCAACACATTGGTGCAGCTGGCTTCCGGCTTAAGCGAACACTGTGTCAAGAATCAGTGCGACTTGGCGTGGTCGTGTTTTGGAGGATGCACGGCTCTCGACCTTCGCCTCTCCTGAGTCCTTACTGGAGTTGCAGCGATGGGACAAGACTGTAACTACCAATTGGATATCACAAAAAAGTGGTAATAATAATACCAACAACAAGAAAAACCACCAATCCCATAACTACTGTATCGATCCCACACAACAGTACTGTATCATGTAACCAACGCTCTGCTGTACATTACTTCTGCATCAAAAGACCATATCTTAGTTGGGGTCTTCATACTATGTGATTCTTCAATTACAACATTCCTATTAGACTTTATTGCTTATTAGGATAGCTAAGGCTCTGAAGTTCCTTGTTACTCTTTCCACCATGTTTCATAAAAAATGATATGGAGTGTAGTAGTGAGGTCGACCTCTGGAATGGGGCTAAATTAAGAGGTTGTCAAGTGCTGTAAGCTAGTCCATATCTCAGGGAACTCACGGAGCAGCAGAAAGGACAGGACCGAGCTTAATTAACGGTCTTCTTGGGTCTATTCCGCCTCACTGCCCTTCTACTGCACAGGAATCCATGATGAACTCTGAATGTGTCCCACATGGCACCCTATTCCGTATATAGTGCACTACTTTTGACCAGAGCCATATGGGTCCTGGTCAAAAGTAGTGCATTTATAGAATTAGTGTGCCATTTGGGACGTAGCGTCTCTCTCTCTGCCGTGCTGGCTGGACAGACAGACTCTCTTCCACTTATGACTTTCTTCTCTCACTTAATTCAGTGTTTAAAAAGTGCTAAACTCAAGTTTCCCTTATCACTCAGAATAGAGAGGGGCTTTTTGTGTGGGTGATTGGGGTGCAAGGTGTGGTGAAAGGCTGTGAAGGAACTGGAAGTGCCTGTGTTATTTTAAACCTCATCTATATTCTAAGATATGGGGTTTCTCTGCTCCAGAACTATGTCACAAAAGGCACTGTATTCCCTGTAGTGCATTACTTTTGACCAGGGCCCAGCTCTTATCCTGACTCAACAGAACCCCAGTCAGGCCTTGTGCTGCTCCTCTGTGGGGATTTGAGCTCTGAGGAGCCTCAGCCTCCAGTCCACAGCAGATAGATCCACAGCAGACAAGATCTTCAATTAGAGAGCTTTTGCTCTCCACTATGATGATTGAGCGGATTAGAATTGGGGAAAAGAACATTCATATTAAAAATCTCAGCAAGAAAAGGACCCGGTCTTTCCAAGATAATTCGTAAAAATCCATATAACTTCACAGATCTTCATTATAAAGGGTTTAAACACTGTTCCCCATGCTTGTTCAATGACCTATAAACAATTAATGAACATGCACCTGTGGAACGGTCACAGGTCACCTGTGAAACTAACAGCTTATAGACCATAGACAATTAAGGTCACAGTTCTGAAAACTTAGGCCTCTTTAGCATCCTATCTACTGACTCTGAAAAACACCAAAAGAAATATGCCCAGTGTCCCTGCTCATCTGCGTGAACGTGCCTTAGGCATGCTGCAAGGATGCATGAGGACTGCAGATGTGGCCAGGGCAATAAATTGCAATGTCATTACTGTGAGATGCCTAAGACAGCGCCACAGGGAGACAGGATGGACAGTTGATTGTCCTCTCAGTGACAGACCACATGTAACAACACCTGCACAGGATCAGTACATCTGAACATCACACCTGCGGGACAGGTATAAGATGGCAACAACTGCCCGAGTTACACCAGGAACGTGCAATCCCTCCATCAGTGCTCAGACTGTCCGCAATAGGCTGAGAGAGGCTGGACTGAGGGCTTGTAGGCCTGTTGTAAGGCAGGCCCTCACCAGACATCACTGGCAACAACATCACCTATGGACACAAACCCACCGTCACTGGACCAGACAGGATTGGCAAAAGTGCTCTTCACTGACGAGTAGGGGTTTTGTGTCACCAGGGGTGATAGTCGGATTCGCATTTATCGTCTAAGAAATGAGCGTTACATCGAGGCCTGTACTCTGGAGTGGGATCGAATAGGAGGTGGAGGGTCTGTCTTGGTCTGCGGCGGTGTGTCACAGCATCATCAGACTGAGCTTGTTGTCATTGCAGGCAATCTCAACGCTGTGTGTTACAGGGAAGACATCCTCCTCCCTCATGTGGTACCCTTCCTGCCAACTCATCCTGACATGACCCACCAGCATGACAATGCCACCAGCCATACTGCTCGTTCTGTGCGTGATTTCCTGCAAGACAGGAATGTCAGTGTTCTGCCATGGCCATCGAAGAGCCTGGATCTCAATCCCATTGAGCACGTCTGGGACCTGTTGGATCGGAGGGTGAGGGCTAGGGCCATTCCCCCCAGAAATGTCTGGGAAGTTGCAGGTGCCTTGATGGAAGAGTGGGGTAACATCTCACAGCAAGAACTGGCAAATCTGGTGCAGTCCATGAGGAGGAGATGCACTGCAGTACTTAATGCAGCTGGTGGCCACACCAGATACTGACTGTTACTTTTGACCCCCCCTTTGTTCAGGGACACATTATTCCAGTTCTACTAGTCACATGTCTGTGGAACTTGTTCAGTTTATGTCTCAGTTGTTTAATCTGTCATGTTCATACAAATATTTACGCAGTTGACAGTGAGAGGATGTTTCTTTTTATGCTGAGTTTACAAAGGTGACCTTCACTCCGTTTGGAAGGGAAGAAAGGAAGCCGAGTGCCAGTAGAAATAATACAGTTTAAGATACAGCAACTTTGTAGGTATATTCAAGAGAGAAACACACAGCGTTTTTATAGAAGAATATATGCATAGGTAGAAGTTTGTGGTTATTTAGCAGTGCGCACAATGCTGAATGTCCTCTTCTGATTGCCGTAGTGGAGATGTGGTTTAATAATGAAGTACTGTCTTGTGTGTGACTTTCTCCTCTCACCAAGACTAAGATGGTTCTTGTGTCTCTCTCTCTGTCCACCTGCCCCCAGGTTTTCCTGGCGCCACCAGCTGCGTGAGTTTAAGAGTGAGTTCCGTGTGGTGGCCATTGACATGCGAGGTTATGGGGAGTCCGACTTGCCGTCATCCACAGAGAGCTACCGCTTTGATTACCTGGTCACAGACGTCAAGGACATTGTCGAATACCTAGGTAAGAGTGGACAACCACATCTTTTTTCTGTGTTTTATATCCATGTGTATGTAGTTTATGCAGAAATACACACAGAGACAGATGTACAGTGGGGCAAAAAAAGTATTTAGTCAGCCACCAATTGTGCAAGTTCTCCCACTTAAAAAGATGAGAGAGACCTGTAATTTTCATCATAGGTACACTTCAACTATGACAGACAAAATGAGAAAAAAATCCGGAAAATCACATTGTAGGATTTTTTTATTGAATTTATTTGCAAATGTAGGTAGAAAATAAGTATTTGGTCACCTACAAACAAGCAAGATTTCTGGCTCTCACAGACCTGTAACTTCTTCTTTAAGAGGCTCCTCTGTCCTCCACTCGTTACCTGTATTAATGGCACCTGTTTGAACTTGTTATCAGTATAAAAGACACCTGTCGACAACCTCAAACAGTCACACTCCAAACTCCACTATGGCCAAGACCAAAGAGCTTTCAAAGGACACCAGAAACAAAATTGTAGACCTGCACCAGGCTGGGAAGACTGAATCTGCAATAGGTAAGCAGCTTGGTTTGAAGAAATCAACTGTGGGAGCAATTATTAGGAAATGGAAAACATACAAGACCACTGATAATCTCCCTCGATCTGGGGCTCCACGCAAGATCTCACCCCTTGGGGTCAAAATGATCAGGAACGGTGAGCAAAAATCCCAGAACCACACGGGGGGACCTATTGAATGACCTGCAGAGAGCTGGGACCAAAGTAACAAAGCCTACCATCAGTAACACACTACGCCGCCAGGGACTCAAATCCTGCAGTGCCAGACGTGTCCCCCTGCTTAAGCCAGTACATGTCCAGGCCCGTCTGAAGTTTGCTAGAGAGCATTTGGATGGTCCAGAAGAAGATTGGGAGAATGTCAGATGAAACCAAAATATAACTTTTTTAGTAAAAACACTGTCTTTGTGTTTGGAGGACAAAGAAGGCTGAGTTGCATCCAAAGAACACCATACCTACTGTGAAGCATGGGGGTGGAAACATCATGCTTTTGGGCTGTTTTTCTGCAAAGGGACCAGGACGACTGATCTGTGTAAAGGAAAGAATGAATGGGGCCATGTATCGTGAGATTTTGAGTGAAAACCTCCTTCCATCAGCAAGGGCATTGAAGATGAAACGTGGCCAGGTCTTTCAGCATGACAATGATCCCAAACACACCGCCAGGGCAACGAAGGAGTGGCTTCGTAAGAAGCATTTCAAGGTCCTGGAGTGGCCTAGCCAGTCTCCAGATCTCAACCCCACAGAAAATCTTTGGAGGGAGTTGAAAGTCCGTGTTGCCCAGCAACAGCCCCAAAACATCACTGCTCTAGAGGAGATCTGCATGGAGGAATGGGCCAAAATACCAGCAACAGTGTGTGAAAACCTTGTGAAGACTTACAGAAAACGTTTGACCTCTGTCATTGGCAACAAAGGGTATATAACAAAGTATTGAGATAAACTTTTGTTATTGACCAAATACTTATTTTCCACCATTATTTGCAAATAAATTCATTAAAAAATGTGATTTTCTTGATTTTTTTTTTTCTTCTCATTTTGTCTGTCATAGTTGAAGTGTACCTATGATGAAAATTACAGGCCTCTCATCTTTTTAAGTGGGAGAACTTGAACAATTGGTGGCTGACTAAATACTTTTTTGCCCCACTGTATATATGATGGAAGTTGAAACAAATCATGCCCACTCTGATTCAGGGATAGACACTTTAGTGACCATGACTACCCATATTATGAAACATCTCTCCATGGGAACAAAGAGAAAGGGTGACACAACCTGATGTCCTGAGCTGAGTCAAAGTTAAACTTGTTTCTCGTTGTAATACTGTGTGGACTGGACAGCCTGTGAACACCCTGTGGGCCTACAACACAGCAGGACATGACAGGCTTACTCTGACTCATGGTGACTGACCATGGGTCGTCGTGCTGATACACACTAACTACAGAGCCCCCAGCCTGGCAGCAGGCTGGCAGCAGGCAGCACGGAGCACGCTCTCTATCACTCAGTGAAACAGGAAGCATCCACTCAGACCTGGGGTCCTCTGTGTCTGTGTAACACCAGTATCCCTCACCTTGTCAGACTGATATTTCAAATAGCAGTACAACTGACAATGATTTTCTTTGCAGGCAAAATATTGACCTTTTTTAAACAAACAAGATGAGTTGTGGTCATATTATATTCATTATGCCAGACTTCTGCCCGAAACTTCCTCTGTCACACTTGTACACCAGACTGGCTCAGTTGTTCCCTATAAGCTGACCAAGAAGATGACTAATAAGCTGAATAATCAGGCATCACATTGTTCACATTGCACACTGTAAGAGGATTGTTCTACTTCAGGAGATACTGTATCTTGGCAAGGAGACTCAACTCCAAGAAGGTGAATGAATGGGGCTGGACAAATACACACACACACACACACACACACACACACACACACACACACACACACACACACTCAGACTTCACTCCATCTCTCCTCAGGTTACAACAGATGTCACCTGGTCGGCCATGATTGGGGAGGAACCATCGCCTGGCTGTTCGCCATCCACTACCCCGAGATGGTCACCAAACTCATCGTCCTAAACTGCCCCCATCCATCTGTCTTCAGTGGTATGTCCTAATGTCCTAAACTGCCCCCTCCATCTGTCTTCAGTGGTATGTCCTAAACTGCCCCCATTCATCTGTCTTCAGTGGTATGTCCTAAACTGCCACCACTCCTCTGTCTTCAGTGGTATGTCCTAAACTGCCCCCATCCATCTGTCTTCAGTGGTATGTCCTAAACTGCCCCCATCCATCTGTCTTCAGTGGTATGTCCTAATGTCCTAAACTGCCCCCTCCATCTGTCTTCAGTGGTATGTCCTAAACTGCCCCCATTCATCTGTCTTCAGTGGTATGTCCTAAACTGCCACCACTCCTCTGTCTTCAGTGGTATGTCCTAAACTGCCCCCATCCATCTGTCTTCAGTGGTATGTCCTAAACTGCCACCACTCCTCTGTCTTCAGTGGTATGTCCTAAACTGCCCCCATCCATCTGTCTTCAGTGGTATGTCCTAAACTGCCCCCATCCATCTGTCTTCAGTGGTATGTCCTAAACTGCCACCACTCCTCTGTCTTCAGTGGTATGTCCTAAACTGCCCCCATCCATCTGTCTTCAGTGGTATGTCCTAAACTGCCCCCATCCATCTGTCTTCAGTGGTATGTCCTAAACTGCCCCCATCCATCTGTCTTCAGTGGTATGTCCTAAACTGCCCCCATCCATCTGTCTTCAGTGGTATGTCCTAAACTGCCACCACTCCTCTGTCTTCAGTGGTATGTCCTAAACTGCCCCCATCCATCTGTCTTCAGTGGTATGTCCTAAACTGCCCCCATCCATCTGTCTTCAGTGGTATGTCCTAAACTGCCACCACTCCTCTGTCTTCAGTGGTATGTCCTAAACTGCCCCCATCCATCTGTCTTCAGTGGTATGTCCTAAACTGCCCCCATCCATCTGTCTGTCTTCAGTGGTATGTCCTAATGTCCTAAACTGCCCCCTCCATCTGTCTTCAGTGGTATGTCCTAAACTGCCCCCATCCATCTGTCTTCGGTGGTATGTCCTAAACTGCCCCCATCCATCTGTCTTCGGTGGTATGTCCTAAACTGCCCCCATCCATCTGTCTTCAGTGGTATGTCCTAAACTGCCCCCATCCATCTGTCTTCAGTGGTATGTCCTAAACTGCCCCCATCCATCTGTCTTCAGTGGTATGTCCTAAACTGCCCCCATCCATCTGTCTTCAGTGGTATGTCCTAAACTGCCCCCATCCATCTGTCTTCAGTGGTATGTCCTAAACTGCCCCCATCCATCTGTCTTCAGTGGTATGTCCTAAACTGCCACCACTCCTCTGTCTTTGGTGGTATGTACTAAACTGCCCCCATCCATCACTGCCCCATCCATCTGTCTTTGGTTGTATGTCCTAAACTGCCCCCATCCATCTGTCTTCAGTGGTATGTCCTAAACTGGCACCACTCCTCTGTCTTCGGTGGTATGTCCTAAACTGCCCCCATCCATCTGTCTTCGGTGGTA
The DNA here is from genome assembly GCF_018296145.1 of Oncorhynchus tshawytscha. Taxonomy (NCBI): domain Eukaryota; kingdom Metazoa; phylum Chordata; class Actinopteri; order Salmoniformes; family Salmonidae; genus Oncorhynchus; species Oncorhynchus tshawytscha. The sequence goes on from NC_056433.1 coordinate 68,131,083, forward strand.
TGTCCTAAACTGCCCCCATCCATCTGTCTTCGGTGGTATGTCCTAAACTGCCCCCATCCATCTGTCTTCGGTGGTATGTCCTAAACTGCCCCCATCCATCTGTCTTCGGTGGTATGTCCTAACTTCCCTCTGTTTTCAAGTTTCAGTTTTGCAAAGTAAATTAGTTTAGCATAAAATGACAGGGACTACATTGGTGAATACACTGTGGACTGAATACACCAATCGACTAGTCCCTGGAACGTCATTGTCCTGAACTGCCCCCATCCCTCTGTGTTAACTCGTACGTCATCACCATCACCATCCTTGGATGAACAACAGATGAAACAGCCTACTGTATGTCACAAATATACAATTATTAAATCAATCGGATGTGAGAGAAACCTCCTCTTCCTCCTTGTGCTAATTAGAGATTACCATCTTTAATTGTGAGGTATTATTACCCCCATGCAGTGTTTGCTACATCCATCTGGTAGTTCCTAAGTCTCCTTCATTGAGGGGAAGATGGAGGAGGTAATTATACAGTAGTGCTTTAATATGGAGCTGGAGCAGCTGGCTAGAAATGAGAGGAGAGGAGAGGATAGAGGGGAGGTCACTGGCAGACATCCACAGCCTCTCTCTCCCTAGCAACTACCCTGGATTTGTCTCTTGATTAACATCCATACTTACATGCCACTTAGAATACATGCCCAAAACATTGCTTAATTTCAAGTGGTATGCAAGTGTTTATTTTGGAACTTTTTCTCATCCTCTTTTTTGTCTTATTTTCCTCTTTTCCCTCTCACCCGCTCCTCTTTTCGCTCATATCCTCGTCTCCCCTCCTGTCTCTCCCTCCCTCCTTTCTCCTCTTTTCTTTCCTCTGTTCTCTCCTCTCCTACCCTCCTCTCTCCTATCCTCTCCCTCTCTCCTCTCCTGCCCTCTCTTCTCCCTCTGCTCTTTTCTCTTCTGTTCTCTCCTCTCCTCTCCCTACCTCCCCCCCTCTCTCCTCTCCTGCCCTTCTATCCCTCTCCTCTTTTCTCTCCTGTTCTCCTGTCTTTTTCTTCCCTCCTCTCCTGCCCTCCACTCTCCCTCTGTCTTCTCTCCTCTCCTCTTTCCTCCATATTTCTAGATTATGCCCTGCGTCATCCAAGTCAGCTGCTCAAGTCCAGCTACTTCTTCTTCTTCCAGCTGTCTCGCTTCCCAGAGCTCATGCTCTCCATCAATGATTTCAAGGTGAAGCATGTCGCATGTGTTTGAGTGACCTCAAGGTGAAAAATACAGAACTGCTCCAGGCAACAGGAAGTTGCCTTTTGTGTATGTTGAAGGGGAGGGGATTCTTGTTGTGATGGTTGTGCCTCAAAGAGTCTGTGTATGGCGATAATTTATAGACACAGCCGCCATGGCATTTATAGAGCCTCATACATCCTGTATTACTGTGACAGTCACATAAGCGACCTTGTCTGTGTGTGCCATCCAGCTCAAATCACACCTTGAGCACATCCGGAAACACACACACACTCACCCAGTGTGTCCTTCTGTCCCCTCTGTACTGTAGGCACTGAAAGGTCTGTTCACCAGCCGTAGTACAGGGATTGGGAGGAAGGGTCGATGGCTCACTGCAGAGGACATGGAGGCCTATCTCTACGCCTTCTCCCAGCCAGGGGCCCTCACCGGGGCCCTCAACTACTACAGGAATGTCTTCAGGTTAAGATTATGAACCAATGAAATTCTTAATTAGTGAGCTCTGTATTTGGTCTCCTGTGGGCATCCCTACTTATGTATGACATGCCCATTGAACATATCGTAGCTGACCACCATTGTTGTGTACCCTCATTTGAGATACGGTATTACTTCAAGCGCCTTATGATAATGTGAATCATTAGCGCCCTCTTGTGTTGTAAATGGTGTTTTGATGAAAGTGTACTACAACAGTACATTCAAAAATAAGTTCCTCTTATGAAAACTCAGTGGTTGTGTAATACGTACAGAGGTCTTGGAATCAGACTACATGATGAGAAATAATTGGGCTTTAGAATAATGTATTCTGTTAGTTGTTTTTGTGTTGCTTGTCTTTGACAAGTTGACTCCTATAATGAATAAGAGAAAGCCTGGATGATTCCGGGTTGATACAATGTCATCTCTGGCACTCTGTCATTCTCGGTGGGTGTCTCTCTCTCTCTCTCTTGTTCTTTCTCTCTCGTTCTCTCTCTTGTTTTCTCTCTCTCTCGTTCTCTCTCTTGTTCTCTCTCTCTCTCGTTCTCTCTCTTGTTCTCTCTCTCTCTCTCACCCAGCATCAGAGAGTACATGTGTTTTTCACATGTGAACTGTACATGCATGACTGACTCCACCATCTGCTCTTCTTCCTTAAGCAGCCAGCCAGTGTCTGTCAGAACAGAACAGCATATTTTATTCTGCTCCGAATAATATAATATGAATGTCACTGAGACATTATCAATTAGCGTGAGAAACATATTCTATAAATCTATTATTCAATTAGCCTCTCCATAAGTTTACAATACAGGTAACATACATGGATACCATGTGAATGCTGGACATCAAGTCTGCATTAAACCAGTTTTCTGGTTCTCAGATGCGTTGCTTTTTAATGTGGAAAATTCAAATTTTCAGTTTACTTCCATAATTGACTGAGTAGAAATGGAATTGACCCCAAACCATTTCAGATCTAATCATGCTTTCTCCACAGGTAACATGGATAGCACATGAAAATATTAAACTTGTCTACATCATGATGGAACACGAGTGTTTACTGTAACCAGTTTCATATAAGCAACCCATCTCAGATCTGTATAGCACATCATATGATTGAGTTTAACCAGTTTTAAGCAACTCATCTCAGGTCTGTTATTAATATTCTCTCCACAGTTCCCTCCCACTCAGCCAGAATGATGTCAAGTCCCCGGTGTTGTTGTTGTGGGGTGAGAGAGATGCCTTCCTGGAGCAGGAAATGGCTGAGGCGTGCCGTGTCTACATCAGGAATCACTTCCGACTCAACATCATCTCCGGGGCCAGCCACTGGCTACAGCAGGACCAGCCTGACATCGTCAACACACTCATATGGACCTTCCTCAAAGAGGGAGAGGGCCGCAAAACCTACAGGAACTGAATCTAGCTAGGTCTATATCCCAAATGGCACAATTTCTTCCTATACAGTGACCTACTTCTGACCAGAGCCCTACGGGTCCTGGTCAAAAGCAGTGCACTATATAGAGAATAGGGTGCCATTTGGGACACACATTAAAACAGGGCCTCCTCCCTCCTTCACTCCCTCCCTCCCCACCAGCCACCCCTACCATAGAATGGGGCCTTTTCCCTCCTTCACTCCCTCCCTCCATCCCCACCAGCCACCCCTACCACTAGAAGCCTGGAATATTCCTGTGAAAAACCAACCAATATAATGACAATGCAATCATTCTTTAAATCTTTTCACATTTCAGATATTTTTTTTAATGTCAAAAGAAAGTGAAAGAGAAAAAAAGCACATTTTATTGAGAGGACACTGAGTAGTACAGTAGAATGTTTGACACATTCAGTACTCTTTTGCACATGACATCCGCCTTAAAGTTTGTAGGTTACAACATTACAAATGTGTGGCAAAATCTCCTTGTGAGTTTGTATTGTGTGGTGCCTTTTAATGTAATGTTGTATAATGTTTTGCGGCGTTGTAAAATTGTGCCATGTCTTCTGAGGTTGAACTGTGGTGTTTGTCTGCTATATGTGTCACTGGATTGCTCCTCACTATTTTGGACACAATCCTTTGGGATCCCTCTTGTCCCACACCCTTGTCTCTGTCCCAAATGGCACCCTGTTCCCTATTTAGTGCACTGCTTTTGAAAAGTAGTGCACTTTACAGGGAATAGGGTGTCATTTGGGACGTAACCACAGACCCTCTCTATCAGGTAGCGTTGTCTTATGGAAAATATTGTTATTTTTGTATTTTTTTTATTATTTACTCAGATATTTGAGAATTCCTGTATAGAACAACAGTGATGGTTCAATATTGTACACTTTTTTGAATCTCTTCCTACACACTGCATTTTGAAATCCACTGAGCCAGGTCTGCACCATTTAGATTTTTTAAGCAAATAAACTATAATGTGAAGCCTGGGGAGCCATTGTCAATCTTTTTAACTGACCTACTGAATAGACTATTGACTGTATGGATGACAGACACAATGTGACAATTTGCATGCCTGCTGTGTCACAGAACCAGCCCTGTCATATCAGAACATGATTAAAATTAGATTGGCCTGGTTTAGATATGCCAATCCCTCTAGTTCAAAATAGTTTACTGTGTTTTTTTTGTTTTTTTTGGGAGAAATCAAATGCAATATGAGCATTTACTACACAAATCAAATGTATTTATATAGCCCTTCATACATCAGCTGACATCTCAAAGTGCTGTACAGAAACCCAGCCTAAAACCCCAAACAGCAAGCAATGCAGGTGTAGAAGCACGGTGGCTAGGAAAAACTCCCTAGAAAGGCCAAAACCTAGGAAGAAACCTAGAGAGGAACCAGGCTATGAGGTGTGGCCAGGCCTCTTCTGGCTGTGCCGGGTGGAGATTATAACAGAACATGGCCAAGATGTTCAAATGTTCATAAATGACCAGCATGGTCAAATAATAATCACAGGCAGAACAGTTGAAACTGGAGCAGCAGCACAGCCAGGTGGACTGGGAACAGCAAGGAGTCATCATGCCAGGTAGTCCTGAGGCATGGTCCTACGAGAGAAAGAGAGAATTAGAGAGAGCATACTTAAATTCACACAGGACACTGGATAAGACAGGAGAAGTACTCCAGATATAACAAACTGACCCTAGCCCCCTGACACATAAACTACTGCAGCATAAATACTGGAGGCTGAGACAGGAGGGGTCAGGAGACACTGTGGCCCCATCCAATGACACAGGGCCAAACAGGAAGGATATAACCCCACCCAATTTGCCAAAGCACATCCCCCACACCACTAGAGGGATATCTTCAACCACCAACTTACCATCCTGAGACAAGGCCGAGTATAGCCCACAAAGATCTCCGCCACGGCACAACCCAAGTGGGGGCGCCAACCCCGTACACAGTACGACATTTAATTCCCATTTATATTCATGCATTTATGGTAAAAGTACATTTTCCCTATGTCACCTGGCACAGCAATCATGTTACTTGCAAAGAAATTCAATTGAAATGGTATTATGGTCTTGTTCAACATTGCAGCCGACAGTGTAGGCAACTGCTGACTGACTGATTGATCGATTTATCCATGATACATTATGGATTTGAATCTGTTGAAAACAGCCATTTGACACATTAGAGCGGATAAATTTGTTCAAATTCCAAAGTGTGTTGCCTTATGGGGATAACAATTGTCCGACTTGCGACTGCATGAACTTTACAAATGTCATGAAGTTTTGACTGCAAGTTTATGCAGTTGCTCTTTACCAATTTCATCCTGCAGCCATCGCCTGCTTTGTGGGAGGCTCAATTGTCACCCAATCATAAGGGTGTTTTATTTGACCCACGTGAACGTGACCAAAGACATGACTAAAACGAACTAACTTTGCACAATTCATGTATACAGTGGACAAATTACTGGGCGCGTTTGAGTGGTAATGCGAAAGTAGTCGACTGTAGACGGAAGTCGACAAGTAAATTCGGGGGAAGTACATACGCACCGATAGCAAGTCAGACAACTTCTGCTGTTTCTAGAAAATGCAACAAAGGCAGACATGGCATTTGCCTTTGTTATTGCCGATGAAGTGGGCGCTATCGAAATTCCACTTCTCATACACGAAGCTCAACATGATCAACATGGTCCAAGGAATGAATATCCTGATGACAAGGACATTAGATACCAGCCCAAGTTCTTTCTAACATTCAAGACTTGTTTTGTATTTTTGTTTGGTTATCTCAAAACATAACCAGGTAGTGAGTGCATAGAATGAGACATAGAATGAGACATATAGGTGTTTTTGCAGCATATTGAAAAGCTATGTTTGCCATTACTTCATGCCCTTGTACCTTCCTTATTATTATGTTATTGTGCAACATGGAATTGTAACAGATGTGATTAAATGGAGTCCACAAAGATTCTTACTGTATGGTAATTGATTGCATGTCAGCATCATTACAGCCTGTAGTGTAGGTTTATCTCTTTAATTCTCAACCTTTATGTTGCTTTTGTCAGTAAGCATGTGAAGAACATAACTTAATTTAATCACATGAAGGACAAAACACTCACTGTACAAGAAATTATTTAAGCTATACAGTGGCAAGAAAAAGTATGTGAAATCTTTGGAATGATCTGGATTACTGCATGAATTGGTCATAAAATTTCATCGTCTAAGATACAACAATAGACATACAGTGTGCTTAAACGAATAACACACAAATTATTGTATTTTTCTTGTCTATATTGAATACATAATTTAAACATTCACAGTGTAGGTTGAAAAAAGTATGTGAACCCCTAGGCTAATGACTTCTCCAAAAGCTAATTGGATTCAGGAGTCAGCTAACCTGGATGGAGTCTAAACAATTAAACGAGATTGGAGATCAAACAAATGTATTTACAAAGCCCTTCTTACATCAGCTGATATCTCAAAGTGCTGTACAGAAACTGTACTGTGGGGTCAGATGTTGGTTAGACCTGGCCTGCCCTATAAAAAACACTCACAACATTTGAGTTTGCTATTCACAAGATACATTGCCTGACGTGAACCATGCCTCGAACAAAATAGATCTCAGAAGACCTAAGATTAAGAATAGTTGACTTGCAAAAAGCTGGAAAGGTTGCAGAAGTATCTCTAAAAGCCTTGATGTCAATCAGTCCACGGTAAGACAAATTGTCTATAAATGGAGAAAGTTCAGCACTGTTGCTACTCTCCCTAGGTGTGGCCGTTCTGCAAAGATGACTGCAAGAGCACAGCGCAGAATGCTCAATGAGGTTCAAAAGAATCCTACAATGTCAGCTAAAGACTTACAGAAATATGGAATATGCTAACATCTCTGTTGATAGACTGGGATAGACTTCCGGCGCCGACAGAGATGGCCGCCTCGCTCGCGTTCCTAGGAAACTATGCAGTTTTTTGTTTTTTTACGTGTTATTTCTTACACTAGTACCCCAGGTCATCTTAGGTTTCTTTACATACAGCCGACAAGAACTACTGAATATAAGATCAGCGTCAACTCACCATCAGTACGACCAAGAATATGTTTTTCGCGATGCGGATCCTGAGTTCTGCCTTACAACCAGTGTAACCGAGTGGATCACATGCAGCGACCAAAAAAAAAAAACGACTCAGAAAAAGAGGGAAACGAAGCGGTCTTCTGGTCAGACTCCGGAGACGGGCACATCGTGCACCACTCCCCAGCATTCTTCTTGCCAATGTCCAGTCTCTTGACAACAAGGTTGATGAAATCCGAGCAAGGGTAGCATTCCAGAGGGACATCAGAGACTGTAACGTTCTCTGCTTCACGGAAACATGGCTCACTGGAGAGACGCAATCCGAAGCGGTGCAGCCAGCGGGTTTCTCCACGCATCGCGCCGACAGAAACAAACATCTCTCTGGTAAGAAGACGGGCGGGGGCGTATGCCTTATGGCCAACGTGACATGGTGTGATGAAGGAAACATACAGGAACTCAAATCCTTCTGTTCACCTGATTTAGAATTCCTCACAATCAAATGTAGACCGCATTATCTACCAAGAGAATTCTCTTCGATTATAATCACAGCCGTATATATCCCCCCCCAAGCAGACACATCGATGGCTCTGAACGAACTTTATTTAACTCTCTGCAAACTGGAAACGATTTATCCGGAGGCTGCATTCATTGTAGCTGGGGATTTTAACAAGGCTAATCTGAAAACAAGACTCCCTAAATTTTATCAGCATATTGATTGCGCAACCAGGGGTGGAAAGACCCTGGATCATTGTTACTCTAACTTCCGCGACGCATATAAGGCCCTGCCCCGCCCCCTTTCGGAAAAGCTGACCACGACTCCATTTTGTTGATCCCTGCCTACAGACAGAAACTAAAACAAGAAGCTCCCACGCTGAGGTCTGTCCAACGCTGGTCCGACCAAGCTGACTCCACACTCCAAGACTGCTTCCATCACGTGGACTGGGAGATGTTTCGTATTGCGTCAGACAACAACATTGACGAATACGCTGATACGGTGTGCGAGTTCATTAGAACGTGCGTTGAAGATGTCGTTCCCATAGCAACGATTAAAACATTCCCTAACCAGAAACCGTGGATTGATGGCAGCATTCGTGTGAAACTGAAGGCACGAACCACTGCTTTTAATCAGGGCAAGGTGTCTGGTAACATGACTGAATACAAACAGTGCAGCTATTCCCTCCGCAAGGCTATCAAACAAGCTAAGCGCCAGTACAGAGACAAAGTAGAATCTCAATTCAACGGCTCAGACACAAGAGGTATGTGGCAGGGTCTACAGTCAATCACGGACTACAGGAAGAAACCCAGCCCAGTCTCGGACCAGGATGTCTTGCTCCCAGGCAGACTAAATAACTTTTTGCCCGCTTTGAGGACAATACAGTGCCACTGACACGGCCTGCAACGGAATCATGCGGTCTCTCCTTCACTGCAGCCGAAGTGAGTAAGACATTTAAACGTGTTAACCCTCGCAAGGCTGCAGGCCCAGACGGCATCCCCAGCCGCGCCCTCAGAGCATGCGCAGACCAGCTGGCCGGTGTGTTTACGGACATATTCAACCAATCCCTATACCAGTCTGCTGTTCCCACATGCTTCAAGAGGGCCACCATTGTTCCTGTTCCCAAGAAAGCTAAGGTAACTGAGCTAAACGACTACCGCCCCGTAGCACTCACATCCGTCATCATGAAGTGCTTTGAGAGACTAGTCAAGGACCATATCACCTCCACCCTACCTGACACCCTTGACCCTCTCCAATTTGCTTACCGCCCAAATAGGTCCACAGACGATGCAATCTCAACCACACTGCACACTGCCCTAACCCATCTGGACAAGAGGAATACCTATGTGAGAATGCTGTTCATCGACTACAGCTCGGCATTCAACACCATAGTACCCTCCAAGCTCGTCATCAAGCTCGAGACCCTGGGTCTCGACCCCGCCCTGTGCAACTGGGTACTGGACTTCCTGACGGGCCGCCCCCAGGTGGTGAGGGTAGGCAACAACATCTCCTCCCCGCTGATCCTCAACACTGGGGCCCCACAAGGGTGCGTTCTGAGCCCCCTCCTGTACTCCCTGTTCACCCACGACTGCGTGGCCATGCACGCCTCCAACTCAATCATCAAGTTTGCGGACGACACAACAGTGGTAGGCTTGATTACCAACAACGACGAGACGGCCTACAGGGAGGAGGTGAGGGCCCTCGGAGTGTGGTGTCAGGAAAATAACCTCACACTCAACGTCAACAAAACTAAGGAGATGATTGTGGACTTCAGGAAACAGCAGAGGGAACACCCCCCATCCACATCGATGGAACAGTAGTGGAGAGGGTAGCAAGTTTTAAGTTCCTCGGCATACACATCACAGACAAACTGAATTGGTCCACTCACACAGACAGCATCGTGAGGAAGGCGCAGCAGCGCCTCTTCAACCTCAGGAGGCTGAAGAAATTCGGCTTGTCACCAAAAGCACTCACAAACTTCTACAGATGCACAATCGAGAGCATCCTGGCGGGCTGTATCACCGCCTGGTATGGCAACTGCACCGCCCTCAACCGTAAGGCTCTCCAGAGGGTAGTGAGGTCTGCACAACGCATCACCGGGGCAAACTACCTGCCCTCCAGGACACCTACACCACCCGATGCTACAGGAAGGCCATAAAGATCATCAAGGACATCAACCACCCGAGCCACTGCCTGTTCACCCCGCTGTCATCCAGAAGGCGAGGTCAGTACAGGTGCATCAAAGCTGGGACCGAGAGACTGAAAAACAGCTTCTATCTCAAGGCCATCAGACTGTTAAACAGCCACCACTAACATTGAGTGGCTACTGCCAACACACTGTCAATGACACTGACTCTACTCCAGCCACTTTAATCATGGGAATTGATGGGAAATTATGTAAATATATCACTAGCCACTTTAAACAATGCTACCTTATATAATGTTACTTACCCTACATTGTTCATCTCATATGCATACGTTGATACTGTACTCTATATCATCGACTGCATCCTTATGTAATACATGTATCACTAGCCACTTTAACTATGCCACTTGGTTTACATACTTATCTCATATGTATATACTGTACTCGATATCATCTACTGTATCTTGCCTATGCTGCTCTGTACCATCACTCATTCATATATCCTTATGTACATATTCTTTATCCTTACACTGTGTATAAGACAGTAGTTTTTTTTTTTTTTGGAATTGTTAGTTAGATTACTTGCTCGTTATTACTGCATTGTCGGAACTAGAAGCACAAGCATTTCGCTACACTCGCATTAACATCTGCTAACCATGTGTATGTGACAAATAAAATTTGATTTGATTTGATTTGATTTGACGAGTCTACGACACGTAAAACACTAAATATGAATAGGATTTATGGGAGGACACCACGGAAGAAGCCACTGTTGTCCACAAAAACATTCATAGGACACAACATTATACTAACAACTAAATTAATACATTAGCTATGCTGTCACAAGTAGAATATTTTATTTATCTATGTTATACATTTGGATCATATGTAGGCCTAAGTAATTACATTGTAAGGATACAGCATTTAAGCTCTAAATAGTCATCTACCCAGAAAAGTCAACAAGCATAACCAATGATAGGTGGTGACATCAACCATTTGTGAGCATGTAGTGCCTTTTGCTTCCAAAAAAACAGAAGGTCGTCTCCCACAATGCTTTGGTTCCAACTTCAAGTTGCAATTGGTGAGGTGCAACTGCAGACATTTGTATACCCATAATGCAACACACTTTGAAAAGCGATGACTGGCGTTTGTCAACATCTTGACAAAATGTGATATTTGAAGCTTCCTCTAACCAATTGATAGTGCAATGTACAATAGTACAATATACAGTACCAGTAAAATGTTTGGACACACCTACTCATTCAAGGGTTTATTTTTACTATTTTCCACATTGTAGAATAATAGTGAAGACATCAAAACTATGAAATAACACATATGGAATCATGTAGTAACCAAAAAAGTGTTAAACAAATCTAAATACATTTTTTATTTGAGATTCTTCAAAGTAGCCACCGTTTGCCTTGATGCAGCTTTGCACACTCTTGGCATTCTCTCAACCAGCTTCACCCGGAATACTTTTCCAACAATGTTGAACGAGTTCACACATATGCTGAGGACTTGTTGGCTGCTTTTCCTTTACTCTGTGGTCCAACTCATCCAAAACCATCTCAATTGGAATGTCAGTGGAAATGCTTTTATGCGCAAAAGTGAAAAATGTTGCCGACGGATAGGGCTTCCGTGCTTTTAGTTCTTAGGAAACTTTGCAATATTTGTTTTTTTTATGTGTTATTTCTTACATTATTAGCCCAGGAATTATTTTGTGTAATTACATACAGCCGGGAAGAACTTTTGGATGTAGAGTGGCAGTAACTTACCAGCATTACCAGCATTATGACCAGGAATATGACTTTCCCGAATCTAATCCTTAGCTCGTACCCCCCAGGGCAATTGAACTGATTCCAGAGGCTGTTCCAAAACACCGCAGACGGAAAAGAGGTACTCGGAGTGGACTTTTAGTCCAACTCAGGAGGCGCGCACACCACCCACCGCTTCTGAGTATATTACTCGCTAATGTTCAGTCTCTGGATAATAAAGTTGACGAGCTCAGGGCGAGGATTTCCTTCCAGAGAGACATCATGGGTAGTAACATGCTCTGTTTCACAGAAACATGGCTCTCTCAGGATATACTGTCTGAGTCCATACAGCCAGTTGAGTTCTCAGTTCATCACGCAGACTGGAATAAATATCCCTCAGGGAAGTAGAAGGAAGGGTGTGTATGTTTCATGATTAACTACTATTAATCATACTACTACAATTACACAGTAATTGTGATAACATACAGGAAGTCCTTTTGTGCAACCGACCTAGAATACCTCACAATCACATGCCGACCATATTACCTCCCAAAATAATTCTCTACGGTTATGGTCACAGCCGTGTACAGTGCCTTGCAAAATTATTCACCCCCCTTGGCATTTTTCCTATTTTGTTGCATGACAACCTGTAATTTAAATTGATTTTTATTTTTATTTAATGTAATGGACATACACAAAATAGTTAAAATTGGTGAAGTGAATTTTTTTTAAATACTTGTTTTCATTTTTTTTTTAAGAATTAAAAACTGAAAAGTGGTCCGTGCATATGTATTCACCCCCTTCACTATGAAGCACCTAAATAAGATCTGGTGCAATTAATTACCTTCAGAAGTCACATGATTAGTTAAATAAAGTCCACCTGTGTGCAATCTAAGTGTCACATGATCTGTCACATGATCTCAGTATATATACATGTATTCTGAAAGGCCCCAGTGTCTGCAACACCACTAAGCAAGGGACACCACCAAGCAAGCGGCACCATGAAGACTTAGGAGCTCTCCAAACAGGTCAGGGACAAAGTTGTGGAGAAGTACAGATCAGGGTTGGTTTATAAAACAATATCAGAAACTTTGAACATCCCACAGAGCACCATTAAATCCATTATAATTTATTTTTTTAAAGAATATGGCACCACAACAAACCTGCCAAGAGAGGGCCACCCACAAAAACTCACAGACCAGGCAAGGAGGGCATTAATCAGAGAGGCAATAAAGAGACCAAAAATAACCCTGAAGGAGCTGCAAAGATCCACAGCGGAGATTGGAGTATATGTCCATAGGGCCACTTGAAGCCATACACTCCACAGAGCTGGGCTATACGGAAGTAGGGCCAGAAATAAAAGCCATTGCTTAAAGAAAAAAATAAGCAAACACGTTTAGCATTCGCCAAAAGGCATGTGGGAGACTCCCCAAACATATGGAAGAAGGTACTCTGATCAGATGAGATGAAAATGTAGCTTTTTGGCCATCAAAGAAAACATTATCTTTGGTGGAATCCCAACACCTCCCATCACCCCGAGAACTCCATCCCCACAGTGAAGGATGGTGGTGACAGCATCATGCTGTGGGGATGTTTGTCAGCGGCAGGGATTGGGAAACTGGTCAGAGTTGAAGGAATGATGGATGGCACTAAATACAGGGAATTCTTGAGGGAAACCTGTTTCAGTCTTCAAGAGATTTGAGACTGGGACGGAGGTTCACCTTCCAGCAGGACAATAACCCTAAGCATACTGCTAAAGCAACACTCAAGTGGTTTAAGGGGAAACATTTAAATGTCTTGGAATGGCCTAGTCAAAGCCCAGACCTCAATCCAATTGAGAACATGTAGTATGACTTAAAGATTGCTGTAAACCAGCGGAACCCATCCAACTTGAAGGAGCTGAAGCAGTTTTTCCTTGAAGAATGGCTAGATGTGCCATGTTTATAGAGACATACCCCAAGAGACTTGCAGCTGTAATTGCTGCAAAAGGTATTGACTGGGGGGGGGGGGATAGTTATGCACGCACAAGTTCTGTTTTTTTGTCTTATTTATTGTTTCACATTAAAAATATATTTTGCATCTTCAAAGTGGTAGGCATATTGTGTAAATCAAATTATACAAATCCCCCCAAAATCTTTTTTAATTCCAGGTTGTAAGGCAACAAAATATGAAAAATGCGAAGACGGGTGAATACTTTCGCAAGCCACTGTATATACCCCCTCAAGCCGATACCACGACAGCCCTCAAAGAACTTCACTGGACTTTATGCAAACTGTAAACCACATGGCCTGAGGCCATATTTAATGTAGCTGGGGATTTTAACAAAGTCAATTTAAAAAAAAATGTTACCGAAGTTCTATCAACACATTGACTGTAGTACTCGCGCTGCTAAAACACTCGACCACTACTACTCCAACTTCCGGGATGCTTACAAGGCCCTCCCCCGCCATCCCTTCTGCAAATCTAATCACAATTTTTCCATTTTGCTCCTCCCTTCCTATAGGCAGAAACTCAAACAGGAGGTACCTGTGCTAAGGACTGGTCTGACCAATCGTATCAAGATTGTTTTGATCACACGGACTGGGATATGTTCCGGGCAGCGTCCGAGAACAACATAGACCAATACAGTGATACGGTGGCTGAGTTCATCAGAAAGTGTATAGGAGATGTTGTTCCCACTGTGACTATTAAAACCTACCCTAACAAGAACCTGTGGATAGATGACAGCATTCGTGCAAAACTGAAAGTGCGAACCACTGCATTTAACCATGTCAAGGTGACTGGGAATATGGCCGAATACAAATAATGTAGTTATTCCCTCCGTAAGGCAATCAAACACGCAAAACGTCAGTAAAGAGACAAAGTGGAGTCGCAATTCAATGGCCCAGACATGAGATGTATGTGGCAGGATCTACAGACAATCACGGACTACAAAGGAAAAACCAGCCACACCGCGGACACCTGACGTCTTGCTTCCGGACAAGCTAAACATCTTCTTCGCCTGCTTTGGGGATAATACAGATGTTGCCCGCTATTTTGTGGTCTCTCCTTCTCCATGGCTGACATGAGTAAGGCATTTAAGCGTGTTAACCCTCGCAAAGCTGCCTGCCCAGACGGCATCCCTAGCTGCATCCTCAGAGCATGCGCATACCAGCTGGCTGGAGTGTTTATGGACATGTTCAATATCTCCCTATCCAAGTCTGTTGTCCCCACATACTTCAAGATGGAAGTACTTCATACTTCCATCTGGAAAAGAGGAATACCCATGTAAGAATGCTGTTCATTGACTATAGCTCAGCATTCAACCCCATAGTACCCTCCAAGCTCATCATTAAGTTTAAGGGGTCAACTGGGTCCTGGGCTTCCTGACTGGCCGCCCCCAGGTGGTGAAGATAGAAAGCAACATCTCCACCGATGATCCTCAACAATGGGGCCCCACAAGGACACGTGCTAAGCCCCGTCCTGCATTCCCTGTTCACCAATGACTGTGTGGCCACGCATGCCTCCAACTCCATCATCAAGTTTGCAGATGACACAACAGTAGTAGGCATGATTACCAACAATGACGAGACAACCTACAGGGAGGAGGTCAGGGCCCTGGGAGTGTGGTGCAAGGAAAATAACCTCTCAACCAACATCAACAAAAGTAAGGAGCTGATCGTGGACTTCAGGAAACAGCAGAGGGAGCACCCCCTATCCACATCGACGGGACCGCAGTGGAGAAGGTGGAAAGCTTCAAGTTCCTCGGGGGACACATCACTGACAAACTGAAATGGTCCACCCACACAGACAGTGCGGTGAAGAAGGCGCAACAGCGCCTTTTCAACCTCAGGAGGCTGAAGAAATTTGTCCTGGCACCTAGAACCCTTACAAACCTCTACATATGCACATTTGAGAGCATTCTGTCGGGCTGTATCACCGCTTGGTATGGTAACTGCACCGCCCGCAACCGCAGGGCTCTCCAGAGGGTGGTGCGGTATGCCCATGTAACCGATGTGAAATGGCTAGCTAGTTAGCGGGGTGAGCGCTAATAGTGTTTCAATCGGTGACGTCACTCGCTCTGAGACCTTGAAGTAGTGGTTCCCCTTACTCTGCAAGGGCCGCGGCTTTTGTGGAGCGATGGGTAACAATGCTTCGTGGGTGTCAGTTGTCTATGTGTGCAGAGGGTCCCTGGTTCGAGCCCGGGTTGGGGTGAGGGGATGGACTAAAGTTAAACTGTTACACCCAACACATCACCGGGGGCAAACTACCTGCCCTCCAGGACACCTACAGTACCCGATGTCACTGGAAGGCCAAAAATATAATCAAGGATAACAACCACCTGAGCCACTGCCTGTTCACCCTGCTAGCATCCAGAAGGCAAGATCAGTACAGGTGCAGCAAAACTGGGACTGAGAGATTGAAAAACAGCTTCTATCTCAAGGCCATCAGACTGCTAAACAGCAATCACAAACTCAGAGAGGCTGCTGCCTACATGGAGACCCAATCACTGGTCACTTTAACAAATGGATCACTAGTCACTTTAAACAATGCCACTTTAAATAATGCCACTTTAATAATATTTACATATCTTACATTACTCATATCATATATATACTGTATTTTATACCATTTATTGCACCTTGCCTATGCCGCTCGGCCATTGCTCATCCATATATTTATATGTACATATACTCATTCACCCCTTTTATATTTGTGTGTATTGGGTAGTTGTTGGGAATTGTTAGATTACTTGTTAGATATTACTGCACTGTCGGAACCAGAAGCACAAGCATTTCGCTACACTCGCATTAACGTCTGCTAACCATGTTTATGTGACAAATAAAATTTGATTTGATTTTGATTTGATACTGTCCAATTTTCCTTATGCGTGCTTTATGTGGCAAGCTATATATCACTCAAACAGGTATTCCTCAAAAACTTTTTTTCCCACTTTTTTTTATTTTTTAAAGGCTAAATAAATAAATGGCACTACAGACACATCAAAAAATAACCCAAATAATTTATGTTTCACTGTGGATTATCTGACTCTCTACAGATCCATCATCCTGACTGTTAAACCGGTGCTTGGATTGTAGTTGGAGTACTGTTAAATCTCTGACAGGTGGCGCCAAACTCATGTTCTTTCTGGATATTACAGTATTTTGTCATGCAGGTTTTCAATAGAACAGCGTAATCTGGTTATGAACAACAAAGGAATTATGAGATTATGTGATCATGTCAGTGCTTATTCAATCCATGTATAATATCAACATCAGGGTGGTATGACTCAGAACCAGTGGTACTCTCCATCAGGAATACTGTAGACTAGAGGTAGATCTGACACCACCACCACCAGCAGCAGTATCAAACCAAATCAAATCAAATGTTATTTGTCACATGCGCCAAATACAACAGGTGTAGACCTTACCGTAAAATGCTTACTTACAAGCCCTTAACCAACAATGCAGTTTTAAGAAAATAGAGTTTACTAAATAAACTAAAGTAAAATAATGCAAATAGTCCGGGTGGCCATTTGGTTACTATGGTCAATTAAAGAGAGTACTAAAATGCTATTTGGCCCTGAACAGAGGGTACACAGTGGCAGAATACCTGACCACTGTGACTGACCCAAACTTAAGGAAAGCTTTGACTATGTACAAACCCTCCCTAACCCAGACAACACTGGGCCAATTGTGCGTCGCCCCATGGACCTCCCGGTCGCGGCCAGCTGCTACAGAGCCTGGGCTCGAACCCAGAGTCTCTGGTGGCACAGCTAGCACTGCGATGCCTTAGACCACTGAGGCCGGTTGGGGAATGTTTTAATAGACACTGTGGGAACAACATCACCGATGCACTTGCTAATAAACTCGCTCACCGAATCAGCGTATTCATCAATGTTATTGTCTGATGCTATGCGGAACATACCCAGTCCACGTGATCGAAGCAATCTTGAAGCGTGGAATCCGATTGGTCGGACCAGCATTGGACAGACCTGAGCACGGGCGTTTCCTGTTTTAGTTTCTGTCTATAGGCTGGGAGAAACAAAATGGAGTCGTGGTCAGATTTTCTGAAAGGAGGGCGGGGGAGGGCTTTATATGCATCGTGGAAGTTAGAATAACAATGATCCAGGGTTTTGCCAGCCCGGGTCGCGCATGCTGATCAAATTTAGGGAGCCTTGTTTTCAGATTAGCCTTGTTAAAATCCCCAGCTACAATAAATGCAGCCTCAGGATATGTGTTGTCCAGTTTACATAGAGTCAAATGAAGTTATTTCAGGGCCGTCGATGTGTCTGCTTGAGGTGTGATATACATGACTGTGATTATGATCGAAGAGAATTCTCTTGATAGATAATGCAGTCGACATTTGATTGTAAGGAGTTCTAAGTCAGGTGAACAAAAGGACTTGAGTTCCTGTATGTTGTTATGATCACACCACGTCTCGTTAATCATAAGGCATACACCCCCGCCCTTCGTCTTACCAGAGAGATGTTTGTTTCTGTCGGCATGATGGTGAAGATGCCAGGTGGCTGTACCGCTGTACTATGATGACGTATCCCGAGTGAGCCATGTTTCCATGAAACAAAGAACGTTACAATCTCTGATGTCTCTCTGGAAGGCAACCCTTGCTCGGATTTCGTCTACCTTGTTGTCAAGAGACTGGACGTTGGTGAGTAGTAAACTCGGGAGAGGTGCGCCATGTGCCCGTCTACGGAACCTGACCAGAAGACCGCTCCGTCTGCCCCTTCTGCGGGGTCGTTGTTTTGGGTCGCAGGCTGGGATCCGATCCATTGTCCTGGGTGGTGGACCAAAAAGAGGATCCGCTTCGGGAAAGTCGTATTCCTGGTCGTAATGTTGGTGAGTTGACGTTGCTCTTATATCCAATAGTTCCTCCTGACTGTATGTCGTTAAACCTAATATTACTTGGGGTAACAATGTAAGAAATAACACATAAAAAAACAAAATACTGCATAGTTTCCTAGGAACGAGAAGCGAGGCGGCCATCTCTGTCGGCGCCAGAAGTCGGAAGATATATACATAATATGACATTTGTAATGTCTTTATTGTTTTGGAACTTTTGTGAGTGTAATGTTCACTGTTCATTTTTATTGTTTATTTCACTTAACATATGTTTCCCATGCCAATAAAGCCCCTTGAATTGAATCAATAAGTGCATCTATGATGCCGTCCCCACAGTGACCATACGTACAAACCCCAACCAGAAGCCATGGATTACAGGCAACATCCGCACTGAGGTAAAGGCTAGAGCTGCCACTTTCAAGGAGCGGGACTCTAACCCGAAAGCTTATAACAAATCCCGCTATGCCCTCCGATGAACCATCAAACAGGCAAAGCGTCAATACAGGACTAAGATTGAATCGTACTACACCGGCTCTGATGCTTGTCGGATGTGGCAGGGCTTACAAAACATTACAGACTACAAAGGGAAGCACAGCCGACAGCTGCCCAGTGACACGAGCCTACCAGACGAGCTAAACTACGTCTATGCTCTCTTCGATGCAAATAACACTGAAACATGCATGAGAGCACCAGCTGTTCTGGAAGACTGTGTGATCACGGTCTCTGCAGCCGATGAGAGTAAGACCTTTAAACAGGTCAACATTCACGAGGCCGCAGGGCCAAACGGATTACCAGCATGTGTACTGTGAGCATGCGCTGACCAGCTGGCAAGTGTCTTTACTGACAGTTTTAACCTTTCCATGTCCGAGTCTGTAACACCAACATGTTTTAAGCAGACCACCATAGTGCCTGTGCCCAAGAACACTAAGGTAACCTGCCTAAATGACTTCCAAACCGTAGCACTCATGTCTTTCGCCATGAAGTGCTTCAAAAGGCTGGTCATGACTCACTTCAACACCATTATCCCAGAAACCCTAGACCCACTCCAATTTGCATACCACCCAACAGATCCACAAATTATGCAATCTCTATTGCACTCCACACTGCCCTTTCCCACCAGGACAAAAGGAAAACCTATGTGAGAATGCTGTTCATTGACTACAGCTCAGCGTTCAACACCATAGTGCCCTCAAAACTCATCAATAAGCTAATGACTAAACACTTCCCTCTGCAACTGGATCCTGGACTTCCTGACGGGCCGGGTGGTAAGGGTAGATAACAACACATCCGCCATGCTGATCTTCAACACAGGGCCCCTCAAGGGTGTGTGCTCAGTCCCCTCCTGTTCTCCCTGTTCACTCATGACTGCACAATCAGGCATGACTCCAACACCATCATTAAGTTTGCCGATGACACAACAGTCGCCTGATCACTGACAATGACGAGACAGTCTATACGGAGGAAGTCAGAGACCTGGCCCTGTGGTGCCAGGACAACAACCTCTCCCTGAACATGATCAAGACAAAGGAGATGACTGTGGACTACAGGAAAAAGAGGACCGAGCACACCCCCATTCTCATCGACGGGGCTGCAGTGGAGCAGGTTGAGAGCTTCAAATTCCTTGGTGCCCACATCACCAACACAATAACATGGTCCAAGCACACCAAGACAGTCGTGAAGAGGGCACGACACAACCTATTCCCCCTCAGGAGACTGAAAAGATTTGGTATGGGTCCTCAGATCCTCATAAGGTTCTACAGCTGCACCATCGAGAGCATGGTTGCATCACTGCCTGGTATGGAAATTGCTCGGCCTCCAACCATAAGGCACTACAGAGGGTAGTGCAAACAGCCCAGTACATCACCGGGGCCAAGATTCCTGCCATCCAGGACCTCTATACCAGGCGGTGTCAGAGGAAGGCCCTAACAATTGTCAAAGACTCCAGCCACCCTAGTCATAGACTGTTCTCTCTGCTACCGCACAGCAAACGGTACCAGAGTGCCAAGTCTAGGTCCAAAAGGCTTCTAAACAACTTCTACCCCCAAGCCATAAGACTCCTGAACACCTAGTCAAATGGCTACCCAGAATATTTGCATTGTCCCCCCTTCGTTTACACTGCTGCTACCCTCTGTTGTTATCATCTATGCATAGTCAGTTTAATAACTCTACAAACATGTACGTATTACCTCAACTAACCGGTGCCCCCACACATTGACTCTGTACCGGTACCCCCCTGTATGGGGTGTTAATATTGTTATTTTACTGCTGCTCTTTAATTAATTGTTACTTTTATTTATTATTCTTATCTGTATTTTTTAACTGCATTGTTGGATAGGGGCTCGTAAGTAAGCATTTCACTGTAAGGTTTCACTGTTGTATTCGGCACATGTGACTGATAACATTTGACTTGATTTGATTTGAGAAACAAGATTCTCTGGTCTGATGAAACCAAGATTAAACTCTTTGGCCTGAATGCTAAGCGTCACGTCTGGAGGAAACCTGGCACCATCCTTACGATGAAGCATGATGGTGGCAGCATCATGCTGTGGGGATGTTTTTCAGCGGCAGGATCAAGGGAATGATGAACGGAGCAAAGTACAGAGAGAATGAATGATGGAAACCTACTCCAGAGAGCTCAGGGCCTCAGACTGGGGCAAAGGTTCACCTTCCAACAGGACAACAATCCTAAGCACACAACCAAGAGTGGCTTCGGGACAAGTCTCAGAATGTCTTTGAGTAGCCAAGCCAGAGCCTGGACTTGAACCCGATCAAACATCTCTGGAGACACCTGAAAATAGCTGTGCAGCGATGCTCCCCATCCAACCTGACAGAGCTTAAGAGAATCTGCAGAGAAGAATGGGAGAAACTCCCCAAATACAGGTGTGTCAAGTTTGTAGCGTCATACCCAAGAATACTGAAGGTTGTATTAACTGCAGAAGGCGCTTCAACAAAGTATCAAATCAATCAAATCAAATCTATTTATATAGCCCTTCGTACATCAGCTGATATCTCAAAGTGCTGTACAGAAATCCAGCCTAAAAACCCCACACAGCAAGCAATGCAGGTGTAGAAGCACGGTGGCTAGGAAAAACTCCCTAGAAAAGGCCAAAACCTAGGAAGAAACCTAGAGAGGAACCAGGCTATGAGGGGTGGCCAGTCCTCTTCTGGCTGTGCCGGCTGGAGATTATAACAGAACATGGCGAAAATGTTAATATGTTCATAAATGACTAGCATGAACAAATAATAATAATCACAGTAGTTGTCGAGGGTGCAGCAAGTCAGCACCTCAGGAGTAAATGTCAGTTGGCTTTTCATAGCCGATCATTAAGAGTATCTCTACCACTCCTGCTGTCTCTAGAGAGTTGAAAACAGCAGGTCTGGGACAGGTAGCACGTCCGGTGAACAGGTCAGGATTCAACAGCCGCAGGCAGAACAGTTGAAACTGGAGCAGCAGCACGACCAGGTAGACTGAGGACAGCAAGGAGTCATCATGCCAGGTAGTCCTGAGGCATGGTCCTAGGACTCAGGTCCTCCGAGAGAGAGAAAGAAAGAGAGAATTAGAGAGAGCATACTTAAATTCACACAGGTCACCGGATAAGACAGGAGAAGTACTCCAGATATAACAAACTGACCCTAGCCCCCTGACACATAAACTACTGCAGCATAAATACTGGAGGCTGAGACAGGAGGGGTCAGGAGACACTGTGGCCCCATCCGAAGATACCCCCGGACAGGGCCAAACAGGAAGGATATAACCCCACACACTTTGCCAAAGCACAGCCCCCACACCACTAGAGGGATATCTTCAACCACCAACTTACCATCCTGAGACATGGCCGAGTATAGCCCACAAAGATCTCCGCCACGGAACAACCCAAGGTGGGGCGCCAACCCAGACAGGAATATCACATCAGTGACTTAACCCACTCAAGTGACGCACCCCTCCTAGGGACGGCATGAAAGAGCACCAGTAAGCCAATGACTCAGCCCCTGTAATAGGGTTAGAGGCAGAGAATCCCAGTGGAAAGAGGGGAACTGGCCAGGCAGAGACAGCATGGGTGGTTCGTTGCTCCAGAGCCTTTCCGTTCACCTTCACACTCCTGGGCCAGACTACACTCAATCATATGACCCACTGAAGAGATGAGTCTTCAGTAAAGACTTAAAGGTTGAGACCGAGTTTGCATCTCTCACATGGGTAGGCAGACCCTTCCATAAAAATGGAGCTCTATAGGAGAAAGCCCTGCCTCCAGCTGTTTGCTTGGAAATTCTAGGGACAATTAGGAGGCCTGCGCCTTGTGACCGTAGCGCACGTGTAGGTATGTACGGCAGGACCAAATCAGAGAGATAGGTAGGAACAAGCCCATGTAATGCTTTGTAGGTTAGCAGTAAAACCTTGAAATCAGCACTTGCCTTGACAGGAAGCCAGTGTAGGGAGGCTAGCACTGGAGTAATATGATCAAATTTCTTGGTTCTAGTCAGGATTCTAGCAGCCGTATTTAGTGCTTTATCCGGGTAGCCGGAAAGTAGAGCATTGCAGTAGTCTAACCTAGAAGTAACAAAAGCATGGATTAATTTTTCTGCATCATTTTTGGACAGAAAGTTTCTGATTTTTGCAATGTTATGTAGATGGAAAAAATCTGTCCTTGAAACGGTCTTGATTTGTTCGTCAAAAGAGAGATCAGGGTCCAGAGTAACGCAGAGCTCCTTCACAGTTTTATTTGAGACGACTGTACAACCATCAAGATTAATTGTCAGATTCAACAGAAGATCTCTTTGTTTCTTGGGACCTAGAACAAGCATCTCTGTTTTGTCCGAGTTTAAAAGTAGAATGTTTGCAGCCATCCACTTCCTTATGTCTGAAACACAGGCTTCTATCGAGGGCAATTTGGGGGCTTCACCATGTTTCATTGAAATGTACAGCTGTGTGTCATCCGCATAGCAGGTAAAGTTAACATTATGTTTTCGAATGACATCCCCAAGAGGTAAAATATAGAGTGAAAACAATAGTGGTCCTAAAACGGAACGTTGAGGAACACCGAAATGTACAGTTGATTTGTCAGAGGACAAACCATTCACAGAGACAAACTGATATCTTTCCGACAGATGAGATCTAAACCAGACCAGAACTTGTCCGTGTAGACCAATTTGGGTTTCCAATCTCTCCAAAAGAATGTGCTGATCGATGGTATCAAAAGCAGCACTAAGGTCTAGGAGCACAAGGACAGATGCAGAGCCTCGGTCTGATGCCATTAAAAGGTCATGTACCACCTTCACAAGTGCAGTCTCAGTGCTATGATGGGGTCTAAAACCAGACTGAAGCATTTCATATACATTGTTTGTCTTCAAGAAGGCAGTGAGTTGTTGAGCAACAGCCTTTTCTAAAAATTTTGAGAGGAATGGAAGATTCAATATAGGCCGATAGTTTTTTATATTTTCTAAGTCAAGGTTTGGCTTTTTGAAGAGAGACTATTGCTGCCACTTTTAGTGAGTTTGGTACACATCCGGTGGATAGTGAGCCGTTTATTATGTTCAACATAGGAGGGCCAAGCACAGGAAGCAGCTCTTTCAGTAGTTTAGTTGGAATAGGGTCCAGTATGCAGCTTGAAGGTTTAGAGGCCATGATTATTTTCATCATTGTGTCAAGTGATATAGTACTAAAACACTTGTGTGTCTCTCTTGATCCTAGGTTCTGGCAGAGTTGTGCAGACTCAGGACAACTGAGCTGTGAAGGAATACGCAGATTTAAAGAGGAGTCCGTCATTTGCTTTCTAATAATC
Organism: Oncorhynchus tshawytscha; assembly: GCF_018296145.1. Lineage (NCBI taxonomy): Eukaryota > Metazoa > Chordata > Actinopteri > Salmoniformes > Salmonidae > Oncorhynchus > Oncorhynchus tshawytscha. The sequence continues at coordinate 68,155,271 of NC_056433.1, forward strand.
ATGATATTTTCCTCAAAGAAGTTCATGAATTTATTACTGCTGAAGTAAAAGCCATCCTCACTTGGGGAATGCTGCTTTTTAGTTAACTTTGCCACAGTATCAAAAATAAATTTCGGATTGTTCTTATTTATTATGTACTTATTTTAATAAGGGCTCTTCGAAACTGCACGGTACTGTCTTTCCAAGCTAGTCGGAAGACTTCCAGTTTGGTGTGGCGCCATTTCCGTTCCAATTTTCTGGAAGCTCGGGTATTTTCTGTATACCAGGGAGCTAGTTTCTTATGAGAAATGTTTTTAGTTTTTAGGGGTGCAACTGCATCTAGGGTATTGCGCAAGGTTAAATTGAGTTCCTCAGTTAGGTGGTTAACTGATTTTTGTCCTCTGACGTCCTTGGGTAGGCAGAGGGAGTCTGGAAGGGCATCAAGGAATCTTTGTGTTGTCTGTGAATTTATAGCACGACTTTTGATGCTCCTTGGTTGGGGTCTGAGCAGATTATTTGTTGCAATTGCAAACGTAATAAAATGGTAGTCCGGTAGTCCAGGATTATGAGGAAAAACATTAAGATCCACAACATTTATTCCATGGGACAAAACTAGGTCCAGAGTATGACTGTGACAGTGAGTAGGTCCAGAGACATGTTGGACAAAACCCACTGAGTCGATGATGGCTCCGAAAGCCTATTGGAGTGGGTCTGTGGACTTTTCTATGTGAATATTAAAGTCACCAAAAATTAGAATATTATCTGCTATGACTACAAGGTCCGATAGGACCGAGTACTGAGTAAAGGGTCTGAATACTTATGTCATTTGATATTTCATTTTTGTATTTTTTATCAATTTGCAACAAATCCTTAACCTGTTTTTGCTCTATCATTATGGTGTATTGTGTGTAGATTGATGAGAAAAAAAATAATGTAATCAATTTTAGAATAAGGCTGTAACCTACATTTTTTTTTGTAAAAAGTAAAGTGGTGTGAATACTTTCCTGAATGCACTGTAGGGCAATAGGCCGAGACAATAAGAAGACAGTGGCAGAATACATTCAACCACACGTTTGTTTGATCACAAAACCGGAGAGCAGCCTCTGTCTGGTGAAGTCCACAAAGCATATTGCATGTAATAAACAATTACAGGACCTACAGCATGTTCAAGCAGGTTAATGTTTCTGACATTTTCAGGGGCAGTAAACAGCTATTCATTTAGAACCACGTAGAGTTACCGCAAGTCGCAAAGAAAACAGGAGCTGCTTCCACTATTCCAGCACCTTTTCAACTTCAACATTTCAACAACATCAAATCCCCTCTGCTTACAGTGACAACTAAAAGATACCAAAAACAATTTAGTCCAATCAACGTAAGCTAAACATGATGTGGCTGTCCATAGTTCTGTGTGTGCGTGCGTGCGTGTGTGTGTGTGTGCGTGCGTGCACGTTCGTGCAAGTAGAAAAAACATGTTGACTCACCCTACTTGCATAGAAATGGAGGACAAGAACCGGAGGACAAGAACACAATGAGATGCAACAACTCAAGTTGTTTCTGTCAATGATGTATGCTCTCAGTGCGATATGATAGTAGTTAGGCCAAATCCAAATTGACACTTTTTTTTTTGGTGTGCCAGGACCATTCACAGTTGAGCTCACTCAGTTAAGCTCAACTCTGATTGGCTATTATTGTATACGTTTTTTATCAATGGAGGCTAAATGCTCGCTGGCTTCCCTTGCATTCAATGCTACAGGCGGCAACAATGTCATACTCTTTTGGACCAGACAGCATCAGATAGATAACTTACACATACAGAGACAGAGGGGCGCTGTTTTGCTCGTTCTGATTCTTTCTCCAGTGAGATACATTCGGCCTCTTGTGAATTGAAGGAACATTATGAAACACAGAGAGACGAAAGATGAATTATTTTATGATTTTTATTTTTTTATTTGTCAATTGTTTGGGGTAAGGCTTGCTTCCCTTGGCATCCATGATTACACGCTACTGCTGTGGTGCAGTGGGCTTGCTGACAGGCACTGGGCTGGGGTGCAGTGGGCTTGCTGACAGGCACTGGGCTGTGGTGCAGTGGGCTTGCTGACAGGCACTGGGCTGTGGTGCAGTGGGCTTGCTGACAGGCACTGGGCTGGGGTGCAGTGGGCTTGCTGACAGGCACTGGGCTGAGGTGCAGTGGGCTTGCTGACAGGCACTGGGCTGGGGTGCAGTGGGCTTGCTGACAGGCACTGGGCTGGAGTGCAGTGGGCTTGCTGACAGGCACTGGGCTGGTGTGCAGTGGGCTTGCTGACAGGCACTGGGCTGTGGTGCAGTGGGCTTGCTGACAGGCACTGGGCTGGTGTGCAGTGGGCTTGCTGACAGGCACTGGGCTGGTGTGCAGTGGGCTTGCTGACAGGCACTGGGCTGAGGTGCAGTGGGCTTGCTGACAGGCACTGGGCTGGGGTGCAGAATTGTGCTTTCTAACAGGAACTGGGACTCGGGCTGCAGTCAGAATCACTGCACAGCTGCACTGTGCGCCTGTCACGCACCTCTGTGTTCTGTGTTCTGGAACATTACACCTTGTGCCTCAGTGCCTCCGTGGAGACACCAACTCAGAGCAACGATAATACACTGACTATAGTATTCCTCATATAAGGTATTCAAATGCTCTAACCTGGGCATTTGCTACAATTCTAATGTTGGGATAAAGCAGAACATACAAATCCAATGGGCTTTCGTTAACATTGGACAATAAAGTAATCTTTACACTAATCTTAGGTGAGTGTACACATCAGACCAATGCACAGTCTTAGCTGGAGAAGGAATCCCTGAGAGGTTAGAGCCTCCCACTATTGTCCTCAAAGGTCCCCATGCTAACTCAGCAGATCTCCACAATGACTCAGAGAAACAGATCAACTGTGTGTGTCCAAAATCGCACCCTATTCAAAATGGCACCCTATTCCCTGTATAGTGCACTACTTTTGACCAAAGCCATATGGGCCCTGGTCAATAGTAGTGCACTATATAGGGAATATGCTGCCATTTGTTAGGGATGTTTGTCTGAGGTTACTTAAACTCCCCCCGGATCTAGGTCCATGAGACTCTTAAGCCACTTAATAGCTTGTTGTACAGCCCAGTGTAGATAAGCAGTGCTTGATTCGGTATGGAAGAAGTGGAGGAGCAGTCTTTTTACAAGTCGGTCCATTAGACTGTGTTCACCGAAATTCACAAATGACATTATGCTACAGAAACCTCTGATTATTTACTGTTAACGGTTTATACACGTTTTCCATGACTCCTCCATTACTTTTAACCAAATTATCATGACTATTATTATTATTCAAAATAAAAAATATTGTCATTTAGAGCATTTATTTGCAGAAAATGACAACTGGTCAAAATAGCAAAAACAATAGGGTGCTGTCAGACCTCGAATAATGCAAAGAAAATAAGTTTATATTAACTTTTAAACAACACAAGACTAATGAGTTCAGAAATCAATATTTGGTGGAATAACCCTGATTTTTAATCACAGCTTTCATGCCTCTTGGCCTGCTCTCCACCGGTCTTTCACATTGATGTTGGGTGACTTTATGCCACTCCTGGCGCAAATATTCAAGCAGCTCGGCTTTGTTTGATGGCTTGTGACCATCCATCTTCCTCTTGATCACATTCCAGAGGTTTTCAATGGGGTTCAGGTCTGGAGATTGGGCTGGCCATGATAGGGTCTTGATCTGGTGGTCATCCATCCACACCTTGATTGACCTGGCTGTGTGGCAGGGAGCATTGTCCTGCTGGAAAACCAATCCTCAGAGTTGGGGAACATTGTCAGAGCAGAAGGAAGCAAGTTTTCTTCCAGGACAACCTTGTACGTGGCTTAATTAATGCGTCCTTCACAAAGACAAATCTGCCCGATTCCATCCTTGCTGAAGCACCCCCAGATCATCACCGATCCTCCACCAAATTTCACAGTGGGTGCGAGATACTGTGGCTGTAGGCCTCTCTAGGTCTCGCAACCACTGTGAAATTTAGTGGAGGATCGGTGATGATCAACCTTTTTGCCAGGGTGTGTGAATCAGCGATAGACTACTTTGTTTTTATAGAGGAAGCAATTCCCCAAAAATGAAAAAGTGCTGGTATGGTGTTCTGGACAGCTTCAGTCCAAATCAAGCACTGCAGATAAGGCAACACTGGGCTTCATTGACCTATTGAGGTAAACAGTGGCTGCTACTCTTTCTGCATGTTTATTCAGTTAATACACACACACACACACACACCAACACTTTGTCGGATCTGCCCTGGCCAAAGGACCAGGTTTTTTGGAGATACACACACTCTCTCTTTCTCTTATTATCTCTCTTCCTACCTCCTCTCCCCCTCAGACAATGCTGTGGTTGTGGAACCAGCCTCTGGTCTTGGAGCAGAGCTGTTGGATCTCTACCAGAGAGGAAAAGGATCTTACATCAGCATCCGTGGGGGAACAGGTCTTCTCCTGTCACAGGAGAGAGAATACAGTAGACGGCACGGGTCAAAATGATTGATTGATGACCCTGCGTCATGATGACGTGTACATGTCTGAATATGGGCCTCCGGCCCGTCCCCCCCTGTTCATGTGGTCACGTGTTAGAGGGTGTGTGTTATTTTATATCTATATGGTATGCTTTGAAGTAGTCATGGTGATTGATGTCTAGGGGGGCTGGTTGAACTGGGGAGGGTGGGGGTTGAGTGGTTGAACTTTTGGAACGTGTATGTCCCCCACCCCCAGTTTTATCGCCCTTATGTTTGTTATCTGATGAAGCAGGAATGTCCTGGGGGTATAGGGCTGTGGCATCTGCATTATAAATGTCCAGAACAAGGCTTGTGAAACCAGAACAGTAAACACTATTTTTAAACATGGATTTTGCGATCAGTGGCAAAGCTGTGATGACTGTAGCAACTGAAACAGGACCGCGTCTGAAACATAGAGAAAGGGCAAAGTATACATCCGCAATATACGATGCTCCAAAAAAGCGGTTTCTAAATGTGTATACGCAACGGCGCTGAAAGATGAAGTGCCGATGTCTAACGGACAGCAATGGGGGTATCGGTTTCATTACTTGGCCTGTAGAGTGAAACTCTATATGGTAGCCAAAGGAGAAGAATATACCGACCAGACATTAGGAGTGGCCTATGGGGTTGAAGACTGGACAGTTTTTCGCCAGGTTTTGTGTCCCGAACTGAGCCGTATCACCAAGGGGTACAGCTTGTTCACAGGCTACGAGACCCGTTGGGAAGGTACCCCGGACACCTCCGGAAGAGTATTTCACCGGGTGAAAATACAGAGAAAGAATGGACTTCCCTGTGGCTGCGTGGAGTTCTATATCAGCACCGAGGAAATCCGCAACCAAAACATCCGGGATGGCGGTTTGGTTGGTGATTTTAGGCTTTGAATGCTTATTCCTTTTAAAAGTTGGGATTTAATGGAATTGAAAATGTTGGAGTTGTTGGACGCTCTGTTTGTACAGAGCCAAAAGCGCCAGAGCATTGTTCGGCTAAAGAAGTGCATAATATATACGAATCCAGCGGATTACGACGCAGAGCAGCCCCAAGAAGGTACAGAAAACTAGGTAAGCTGCGGCGTTAACCACGCCCAGATACCCCGAGGGCTGGTTCAACAATAAAAGGAGGGTCCTTAAAACCTACAGTTCTTAACCTACGCATTAACCATGGATAATCCTAACGCATACCAGAACTCCGAAACGTCATGGGGGCCATACACTAAGGACTGTATGCCTCGCAGCCCTACATTCTACTCCCCCCTGGCAAGACCCTCGACACCCCCTACATGTACACAGCCTGAGGGCGTGTTTGATGGGGTGGTCAGTACTATTTTTGTGGACACCATCAAGGCCTCAGTAGCCACGCTTTTAGACGTGGTGATTGGAGAATATATACGAGAAAAATGCATCGGTTGTGAGATTAATCACCCCAGCCAGCGCAGGAATCCATGCCTATTCAACAATTTTGAGGCGCTGGTGAAAAGACTTTGGTCCTGCCGGTTTATACCATCACTGGTCAGAGCCCTGGAGGCTATGGGCCTTGTGCCGTCTATCCCCAGAGTTTACGGGGTAACAGAGGCCTTCCTACATGAACTGAAGGAGGCGATCCACATCCACGAGAAACTCAAAGAAATCCGACACACCCTGGTGGACGATAACAAATACCGGGAGGCTGTGGTGGCTGATGTGATGACTTTCTGGCTCAATAAACCAAGAGACCGAGTGATATTTTTGTTATTTAGATGTAGAGCAATGGGTAACTATGTGTGTACGATGTTAGAGAGAATAAATACATTTTTTCTTTTGAGAGAACTTACAAGTGTTATGCATCAAATTATTGAAAATAAAGTGAACAATGTGTCGTTCGACACAACCCACAATTCCCGGGACTAATGTAGAGCGTGTGTTGAAAATGGAACAAATCATGAATCATGTACGACATGCGGGCGAGTGTCTACAATGGACACACATGGTAACCCGGCTTGGTGGTGATTCTGAAGAACTAGCAACAACCTTGTCTAAGATTTTACTTTATTTGTTTGAAACACCATTTAATTGTAACATGTATCATATTTGTTGTTTATATACTTTTATAGCTGATGTGTGTGTTGTAAAAATTCAGCAAAACAAACCTGTTAATCTAAACCAAATATACAAGGTTTTGCATGATTCGATCATTGAGAAAGGGGGTGTTACGGTTTTCTAGGTGTGAAGGATAGTCGGACCAAAATGCAGCGTGTAGATTGCGATCCATGTTTAATGAACAACGTGAAACACAAATAAACACAAACTACAAAACAAAGAACGTAACGTAAACCGAAACAGCCTATACTTGTGTAAATAAACAAAGCGATAGGAACGACGACACTAAGGACAATCACCCACGACAAACTCAAAGAATATGGCTGCCTAAATATGGTTCCCAATCAGAGACAACGATAAACACCTGCCTCTGATTGAGAACCACTCCAGACAGCCATAGACTTTGCTAGATAACCCCACTAGCTACAATCCCAATACATACACACCAAAACAAAACACACCACAATACAAAAACCCCATGCCACACCCTGGCCTAATACATGAAGAAAAACACAAAATACTTAGACCAGGGCGTGACAGAAACCCCCCTAAGGTGCGGACTCCCGAACGCACCTCAAAACAATAGGGAGGGACCGGGTGGGCGTCTGTCCATGGTGGCGGCTCCGGCGCGGGACGTGGAAACCACTCAGTCCCCTCTCCTCGCGTCCCTGGATAGTCCACCCTCGCCGCCCTCACCCAGAAACCCACTGGACTGAGGAGCAGATCGGGACTGAAGGACAGCTCGGGAGTGAGAGGAAGCTCGGGAGTGAGAGGAAGCTCGGGAGTGAGAGGAAGCTCGGGAGTGAGAGAAAGCTCGGGAGTGAGAGAAAGCTCGGGAGTGAGAGAAAGCTCGGGAGTGAGAGAAAGCTCGGGAGTGAGAGAAAGCTCGGGAGTGAGAGAAAGCTCGGGAGTGAGAGAAAGCTCGGGAGTGAGAGAAAGCTCGGGAGTGAGAGAAAGCTCAGGCAGGTAGATAGATCTACCAGATCCTGGCTGGCTGGTGGTTTCAGCAGATCCTGGCAGATCTGGAAGAGTCTGGCCGACTGGCAGATCTGGAAGAGTCTGGCCGACTGGCAGATCTGGAAGAGTCTGGCCGACTGGCAGATCTGGCCGACTGGCAGATCTGGAAGAGTCTGGCCGACTGGCAGATCCTGGCAGACTGAAAGATCTGGCTGCTCCATGCTGGCTGGCGGCTCCTTGCAGACTGGCAGCTCCTTATAGACTGGCAGCTCCGTGCAGACTGGCAGCTCCGTGCAGACTGGCAGCTCCGTGCAGACTGGCAGCTCTGGCTGCTCCATGCAGACTGACAGCTCTGGCTGCTCCATGCAGGCTGGCAGCTCTGGCTGCGCTGAACAGGCGGGAGACTCCGGCAACGCAGGAGAGGAGAGAGGCTCTGGCTGCGCTGAACAGGCAGGAGACTCCAGCAGCGCTGTAGAGGAGAAAGGCTCTGGCTGCGCTGAACAGGCGGGAGACTCCAGCAGCGCTGTAGAGGAGAAAGGCTCCGGCAGCGCTGGAGAGGTGAGGCGCACTGTAGGCGTGATGCTGGTACTGGTGGTACTGAACTGAGAACACACGCAGGAAGCCTGGTGCGGGGAGCTGCTACCGGAGGGCTGGACCGTGAAGGCGTACTAGAGATCTTGAGAGCAGTGCTGGCACAGGACGTGCAAGGCTAGGGATGTGCACAGGAGGCCTGGTGCGTGAGGCTGGCACCAACTTCACCAGCCGACTAACACGCACCTCAGGACGAGTATGGAGCACTAACACAGGTGCCATCAAATCCCCGACACGTTCCGTCGGGCGAATTCCATGCAAAAAGCCCCAACACAGCAACTCCCTCATTTCTCTCTCCTCCAATTTCCCCATTAACTCCTTCACAGTCTCTGTTTCGCTCACCTCCAACACCGGCTCTGGTTCTGGTCTCCTCCTTGGCTCCTCACGATAAACAGGGAGAGTTGGCTCAGGTCTGACTCCTGACTCTGCCACACTCTCCCTGAGCCCCCAAGAGATTTTGGGGCTGACTCTCAAGCTTCCTTCCGAGTCGCCGTGCTGCCTCCTCATACCGGCGCCTCTCCGCTTTCGCCGCCTCCAGTTCTTCTTTGGGGCGGCGATATTCTCCAGGCTGAGCCCAGGGTCCTTCTCCGTTTAGGATTTCCTCCCATGTCCAGAAATCCTTATAGCGAATCTCCTCTTTGGGCTGCTTCTGCCTGTTGACATGCTGCTTGGTCCGTTGGTGGTGGGTGATTCTGTTACGGTTTTCTAGGTGTGAAGGATAGTCGGACCAAAATGCAGCGTGTAGATTGTGATCCATGTTTAATGAACAAAACGAAACACGAAATAAACACAAACACTACAAAACAAAGAACGTAACAAAAACCGAAACAGCCTATACTTGTGTAAATAAACAAAGCAATAGGAACAACAACAACACTAAGGACAATCACCCACGACAAACTCAAAGAATATGGCTGCCTAAATATGGTTCCCAATCAGAGACAACGATAAACACCTGCCTCTGATTGAGAACCACTCCAGACAGCCATAGACTTTGCTAGATAACCCCACTAGCTACAATCCCAATACATACACACCAAAACAAAACACACCACAATACAAAAACCCCATGCCACACCCTGGCCTAATACATGAAGAAAAACACAAAATACTTAGACCAGGGCGTGACAGGGGGGACATGTATCCTGCAACGAATTCTGAATTGTCTGTATACGTAATACATAATGTTTTCTTAAAAATCAAAATCCCAAAAATGAAAATGAAATGTTGTCGTTATTTGAAAGTGGCTCATTAACGTTATTGTACCTCAGAGAGGCAAGAAGGATGGCAGAGCAGATGTTGAAAAACATTTATTATAATCCCTCTAATCCGGGGTTTTATGGGGGCAAGGAACGTTTACAGAGAGCTATAGCCGAAGAAACAGATAGCCGGTTAAGCGATGCTAAAGTGAATGAGTGGCTATCAGAGCAGGATGCGCACACTCTGCATAAGCCCGTAAGAAAACATTTTCCCAGAAATTGAGTTTTTTCTACCCAACCATTGTCGCAATTTCAGGCGGATCTATGTGACATGCAGGCCCTTGCAGATAAAAATGATGGAAATCGCTACATGCTAACGGTTATAGATATTTTCTCGAAAATAGCTTTTGTCCGGGTCTTAAAAAATAAGAGTGGTGCAGAGGTGACCCGGGCCTTTGAATCTATCTTGAAGGAAGGCGGCGCTCCCAAGAAAGTGCAGACTGATGGCGGAAAATAATTTTTTAATAAGACTTTTCAGAAACTCATGAAGAAGCACAATATAGTACATTTTGCTACTGGCTCAGATTTGAAAGCTTCAGATGTGGAACGCTTTAACAGAACTCTGAAGGAGCGGATGTGGCGCTATTTTACAGCTCACAACACGCATAGATATATCGATATAGTTCAAGATTTAGTAATTGGGTATAACAATAGTTATCATAAGAGTATCAGGATCAAACCCTCCGAGGTCTCTTCGGAAAACTCTTTTCAAGTCTTTAAAAATCTGTATGGTTTGTTCCCCCTTCGCCGTAAGAAAAAAATACATTTTAAATTCATTGTGGGGGACTTGGTTCGTATATCCAAGTTCAGGGGTGTTTTCGATAAAAAATAAGTGCAAGGATACAGTGACGAGCTTTTCACGGTTACAGAATGTCTGCCGCGCATACCCCCGGTCTACATATTAAAAGATTATGACGGGGAATTTATAGAGGGATCTTTTTATGAGAAGGAATTACAGAAGGTAAAGGTGGGTAAAGACAAAGTGTTTCACGTAGAGGAGATTCTAGATCAAAAGAGAGAGAAAGGTCAAAAATGGGTGCTGGTCCGCTGGAAAAACTGGCCCCAAAAATTCAACAGCTGGGTATTAGAGAATGATGTGGTGGAGGCATCTGGGGGTTAATTTAAACCCCCCTGCATGATAAAATACATCCTCATTCGTGTGTACACCGGAGTGCATAATGGAACATAGCGGCTTCTACTTGACTCTCCCCAGTAATGCGTCCGCACATATATATCGTAATAATCAGAGTTCGAATTATACAACCAATTTTCCAAAGCCTATAGAGTTATCAGAGGCCTGGGAAGTAGGTCTCAGCGAGATTACATACCCCCATAGCTGGTATAATATCAAAGATAAGGACCGGGATTTTTATTTCAAAAAGTTATCGGAACCTGCGAAATTTATTAAGGTTAAAAAAGGATCGTCGTCTCCGAGTTGAATGAACGCCTATCTCAGAACAGTATGGAACAGTATGGAAATATTCCTGATGTACAACCCTATACATAAACGTGTACAAATCTCAGGAGATGCTTCCGGGGGGATAAAGACCGGCAGTAATTTAGCATACATGTTGGGGATGGGTCCCAATAAATGGACGTATGTGAGAGATAAATTATTCCCATTCCCCGCGGATATACATGCAGGATTTTACAACATATTTGTGTATACCGACATCATATCCTATCAAAGGGTCGGAGACAGCTGTGTGCCACTCCTGAGAACGGTTCATATAGACAGAAAGGATGGGGACATAGTCACTGTCACCTACGACAAGCCACACTATGTACCTGTAAGCAAGAAATATATTGAAAACATTCTTGTTGAGCTTAAAACGGATCAGAACGAAAACATTGAATTTACATATGGTAAAACGATTGTAAAACTCCACTTTAGACCCGCCAAAACCTCTCTACATATATAATATTAGTATTATATATTTTATATATTTTATATACATAATACATCTAAATTAAAATTATGGAACACCGACATCTCGACCCTAACCGGTATGTCTCATAATATGTTGATCAAGTGGGTAATGGGTTACCCGGCTATTATGGTTCACCCACCATGTATGGTTCGGGGATAGGAGGTATATTCCGTAACCTCTTTAGGATGGTTTTATAAGTCAGTAGCCAAAGGGACAATGTGGTCCAGTCAGGCAAAAGCAGTCTCTTGTCATAGACAACCCTGAATCTTTTAGTAAATGGGGCCTTCCTCAGATGGAAGCCCTTTTTTATCCCTAACAATCTTTTTGTAGGCGCTCCAAAATCTCCAAGTCACTATTCCTGTCATTTAGGAACCCCCCTCGAACAAGCATGTGATTGATTCCAAGTTTTACACACGGGGCATTTTCATAGTTTTGAGTCACGCCTGACACACGGCGGCATGTAGCATAAGTCAGTAGCCATAGGGCAATGTGGTCCCGTCAGCCAAAAGCAGTCTCTTGTCATAGACAACCCTGAATCTTTTAGTAAGTGGGGCCTTCCTCAGATGGAAGCCCTTTTTATCCCTAACAATCTTTTTGTAGGAGCTCAAAATCTCCAAGTCACTATTCCTGTCATTTAGGAACCCCTCGACCAAGCGTGTGATTGATTCCAAGTTTACACGCTGGGCATTTTCATAGTTTTGAGTCACGCCTTTGGCTTTCAACACCACGTGATTCTTTTGAGTCCTAAAAGCATAGCTTTTGGGACCACAGGAGGACCATTCTGTGATATGGTCACCCTCTGCGAGTTCACTCGTTAAGCCACCCAGATAGTTGCTGAGTGGGGGCTCCAATCCCCGGTTTGCTTACATAGACCACAGAGTCTGTGTCGTGGTAAAGAACCCGCCTCTGAAGCTGCTCCATGAGCTTGTACAGTTCAAGTCGGCCATAGGCCGTGGTAAATGCTGCAAGAAACACATTTACATTACCCGGGGGTAGAACCCACTTCTTGTTACGTCGCCATTGCACCAAGGCAATGTCTTGACTCAAGAATGAAAAATGTGAAATTTCATATTGGTCCGAAAAAACAAATTCTAAAAATTCTGATTTCTTGGAAAAGTTCCATACTTCCATACTTCAAAGATTTTGGCCACACGATACCCCATCTCTAAAGCCTTAGAGAATTCAACTGTGACCCACACCCCAGTTAGGGCCCTTTCTTGATCAGAGTGATCACATGGGTTTTGTTGTATGTTTTCACTGCAGGTGCGACAAAGGGGAAAGAAAAGTTTTCCTTGAGGGCCCCTGTAAGGCAACACAGGTATAAACAAACCCCTAGGAGGGTAGACTGTTGCTTTGATCAGACCAAAATAGTTTTGAGGTAAGTCAAAATCACGATGAATAATTTCCGGATGCCCTATAGGATAGCATGAGGAACTCATTACATGAGGATAAAGGGATGTAAAATCTACATAGCCTATTGTCTTGTCGGGTTGCGCTACATACCGCGATGTCAAAGCATTGGTACGGCCGCCATACAAGGCCTGTCTGGGATCCAGGGGCTCGGGGGTGTCAAAGCTGGAAAGGAAGGCTTGAACATGAGGATCAGACTTTTTGAGGGCTGTCCATTCGTGCTCCCACAAAACAACTACTTTTAGACCGTAAGTAGCCCGTAAAGAATCAACTTTGTCTTGAAACTCTTGGTACATTTCCCCAAAAGTCTTTTGGGTTAGGACACACATGTTCTGGGGCACAAAGCAAGATTTGCAACCATGGAAGAAACAACCGTTGTACTCATACACGGTCTCAACCCCGTCAATCTGGGTGTAGCCATCTACATGGTAAGAGCCAAATGCCTTCTCCCCTCGATTCAAAGCATGTTGAATAAAAATGTCTTTATCCTGGGCCATATACTCTAACCATTGAATGGACCCACTAGAGTATGACTTGAATTGGCGTCGGTAGTTGTCAGGCGAGGGGATAGCTATAGAGGCTGTAGGCAGATAGTGTGTACGGTAGGTTTTCATGCATGCCGATGCAATAGTTGTACAACTCCAGGGGTCAATGCCTGCATCTTTGATTACCTCTTCTCGGAATCTGAGGCATCCTTCACGAAGTATAACCACATCATTGTCACAGTATGATTCCATCTCTTTATGGAAATCAAAGGTGCCATGTCTTACTGTCTCGTACCACGTCATGAATCTCTCACGCTCTTTGGGAGACATTTGATCACACCCGTACATTAACGGGCTGGGATATGATCCGACATAATTTAGATTCTCCTCAGATGTGAAGAAGTGGGGGAACCAGCCTTTCACAGAGTTTTCAAAACCCAAGGCCTCTGGCATTTGGGCCAATCGCATCGGTAAGAAGCTTAAGCTGTCAATGTATCTCTGGTTGAAGGCTGGGTCTACAAAACACAAGATTTTACTACCTTGAGCTATGACCCGGGGTGCCACGCCTTGCTGTATCAAAGGATTCAGAAGCAGGTAAGAATTGTAGGCTCTAGCATTGTGGGCTATAAATGTGAAGTTTCGGTACTGTGGCTTTCTAAACTGTTTTAGAAAGAGTAGTGCACAATTAGATCCTTCTGCAGACCACTTTTCCCCCTTGAATGTCATGGTAGATACAAAAATAGGCAAATGATCCCCCGATTGCTGATTTGTCTCAAAATCATAGAACACATATTTCTCTGAATGTTCAGCTTCAGCCAAGGGCTGAATATAACACTCGTGTGGCACTTCTTGAACCACTTCAGCGTCTCTGCTTTTCAAAGGCCCTTTACATATTGGACAATGTATGATTCCACACACATGCGTTTTAGGGCTATCTATTTTAAGGTTGTAATTGCAATGACATTTTGGGCATTTCTTGTTAATGGCACAAATGCTTACAGATTTACAGGCCTTAGGGTGCCATGTTTCAATTTTGTGTTTATCGTAACAGTAGGTCGTCGAACGACATGTGCGGTGGTAATCCTCACAGGGTGTCAAATTTAAAGGTTGCCTTGGGCACTCTGCATCCTGACATACCGAACAGTTATAACGGCACGAGTGCCTCCCCTTTCGGGTGTAGCCGGTATGGCAGGATGGATACACATATGGTGCCTAAAAATGCCGTGATGTTGGTAATGGCGTAGTAATGTTCGTTTTGCACATAAAAGTACAGAATCTGAGGGTGCGGTTGGGGGTTGTTTTGGAACTTCAAGAGAGCTGCATTAGCTCTACTGTGGTACAAAACCACAATCTTGATATTCAGAAAGTTTTCAAATTTGACTATGTCGGAGAATGCCACCGCCTCCTGTATACCGAGACCCACCGCCGTTTGGATCTCTCTAGCCTTTTGCAATGCCATCAGATCAGTACATCCAGGGTTAAGTAAATGCGCTAGGCCTATTGCAAAACATAGCTTATTATCGGGATTGTGAACGTTTATGAGGTAGGCCCTTTTATTGCATATGATTTCTGACTGCATTAGGCTATCAAGCTTCCTTCTCTGCCCCCCACCCCCCTGGGGTTGACGTATTATTTGCACTACAAGCTTGAGGGTTCGATCGGCTATGATGGCTAAATTTGACTGAACAAGGCGTTCTAGCAGCGCTGTAAATTGTTCAAGATCTGCTTCGCCATTGGGTAAAATAAGAGATACTGTGTTATGCAGGCTATCTCCACAAATTTCCAACTGTAAGACATCACGTGGTTCGCCATAATCTCTTGCCGTCTCTAACAGATCGTTTAGAGTGTCCATTATCATCATGTAAAATACCGCATAGTCAAGATTCTGATTCACCCATAGGAAATTGAAAAACTGTCGAATCTCTGTATTGTTGAATTTATTCCGGTACACAACCCAGACACGTCTATCAAGACCATCTCCCGCCAGATTTATTAGACAATTTTCCAATTCCCCAAAAACATCTTGTGGCGTTTCAGACTCTACGGACCTGGGCGTTACTGGTTGGTCTATCTCTGTTGGGGTGGCAGGGGCGGAAAATGTCTGACTCTCATTCATCTGATTAATTAAGGTTATGAGGGCTTCGGGAATCTTCTGGGATAACATGTTTTCATCGGGCGTCCCTGACTCGTTCATGAGATTAATCATTTCTAGGAGTTCGGCTGGAATCTGGGATAATATGCTTTCATCTGACGTCCCTGACTCGTTCATGCGATTAATCATTTCTAGGAGTTCGGCTGGAATCTGGGATAATATGCTTTCATCGGACGTCCCTGACTCGTTCATACGTTTAATAACTTCTAGGAGTTCTGTCGGTATCTGTGCTAAGAGGCTTTCAACCGTCTCCCCTTGTTGCTGTAGTTCTGCCATTTTTGGATAATTAAGGATGTGCGTTTTTTGGGTCTTTCTGGAATGATTGGTGTTACATGTATGAATTTAGCGTCTGTATTTGCGTTTTTTAATGGGGTTGCTGTTTAACATGCGTGGAATTGTCCTATGCCAGAATAACATATCGTCTCTGTACTGTCTCTCAATTAAATCCCCCAGTCGTTTGTATAGCAAAACATTCCTCGATTTCAAAGCCCTGGAAAATAATGTGAAAAACATTTCTTGTTCTACTTCTGGTACTGATGCCGTAGAATTGACGGGGTCAATAAGGTTGGCCGCATCACAGAATAGCTGGTCGTCAACATCTGACATGTCATTAAAAACAGGTCTCTCGGTTGTTTCATCAGGAATGTTCGGTGCGCCGGAATCCCCCAGCTCTAGATGTATGTGTCCGTCTGTGCCGTTTTTCGCCGGGGCGGAGTCTGAATGAAAATAATACATACAAAATTACGTTATTAAATATAAAAAATATGTTAGATACATAAAATGTCAAATACATTTCAGGTATAATAATATATATTAATACATATTTAAAATACCTCTGCTTTTTTGGCGCTTGTTCTGACGAATTGAGGATCCTGAGGGCTCTAGACTTTTTTCCTCTAGCGTTCCAGATTCTGCAGGGCCTGTCTCCGGGCAGTCTGAAACAACATTATTTGTCCTTGTTTTAACATATGCTATCAACAGAGGTATAACTAATAAAAAGACGTATAACTAATAACAAAATGTATAATGGTCTCATACCGTGTCCCTGGAGCGCCGGCTCGTGAAGCCGCAAGTTCCCTGCCCAACAGTAGTTTTCGGGTGGCGTTGAATCTGAGCAATGTACTTGGGCCACAGTTGTTTGTTGCCTGTTGGGGTCTGGAATATGTCGGGAGGGGGTTGACGTTCCCTGGGTTCTCGGTGAGTTTGAAAAATCGCTCGTACAGAACGCTAGAATTGCATCCAAGTCACCCGTGTCAGATGTCCATAACGAATCCTTTATCATTCCTGGCTGTATGTCGGCTGTAAATACATAAAATAGTTTTAAAAATAGTACACACTATTTTTTTATTTTTATATATAAATATTCTTGGGTATGTGTTTAATTATAAGGACTTACAACGAAAAAAGGCTGATGGCGACTGACTGCCTGACTTTTGAGACTGTGAGCCCTCATGTTGTTCCAGATCCGGTAAACCGCGTAAAAGCTGCGTAAATGTTTGGGATCCTAACCAACGTTAGACAATATTAACAGTTATACGCTATATATATACACTTTTTAACGTATATTGGCCTTTGGCCTGAAATACCCAAATAACTAGGGTTTAATATTACAATAATATTCAAACAAATCTTAAAATATATTTTTCATTTACTCACCTCCAGAAATATCCATTAGGAGAGATTCACTTATTCAGAATATATTTTTTTAATCTGTCCGGGCAGCTAAATATTCAGGCCTTTGGGTTTGCGCTAAAGCAGTGCTAACCATGTTAAAATAGATGCCCCCCGTTCTGGCCCCAATTTGTTAAAGTACGGAATGAGTTCCGAGAGATATCCTATATGCAACCCCCCCCTGTATGTTTTGGTTTAGAGACCAAAAGGCTGTGAATTCATAGAGCCTTTCTGTCTGCATACGGTTTGGTTGGGGTCCTGGTGCGTTGATTAGATATCAGCGTTTAACCCCGGGCGGTCGGCCGATATCTTGACAAGCCTTATGGCCGATAGTGCAAACCTTGGTTTCAAACGATTCTCTACAGATAGAGCGCTGGGACCCCTTGTTGAACCCCACACACACACACACTCCTGCTGCTCCGTCACACGCCCACTCATGCACGCACCCCGATTTCCCATGTCTTTTTCTTCGAGACAGAGCTGGGTGATGATGTGAAATACCTTTTGCCATAGTTACGGGTGAGATACAGTTTTTTAAATTCCTTTTATTGAATTCCAAAATATTTCGTACAACCTTTAAGACATGTTTGAATTAAGTAACAAATTTGAATAATATTTAAACATGCATCACACGTGTTTTATGTAAAAAACCTTGGAGGCCTGCCGTTGTACATTATTACAAACTTTAATAAACCGTAATGTTCATAACACACCATTGTAGGAAAAGACTATAAAATAATACATGTTTTTTCAAATCTTACAGTTGTCTGCGCCAGACCCTAGCGTGAGAGAAAAGACCGCTTCCCCCTTAGTTAAATGGGTGCGATACATTTTCAAAACCAATGATTTAATTCTAAATATTTAACACCTACAGTGCCTTGCGAAAGTATTCGGCCCCCTTGAACTTTGCGACCTTTTGCCACATTTCAGGCTTCAAACATAAAGATATAAAACTGTATTTTTTTGTGAAGAATCAACAACAAGTGGGACACAATCATGAAGTGGAACGATATTTATTGGATATTTCAAACTTTTTTAACAAATCAAAAACTGAAAAATTGGGCGTGCAAAATTATTCAGCCCCCTTAAGTTAATACTTTGTAGAGCCACCTTTTGCTGCGATTACAGCTGTAAGTCGCTTGGGGTATATCAGTTTTGCACATCGAGAGACTGAAATGTTTTCCCATTCCTCCTTGCAAAACAGCTCGAGCTCAGTGAGGTTGGATGGAGAGCATTTGTGAACAGCAGTTTTCAGTTCTTTTCACAGATTCTCGATTGGATTCAGGTCTGGACTTTGACTTGGCCATTCTAACACCTGGATATGTTTATTTTTGAACCATTCCATTGTAGATTTTGCTTTATGTTTTGGATCATTGTCTTGTTGGAAGACAAATCTCCGTCCCAGTCTCAGGTCTTTTGCAGACTCCATCAGGTTTTCTTCCAGAATGGTCCTGTATTTGGCTCCATCCATCTTCCCATCAATTTTAACCATCTTCCCTGTCCCTGCTGAAGAAAAGCAGGCCCAAACCATGATGCTGCCACCACCATGTTTGACAGTGGGGATGGTGTGTTCAGGGTGATGAGCTGTGTTGCTTTTACGCCAAACATAACGTTTTGCATTGTTGCCAAAAAGTTCCATTTTGGTTTCATCTGACCAGAGCACCTTCTTCCACATGTTTGGTGTGTCTCCCAGGTGGCTTGTGGCAAACTTTAAACAACACTTTTTATGGATATCTTTAAGAAATGGCTTTCTTCTTGCCACTCTTCCATAAAGGCCAGATTTGTGCAATATACGACTGATTGTTGTCCTATGGACAGAGTCTCCCACCTCAGCTGTAGATCTCTGCAGTTCATCCAGAGTGATCATGGGCCTCTTGGCTGCATCTCTGATCAGTCTTCTCCTTGTATGAGCTGAAAGTTTAGAGGGACGGCCAGGTCTTGGTAGATTTGCAGTGGTCTGATACTCCTTTCATTTCAATATTATCGCTTGCACAGTGCTCCTTGGGATGTTTAAAGCTTGGGAAATCTTTTTGTATCCAAATCCGGCTTTAAACTTCTTCACAACAGTATCTCGGACCTGCCTGGTGTGTTCCTTGTTCTTCATGATGCTCTCTGCGCTTTTAACGGACCTCTGAGACTATCACAGTGCAGGTGCATTTATACGGAGACTTGATTACACACAGGTGGATTGTATTTATCATCATTAGTCATTTAGGTCAACATTGGATCATTCAGAGATCCTCACTGAACTTCTGGAGAGAGTTGCACTGAAAGTAAAGGGGCTGAATAATTTTGCACACCCAATTTTTCTGTTTTTGATTTGTTAAAAAAGTTTGAAATATCCAATAAATGTCGTTCCACTTCATGATTGTGTCCCACTTGTTGTTGCTTCTTCACAAAAAAATACAGTTTTATATCTTTATGTTTGAAGCCTGAAATGTGGCAAAAGGTCGCAAAGTTCAAGGGGGCTGAATACCTTCGGATGGCACTGTACATTTTAACACACGTTATAATTCAACATTTTTTACTATTTCTTACAGATATAGGGTCCTGTTAGCCATGACCATTATCCGTTTCCAATTCCCCATCGCAAAGTCTTTTGCCCGCTCCATCGAAGCTCTGCCCGCTTTCACTCCAGGGAAAGAGCCACCTTCGACCTTGTTGGTCCTGGGTATGTCTCAACGATAACCTCGGCCATCATCGTAATTGTTCACGATTTTCGAAAAGACTGTCCAGCTTATTCATCAGTGTTCGGAAAATATGGTAATCGCGCCATTTAAAACTGAACATTATTTGAAAAAAATTTACATCCTTGCATGCTTTGGAAGATACATATGAACTGACCGTTTTCGATGCATTTGCACTATCGAATTGTTCACATGCTAAAATTGTCACTCTGGAGTCCGGGGTATACGCCATTGAAGCGACTCTTAGGGCCATTAAATCACTTCGTCCACAGACTTGTTCTTCCAACGCATATCCGGGCAGCCTTGAAGCACACAGGGCGCGTTCCATTTGACACAGCGCAAGTCTTATTTTAAGCCATTCTCGCATCCTTAGCGCTGGAGAAAAACTCTCGGGTTCTGCCCGATAAAAGGGATGGGACACGCTGTCTGTGAATATCTTAACCGTAGATTCCTCAGGGTGGAATATGTAAGACATATGTCCCTCACTCGTACACAAAAATCCTTTAAAACATTCTGGAGCCTCACGCAAAACATCCTCCAGGCTTTTGTCGTTGGATTCATGACATGAGCTGCAAAGCACTCCGAGAATTGGCCTTGTAGACATATTTTAGCTGTTTAATATTCAGGTCTTTATTTTAAAAATTGCTTGTTCTGGACATTTATAATGCAGATGCCACAGCCCTATACCCCCAGGACATTCCTGCTTCATCAGATAACAAACATAAGGGCGATAAAACTGGGGGTGGGGGACATACACATTCCAAAAGTTCAACCACTCAACCCCCACCCTCCCCAGTTCAACCAGCCCCCCTAGACATCAATCACCATGACTACTTCAAAGCATACCATATAGATATAAAATAACACACACCCTCTAACACGTGACCACATGAACAGGGGGGGACGGGCCGGAGGCCCATATTCAGACATGTACACGTCATCATGACGCAGGGTCATCAATCAATCATTTTGACCCGTGCCGTCTACTGTATTCTCTCTCACAGGTAATCAATCATCAATAAATCAATCATTCCAATGTATTACTGTAAGCCCTTTTTGCATCGGCAGTGGTCATAAAGGGACAGTACCTTTGCCTAGACCCCACAGAGTCAGCAGAAGAACTGTGTCCAGGAAGAACTTCCTAGAAGGAAGAAACCTAGTAACATAAGAAAGTCTCAAGGTTTCATTCATCAATATTTATGAAGGAGAATGCCTATGATTGCTTTGTTTTGTTTTTATCTCCTACACAAAAGCTCTCCTGGGACGTATCAAACCTCTGTACATCTCAATTGCTCTTCGATCTGTGCGTAGTTGGATACAACTCAATAGGCCGTAGGTGTATTATGTTCAGAAAGCGGTTATAGTTGATAACATCACGGCAACATAGAACAATTCTCTTGTATTATATAGACTTTTACTGATGCTCCAACATGCCTTGACTGGTGGGTAGTTCCTCGTGATAGTGGTAAACATGCAAGGCCCTTTGGAAGTGGAATGAGTAGAGATACTGCTATAGATCTGCTTACACTGCTGATACATACCGATGTGCTTCTTCTACATTCATAGTATGATACCATGTAAACTCAAAAAAAGAAACGTCCTCTCACAGTCAACAGCATTTATTTTCAGCAAACTTAAATATTGTAAATATTGTAAGAACATAACAAGATTCAAGAACTGAGACATAAACTGACCAAGTTCCACAGACATGTGACTAGTAGAAATTGAATAATGTGTCCCTGAACAAAGAGGGGATCAAAATCAAAAGTAACAGTCAGTATCTGGTGTGGCCACCAGTTGCATTAAGTATTGCAGTGCATCTCCTCCTCATGGACTGCACCAGATTTGCCAGTTCTTGCTGTGAGATGTTACCCCACTCTTCCACCAAGGCACCTGCAAGTTCCTGGACATTTCTGGAGGGAATGGCCCTAGCCCTCACCCTCCGATCCAACAGGTCCCAGGCGTGGTCCGAGACGATTGAGATCCGGGCTCTTCGCTGGCCATGGCAGAACACTGACATCCCTGTCTTGCAGGAAATCACGCACAGAACGAGCAGCATGGCTGGTGGCATTGTCATGTTGGAGGGTCATGTCAGGAAGAGCCGGCAGGAAGGGTACCACATGAGGGAGGAGGACGTCTTCCCTGTAACGCACAGCTTTTAGATTGCCTGCAATGACAGCCAGCTCAGTCCAATGATGCTGTGACACACCGCCCCAGACCATGACAGACCCTCCACCTCCAAAACGACCCCTCTGCAGAGTACAGGCCTCAGTGTAATGCTCATTCCTTAGACGATAAACGTGAATCTGACCATTACCCTGGTGAGACACAACTGTGACTCGTCAGTGAAGAGCACTTTTTGCCAGTCCTGTCTGGTCCAGTGATGTTGGGTTTGTGCCCATAGGCGATGTTGTTGCCGGTGATGTCTGGTGAGGAGCTGCCTTGCAACAGGCCTACAAGCCCTCAGTCCAGCCTCTCTCAGCCTATTGCGGACAGTCTGAGCACTGATGGCGGGATTGTGCGTTCCTGGTGTAACTCGGGCAGTTGTTGTTGCCATCCTGCACCTGTCCTACAGGTGTGATGTTCAGATGTACCAATCCTGTGCAGGTGTTGTTACACGTGGTCTGCCACTGCAAGGACGATCAGCTGTCCGTCCTGTCTCCCTGTAGCGCTGTCTTAGGCGTCTCATCTGCAGCCACATCTGCAGTCCTCATGCCTCCTTGCAGCATGCCTAAGGCATGTTCACGCATATGAGCAGGGACCCTGGGCATCTTTATTTTGGTGTTTTTCAGAGTCAGTAGACAGGCCTCTTTAGTGTCCTAAGTTTTCTTAAATAACTGTGACCCTAATTGCCTACCGTGTCTTAATAGCCATTCCACAGGTGAATGTTCGTTAATTGTTTATGATTCATTGAACAAGCATGGGAAACAGTGTTTAAACCCTTTACAATGAAGATCTGTGAAGTTACTTGGATTTTTACGAATTATCTTTGAAAGACAGTGTCCTGAAAAAGGGACGTTTCTTTTTGTGTCACACATGAAATCATGAGTGTTATGCATCTGCGTACAGAATTCACTTTTAAGGGAGATTTGCAGAGATTGCATTCCAAAATGTTAACCAATCTAAATAGTTGGATTTCAGTATAATCACAAATAAATGGTCATGGTTACTCATTCATTCTCCATTGACCTTTGAATCAAAAATCAACCCGAAATAGCTCCCCAGACCAGAATTGAATTAAAGCAATAATGTGAAACACTACCTTCTGTCTCTGTGTGACAAGATCTCGCTTATATACAGTATCTCCCATGTTTAGGTTATCATCATTCATTAATAAAAGCTAAGCTGTACCACTCAATCCCAGTCCTCAAGGCCAGAGTGTTTCACACAGCCATTACGCTGTGGTGAGGTCACTCAGTGGTGCAGAGGTAGGCTACAAAGTAGTAACTGGCCTATAACCATGGAAACAGGTTTCTACCTCCCTGCCTCCTTGCCTGTGTTCAGGGGATCTACCCAGCCAGTCAGCCAGCCAGCCAACCAGCCAGCGAAATGCAGCACCTCTCCTTTCCTCTGTCAGATGAAAGTGGGGCAAGCCTTTTTTTGTGTTACTGTAGCATAGCACCATGCTGTGAGCCTTGACTGCCTGCTGAATCTGATCAGTATGGTAGCCCAGTGGTGCCTGCCTGCCTGCCTCTCTTCTCTCTCACTCCCCACTTCTATCCACACCACTCTACTGGGACTGAGCTGTGTGATTTCTTTCATCACTCCATCATCCATCCCTCTATCCCCACCTCCCTCTGTGGGGGGGGAAGAGAAGAGATATTCCCCTTCTCACGGAAACTGACTGACAATCCCAATCTAGAGCCTTTAACTTTCAGCAGAATATTAAGCAGCACAGACTCCTCAGCAGCTCATTGTATGGAGCAGGCTGAGTCACTCTTCTATTAGACACACAGAAGGACATGTTTCACACAGTAGGCTGACAGTGCTAATAAAGTACCTTAGTGTGGAGTACACTACTGCACCACCATGACCACGCTATGTGAAATGTCTTTAGTGTCTCCCAATAAGTGTGGCCAATGTTCTTAATATTATTGTCTGCCATTTAGCAGACGCTTTTATTCGACTTAGTCATGTGTGCATACATTTTCATATGGGTGGCCCCAGCGAGATAGCAGCCAGTGTTTAAGTAATAGAGACAGTAATCACTGAGGATCACCACATACACACACACACACACACACACACACACACACACACACACACGCACAGACACACAGACTCACACAATGCCAAATATTTGCCTGTATTTGGCATTGTGTGAGTCTGTGTGTCTGTGTCTGTGTGTGTGTGTGTAATTTCCTGATTCCACTCACTCAGATATCCACACAGTGAGCGAGGTCATCTACTGTAGTTAAGTCCTCTCTATCATTCTTCTGATGGGAAGATCCCCCACAACCCCTTGCTGTCAGATTAGTGTGGCAGCAGAGACAATCGAGGCAGCCCTATCTCCTCAGGGGAGACTAATGTTACTAGTCTCTGTGACTGGCTGATCTGAGAGTAACCCGGGACGACACACTCTGTCGCCATGGAGGACTCTGGGAAAAATTCCCCATAAGATTGAGTCACAATGTTCTAGCGCTGCTCTTCGATTAGACTTGCATTTTATAAAAATATAATGTAGCAAAAAATAGATATGTTTACATACTGTATGTTTTATTGAACCACTATTTATAGTTTAGACTCATTAACATAATATATATTTTGTAAGAGAAACATGTACAATTTGTACAAGTTAACAGCTTGAATAAAAGCCTACAGCCAATACAACACCACAGGACTTAGATTAGAGGGTAGATGTGAAGTGGCATTATGGTTCTCCATTGCCTAGAAAGGTAACTACGGTGTTTGTTGTGTTATTTTCTGTTTGGGTCCAGATGAGAGGGAGATTCAAATCCAATCAAATCAAATCAAATCAAATTTTATTTGTCACATACACATGGTTAGCAGATGTTAATGCGAGTGTAGCGAAATGCTTGTGCTTCTAGTTCCGACAATGCAGTAATAACCAACAAGTAATCTAGCTAACAATTCCAAAACTACTACCTTATAGACACAAGTGTAAGGGGATAAAGAAAATGTACATAAAGATATATGAATGAGTGATGGTACAGAGCGGCAAAGGCAAGATACAGTAGATGGTATTGAGTGCAGTATATACATATGAGATGAGTATGTAAACAAAGTGGCATAGTTAAAGTGGCTAGTGATACATGTATTACATAAAGATGCTGTAGATGATGTAGAGTACAGTATATACATATACATATGAGATGAATAATGTAGGGTATGTAAACATTATATTAGGTAGCATTGTTTAAAGTGGCTAGTGATATATTTTACATCATTTCCCATCAATTCCCATTATTAAAGTGGCTGGAGTTGAGTCAGTGTGTTGGCAGCAGCCACTCAATGTTAGTGGTGGCTGTTTAACAGTCTGATGGCCTTGAGATAGAAGCTGTTTTTCAGTCTCTCGGTCCCAGCTTTGATGCACCTGTATTGACCTCGCCTTCTGGATGATAGCGGGGTGAACAGGCAGTGGCTCGGGTGGTTGTTGTCCTTGATGATCTTTATGGCCTTCCTGTGACATCGGGTGGTGTAGGTGTCCTGGAGGGCAGGTAGTTTGCCCCCGGTGATGCGTTGTGCAGACCTCACTACCCTCTGGAGAGCCTTACGGTTGTGGGCGGAGCAGTTGCCGTACCAGGTGGTGATACAGCCCGACAGGATGCTCTCGATTGTGCATCTGTAGAAGTTTGTGAGTGCTTTTGGTGACAAGCCAAATTTCTTCAGCCTCCTGAGGTTGCTGTGAAGAAGGCACTGCTGCGCCTTCTTCACGATGCTGTCTGTGTGGGTGGACCAATTCAGTTTGTCTGTGATGTGTACGCCGAGGAACTTAAAACTTACTACCCTCTCCACTACTAGATTCTCTTACAGTTGATGTACACTACTTCCCAAAGCCAGTGCCAGGTACATGCCTTATATATAGATTAGGAAATAATCATACTTTATTAATCCATCAGAATGAAAGATTAATATCCGCAACTAGAAAATGTAAACTTCCTGACTTAAGTGTGTGTGCTTGCTTGAAGTATTTTTTATAGTAGTGGAAGTGGAATTCTACAGAACCTAGGGCTTAATGATGAATCAGAAACACAACACTACACCAGTCCCTCTCTCCCAGTTAGAACCACAACACTAGACCTGTCCCTCTCTCCCAGTTAGAACCACAACACTAGACCTGTCCCTCTCTCCCAGTTAGAACCACAACACTAGACCTGTCCCTCTCTCCCAGTTAGAACCACAACACTAGACCTGTCCCTCTCTCCCAGTTAGAACCACAACACCACACCTGTCCCTCTCTCCCAGTCAGAACCACAACACTAGAACTGTCCCTCTCTCCCAGTTATAACCACAACACCACACCTGTCCCTCTCTCCCAGTCAGAACCACAACACTAGACCTGTCCCTCTCTCCCAGTTAGAACCACAACACTATACCTGTCCCTCTCTCCCAGTTAGAACCACAACACTAGACCTGTCCCTCTCTCCCAGTTAGAACCACAACACTAGACCTGTCCCTCTCTCCCAGTTAGAACCACAACACTAGACCTGTCCCTCTCTCCCAGTTAGAACCACAACACCACACCTGTCCCTCTCACCCGGCCCTCTCTTCCAGTCAGAGCCACAACCCAACCTCACCCAAGCCTCTCTCCCAGTCAGAACCACAACCCAACCTCACCCAGCCCCCTCTCCCAGTTGGAACAACAACCCAACCTCACCCAGCCCTATCTAGCAGCAGACATGTTGAGTCTGGAGGGACTGAAGGACGTGATTGAGATGGGTATGACGAGAGACTATTGCCGCCGCTTCCCTGAAGGAAGATTAGCTAGGTTACTGGACAGGTATGTCCCCCCTGGACAGGTATGCCTTATTAAGGCTTTTATTCCAGATGATTGTTTTTGTAACTAGTTTATTGAGGGTTTTATTCCAGATAACTGTTTTTGTAACTAGTTTATTAAGGCTTTTATTCCAGATTATTGTTTTTGTAACTAGTTTATTGAGGCTTTTATTCCAGATAAC
Source organism: Oncorhynchus tshawytscha (assembly GCF_018296145.1). Lineage (NCBI taxonomy): Eukaryota > Metazoa > Chordata > Actinopteri > Salmoniformes > Salmonidae > Oncorhynchus > Oncorhynchus tshawytscha. Next base: position 68,182,143 of record NC_056433.1, read on the forward strand.
TGTTTTTGTAACTAGTTACTAAGGCTTTTATTCCAGATCCTTTACTTGCAAGTAAAGAAGAATCCATTTTAAATGTCCTGTCACTCATACATGAGTATGAGTACATTTTCTCCTCTTCTTTTTTTTCTACCTGCAGCCTGTAGATGGGGTTCAGAAGATCATCCTCTAGTGTCTCTCACTCACCCTCACCCTTACCCATACCCTAGGTCTCCATAGCATCCACAGCTTGTGTATGAGGTGAATGTGTATAAGGCAGTTTAGAATGTATTTATATTGTACATTATATTTCAGTTAGGACTGTTTGGGGATTATTCTTATTTTGCCAGATCTTCATCACCAAGGTTGGGGTCAACTCTCTACTACCACACGGCAAGCGGTACCGGAGCGCCAAGTCTAGGTCCAAAGAGCTCCTTAACTTCTTATGGCTGCAGGGGCAGTATTGAGTAGCTTGGATGAAAGGTGCACAGAGGTGCCCAGAGTAAACGGCCTGCTCCTCAGTCCCAGAAGCTAATATATGCATATTATTAATAGTATTGGATAGGAAATAATCTGAAGCTTCTAAAACGATTTGAATGATGTCTGTGAGTATAACAGAACTCATATAGCAGGCAAAAACCTGGGAAGAAATCCAAACAGAAAATGGGAAATCTGAGGTGGGTTGAATTTCAACTCAGCCCCTATCGAATACACAGTGGGATATTGGTTATGTTGCACTTCCTAAGGCCTGATGTCAACCGTCTTTAGAAACTTGAATGAGGCTTCTATTGTGATGTGGGGCCGGATAAGAGCTCTTTGAGTCAGTGGTCTGGCAGAGAGCCAGGTCCTAGTCACGCGCATTTCACATGATAGCAACCTGCGTTCCATGGCTTTTCTACAGACAATGTAATTCTCCGGTTGGAACGTTATTGAAGATTTATGATAAAAACATCCTAAAGATGGATTCTATACTTAGTTTGAAATGTTTCTACGACCTGTAATATAAGTTTTTAAGTTTTCATCCGATGTTCGGCTGGACCTGCACGAGCTTTTGGATTTGTGTGCTAAACACCCAAACAAAAGTAGCTACTTGGACATATATAATGGACATTATCGAACAAATCAAACATTTATTGTGGAACTAGGATTCCTGGGAGTGCATTCTGATGAATATCATCAAAGGTAAGGGAATGTTTACAATGTTTATCACCTTCAACATTCTATATCATTGAATAAGAAGAGTGACTTAATCTGCATCATCCAGAGTACGATAGACGTGAGGATGGAGGATTGTGTAAGTGTTCCTCAACAGGGCCAACATTAGGTCACCATGTTGTCCTATGTTATTCCCTATGTTATGGAGGTCACTAACTATATAGCTATCCAAACGTCTCTGAGAATCTAACAGAAATTGTATTAATGGCCCAAAAAATAAGTCACCTCCGTGCTCCTAGACCTTAGTGCTGCTTTTGATACCATCGATCACCACATTCTTTTGGAGAGATTGGAAACCCAAATTGGTCTACACGGACAAGTTCGGGCCTGGTTTAGATCTTATCTGTCGGAAAGATATCAGTTTGTCTCTGTGAATGGTTTGTCCTCTGACAAATCAACTGTACATTTCGGTGTTCCTCAAGGTTCCGTTTTAGGACCACTATTGTTTTCACTATATATTTTACCTCTTGGGGATGTCATTCGAAAACATAATGTTAACTTTCACTGCTATGCGGATGACACACAGCTGTACATTTCAATGAAACATGGTGAAGCCCCAAAATTGCCCTCGCTAGAAGCATGTGTTTCAGACATAAGGAAGTGGATGGCTGCAAACTTTCTACTTTTAAACTCGGACAAAACAGAGATGCTTGTTCTAGGTCCCAAGAAACAAAGAGATCTTCTGTTGAATCTGACAATTAATCTTAATGGCTGTACAGTCGTCTCAAATAAAACTGTGAAGGACCTCGGCGTTACTCTGGACCCTGATCTCTCTTTTGAAGAACATATCAAGACTGTTTCAAGGACAGCTTTTTTCCATCTACGTGACATTGCAAAAATCAGAAACTTTCTGTCCAAAAATGGTGCAGAAAAATTAATCCATGCTTTTGTCACTTCTAGATTAGACTACTGCAATGCTCTACTTTCCGGCTACCCGGATAAAGCACTAAATAAACTTCAGTTAGTGCTAAATACGGCTGCTAGAATCTTGACTAGAACCAAAAAAATTGATCATATTACTTCAGTGCTAGCCTCCCTACACTGGCTTCCTGTCAAGGCAAGGGCTGATTTCAAGGTTTTACTGCTAACCTACAAAACATTACATGGGCTTGCTCCTACCTATCTCTCTGATTTGGTCCTGCCGTACATACCTACACGTACGCTACGATCACAAGACGCAGGCCTCCTAATTGTCCCTAGAATTTCCAAGCAAACAGCTGGAGGCAGGGCTTTCTCCTATAGAGCTCCATTTTTATGGAATGGTCTGCCTACCCATGTCAGAGACGCAAACTCGGTCTCAACCTTTAAGTCTTTACTGAAGACTCATCTCTTCAGTGGGTCATATGATTGAGTGTAGTCTGGCCCAGGAGTGTGAAGGTGAACGGAAAGGCTCTGGAGCAACGAACCGCCCTTGCTGTCTCTGCCTGGCCGGTTCCCCTCTTTCCACTGGGATTCTCTGCCTCTAACCCTATTACAGGGGCTGAGTCACTGGCTTACTAGGGTCCTTTCATACCGTCCCTAGGAGGGGTGCGTCACTTGAGTGGGTTGAGTCACTGATGTGATCATCCTGTCTGGTTGGCGCCCCCCCTTGGGTTGTGCCGTGGCGGAGATCTTTGTGGGCTATACTCGGCCTTGTCTCAGGATGGTAAGTTGGTGGTTGAAGATATCCCTCTAGTGGTGTGGGGGCTGTGCTTTGGCAAAGTGGGTGGGGTTATATCCTTCCTGTTTGGCCCTGTCCGGGGGTGTCCTCGGATGGAGCCACAGTGTCTCCTGACCCCTCCTGTCTCAGCCTCCAGTATTTATGCTGCAGTAGTTTATGTGTCGGGGGGCTAGGGTCAGTTTGTTATATCTGGAGTACTTCTCCTGTCCTATCCGGTGTCCTGTGTGAATTTAAGTATGCTCTCTCTAATTCTCTCTTTCTCTCTTTCTTTCTCTCTCTCGGAGGACCTGAGCCCTAGGACCATGACTCAGGACTACCTGACATGATGACTCCTTGCTGTCCCCAGTCTACCTGGCCGTGCTGCTGCTCCAGTTTCAACTGTTCTGCCTGTGATTATTATTATTTGACCATGCTGGTCATTTATGAGCATTTGAACATCTTGGCCATGTTCTGTTACAATCTCCACCTGGCACAGCCAGAAGAGGACTGGCCACCCCACATAGCCTGGTTCCTCTCTAGGTTTCTTCCTAGGTTTTGGCCTTTCTAGGGAGTTTTTCCTAGCCACCGTGCTTCAACACCTGAATTGCTTGCTGTTTGGGGTTTTAGGCTGGGTTTCTGTACAGCACTTTGAGATATCAGCTGATGTACGAAGGGCTATATATAAATACATTTTATTGGATTTGACCTCCGCCATGGGCACTGTGTAAATTATGACGGCCTTGTTAATTTTTCAGTCTGGTCATTCAGGCCTAACTCTAACTTCACCATCTGTGTGTGGATTTAATCTGGTAGAAAAATACACACAAAAAAACAACTAAAACCCCAATGGGAAGTTTACATTACAGTATAACTTTTTAATAATCCTCAGATCCATCCTCAGATCCATCCTCAGATGGGCTGCTGTGTCAGATGTGAGACAGACAGGCCCAGGTTCATTTTGTCCTTCCTTTGTTTGAAGCAGGAGTCAGTTGGAGTACTAATTGTGAGAATTATCTGAACAGATCAATAATTTGCAGCTCAGCAGAGGCTTTTTCCTTGTGGGACTTCCACAGCCTCTCCATTCATTCACTACTCCTGACACTTCAGCATGGTGGTTACAAGCGTTGTTGTTGTTGAGGACTAGGCCACCTGAGGTTATGCTTTCCTTTCCGTCCTCCTTACCACAAATTGCCTTAAGCAGAGATCTGTATATAATGATGAGATGCTCCACCCAAACAATTGGAGTCGTTGTCCTAAAGCTTTGGTTGCATATTAAGCCCATAGAAACGCATTGGGCTTACTTTGGACCAATTTTGGCGAGTGAAGCCTCTCACTTCGTGTCTTCCTCTTTGCCTTAAATCACATTTCCTTTTACCTCAGACCACCCCTACCTAGACCCACTTTCTGCCCACAAAGTAACTGTCTGGTGAGGATCGGATTGGCATTGCGGTAAACACAGAGAGAAATGTGGGAATGTAGATCAGAAGGATAGTATTTTTACTATCAAAGTTGTGGTAAGCTGATTGGTTGTGATGTTGTGGGTGCGTGGGCCGGGATGTGCTGCCTGCCTCCACTCCGCTGTGGGCGAAGCGTTTGAGTCACGTGTGTGTGTGTGCATGTGTGTGTGTGCGTGTGTCTGTGTCTGGAGGCGCTGACATTCTCACCCCTCAGGCCTCGGGAGCTAACCAACCATCTCTGGCCACTACCCTGAAAATGGGACTAAGAACCTGAGGTCAGTTTCACTCCATTTCAGCGACGATACTGGATTTCATCACTTCTCTCAGTGCCACTGTCTTAACTAAAAGTTGTTGAACAGTCCTAGGCTGCGTCTCAAATGGCACCCTGGATTCCTGTAGTACACTACTATGAGCCCTGGTCAAAAGTAGTCCACTATAGGGAATAGTGACATTTGGGAGGGAGGGAGGGAGGGAGGGAGGGAGACAGACAGACAGACAGACAGACAGACAGACAGACAGACAGACAGACAGACAGACAGACAGACAGGCACGCAAACAAACAAACAAACAAACAAACAAACAAACAAACAAACAAACACACACACAAACAGAGTGTGGCAGCTCTCTCAGTTGGATGTCAGGCTGGATAATAGGTTATGGACACAGATCTGACCATTCATCTCCTCAGACCTTAAAGAGACAGTAACGGTGCACACTGAATCTCATCACACACAGTAGACAGTCACACTGAGTCTCATTGGCTAGTCAGTGGATGGTTACTGTATATCAATGGATTTGCCGTGATAATAATCAGGAAGTTTAATGAGTGCCTGGTCTTGGTCTTGTGATTAAGGCTGCTATTTACAGAACATGTACAATCCCCAGCTGGCGTCAAATATCTAATTTGTTCATACATGTCTCCATAAAAACAAGGTAAAAAGGTGTTTAACAAGCAATAAGCGTGCAGCAGTGGAATGTGTAGTGACAGGTTCTCTATCTCTAACACTCATTTGTACTGTATGTTCCAGGTGGGCTCAGCACTATGTGAAGAGCTGGTCAGAGAGAAACTTTGCCATGTTGCCTTGTGATGTTCAGACAGCTTGTCTAACCGCTGTGACTGGAGCCATGGTGGGTTACACACAGAAACACACACCCCAACATCCTCAACTCATTTTCTATTTCAGTGCCTGACAGGAAGTCCCAACAGGAAGTCAATCCAAACATGATCAAATGAGCGGGTCATCTTTATTGAATAACAGTCCTTTATGGAAGGCGTGTTCAGGAGGACAGTGTGGATACAGACAGATGTGGCAGTGTAATCAGGTCTGGTAATTAAGTGAGTGGCTGCATCCCAATTCTCTACCCTTCTCCTGACGTGTGTACTTGCACTCCACATCATGGATTTAAAAGCATTGGATTAGTATGGTGTTGGCTGGAAGGAATTTCCACCATTGTAAATCCATGACAGGGAGTGTGCAAGGGCACACTTCGGGAATAGGGTAGAAAGTGGGACTAAGCCAGTGTCTTTCCCTCCTGCCCCCCTTAGGGAGGAGACAGCTAGCTGAAGCTGGTTCTCCTCCTGGGCTGGGCTATGTGTGACTCCAGGGCTGCTCTCGAGTTGCCTCCCCTGAGTACACCCCTCTGGAGCGCAGCCTACTAATACTACTGTTGGTGCTGCTGTTCTGGAGCACCTGGCTGCTGCCAAAATCTGTTGCATAATTTGGGGTTCCCCCTCCATCAATAGCCAAGTAGCGGTGTAAGGAACAGTAGTAGTCTACACACACTAGATTTGATCAAAGGTGTAAATGTCTTAACACATTTTGAAGATAATAAACAGTGTTCCATTGTCCATAATGTCATTATGAAACTGAATTGTAAATTATGCATGACAAGATGTAGTGTTTTAGGAACTATGTGGTTGTATGCATGTCTCATGTCTCATAAGAGCTGAAATAACTGTTGTTCCACAGACTGTGATTTTGAATGATGAGATAGTTGGTGAAACACTGTGAATGTGTTGAGAAAGAGAAGTAGACAGAAAGAGAAAGGACTAAAATAAGAGATCATAAGAGCTATAATATATATTGTTCCTATATATTGTTCCTGTTGTGATGCGCAGATTGATTGATCTGCAGTTCCCGCAGATACGGTGCGGTGAAGATGAAGATGGACAGGTGAAGGTGAAGACCATCGGATGGACAGGTTTATGGTCATTAAATATTGTGTGGATGAAGGGCGGGTGGTTTGAATAAAGAGAAAACTATACCTTTAAAAATCCATAAATGTAGCCTATCATTTTTGTGCAATTTATATTTATAGGCTGCATTGAGGTTTTGCTTTCATTATTTTAGGCTATCTGGTGTTAGTGTATAAGCCTAAACTTCACTGTACTTGTGCCAAATAGCCTACAGGCCAATTGCCAAATAATGCTTTTGGGAACAGGCAGAAAAAGTTAACGTCAATCCGCGGAGGCAAAAATGATACTGCCTCCACTCCGCTGTGGGCGAAGCGTTTGAGTCACGTGTGTGTGTGTGTGTGTGTGTGTGTGTGTGTGTGTGTGTGTGTGTGTGTGTGTGTGTGTGTGTGTGTGTGTGTGTGTGTGTGTGTGTGTGTGTGTGTGTGTGTGTGTGTGTATGTGTATGTGTATGTGTGTGTGCGAGTGTGTGTGTGTGGAGGCGCTGACATTCTCACCCCTCAGGGTGACAAAAGCTGCAAAAGGAGAGTTGAAAAAGAGAAGGGAGGGATAGAAAAGTCATGTTTGGGAAAGAATTGGTGAAGTGGTTAAAGAGGATGATAGCAGTGCTGGCAATGTTGTGTGTGATGATTGTGAGGCACTATACAAATTCCACAGTCACAAGACGGACTTCAAATAGGCCTATGGCACTGTTAATGTAATTTCATAATTCCAATATGTTTTCATTAATTGAATTTACTTAGTCTATTTTATGAGAATTTGTAAGATTCTTATTTGCATAAAATAGACAGAGACCAGTCTTATCAAAATTAGATAATAGTATTTATTCTCGGAACGCGCTGCCATGAAACCAAGAACAACAGTTTATATACAAAATATGACGTCATATGTTATAAAATGTCCTTCCTCCAATCGACAAGGACAGAACAGGTTCAAAGGTTTATTCCAACCCACTAGCTCGCTCACTCCAGTCACACACTTATCTAGATTAACTTCTGGAATCTTCACCTTCATTCATCACTATTTAGAAGACAGTTCCAGATAATGGAAAACCCAGGAAAACACTCTCTGCCTTATCTAAACATCCCAGAGCTAAGTTGAGTCGGTTCAACCCTAGGTTAACGATCCTTTCTGCTTACTTAAAACCCACAATTCCAGTCCTCCCCAACCTGTCTGGAATGGTATTTATTTAATTACCCCCTGTTTCATGCTCCACAATCCCTTCCTTATGAATTAATATTGTTAATCAGATATAATAAAACAGAGTATAAGTTTAATTAGTTATAGTTCTATTTAAAATGTAGATATTGTTCAGTCATTATTCATAAAATTCCTAACAGGCACGTCAAGGGAACTGTAGCCTACTGTTCAGATGAGTTAAATGGAAACTGAAATCTGGACACTGACTGTAGGTCAATAACCTCTCACATAGACTTAATATTAATTAACTCCTGCAGAATTAAGCATTTATTTCAGTAAAATGATAGTACAAATGATACACCAAATTTGCACTTCGGAACAGGTGCGGAGAAATATGATTTATTTATTTCTGCATCTTGAGATGCTGTCAGCATCATAAAAGCGAATAGTATTTTAACTACATAAAATATGCATCGAAGCTGAACTGGAATCAGAAACATTTTGGGTTGTTTCTACAGCTTTCTATTTCCTTACAACTAGTCAAACTGATTTCATTTGGACATTTTGCACAGAAAATCTTTCCCATTTTTTTTGTTGCCGTTATTGCATTTTCTCCACAGTCCCTAAACGCCTTTGCTCCGCGAAAGAAGATGACAGAGAGAACTTTACAGATGTCAACTAGATTGAAGCATTTATTCTATCGATCTATTACATTATTTTGTAATATAATGACAAGAGAAGCAGCATGTATCACATTTTGACAAGTTGACTAATAAATAGCCTACCAAAATGTCAGAAATTATAAGCAGAAACATGTCTAAATCAGGGAACCAAAGAAATCCTGCACCCCTTGTGAAAAAAAACGCTCAGCTGTCTTTGACTGTAGCCTATGATGCATTTTCTATATTTTCGGTTTATGGTTGGGTGCGGGCCTCAGATTGAAACTTTATCACATATCAATCAAATTGTATTGGTCACATACACGTTTAGCAGTGTCACGGCTTTCTTCCTTCAAAGGAGAGGAGGACCAAAATGCAGCGTAGTTCGTGTTCAACATGTTTAATGAAAGACGATAACGTGAACACTACACAAATAAAAAATAACAAACGTGGCAAAACCGAAACAGTCCTATCTGGTACAGAGAACACAAAGACAGGAAACAATCACCCACAAAGTACCCATAGAATATGGCTGCCTAAATATGGTTCCCAATCAGAGACAACAATAGACAGCTGCCTCTAATTGAGAACCAATCTAGGCAACCATAGACATACAAAATACCTAGAAAGGAGACAGCCCCATAAACATACAAAACCCCTAGACTAGACTAAAACACATACATCACCCATGTCACACCCTGACCTAACCAAAATAACAAGGAAAACAAAGAATACTAAGGTCAGGGTGTTATTGTGGGTGTAGCGAAATGCTTGTGTTCCTAGCTCCAACAGTGCAGTAATATCTAAAAATTCACAACAATACACACAAATCTAAAGTAAAAGAATATATAAATATTAGGACGAGCAATGTCGGAGTGGCATAAAAAAAAATACAATAGAATAGAATACAGTATATACATATGAGATGAGTAAAGCAGTATGTAAACATTATTAAAGTGACTAGTGTTCTATTATAAAAGTGACCAGTGATTCCATGCATATGTATATAGGGCAGCAGCCTCTAAGGTGAAGGGAGTAACCGGGTGGTAGCCGCCTAGTGATGGCTATATAACAGTCTGATGGTCTTGATATAGAAGATGATTTTCAGTCTCTCGGTTGCAGCTTTGATGCACCTTTACTGACCTCGTCGGGCAATTGCGGATGTGTTATTAGCAATTGCGGGTGTGGGTGAAACAGCTGACCTGCGCAGCACTATTGTGTCTGTCTGTGTGTGTGTTTTGTAATCCTGCTGTGTGTGTTGTGATGTGAGGGAGAGAAAGAAAGAGAAAAGTCTCTTAAAGAAGAGATAACAGTTAATAATCGTGATCTATCCAGACTGTACAGAATGCTGTGACTCTGCTGTGTGGCAGTGAACAGTTGCAGGGCAGTCTCCCGGAGGTCAAGTGGGCTAACCAGACGGTGTGCTGGCTACAGAGCTGCAAGACCAGTGTCTGTCTGTCACACCCACAGCCTTAAATGGGTAAGAGAAGAGGACACACACAACATACGACACACACACACAACATATGACAGACACACACAACATAAGATACATACACACACAATATACGACAGACACACACAACATATGACACACACACAGATAACATACAACAGACACACACAACATACGACCGGCAGACAGACACAACGTACGACAGACACACACACACAGCATCCGACAGACACACACACACACAACATACGACAGACACACACACAACATATGATAAACACACACACAACATACGACAGACACACACAACATACTATAGACACACACAGCATACGACACGCACACAGACAACATACAACAGACACACACAGCATACGACTGACACACACAACATATGACAGACACACACACAACATACGACAGACACACACACCATATGACACGCACACAGACAACACACAACAGACACACACAACACACAACCGACACACACAACATATGACAAACACACACACAACATACGACAGACACAACATACAACAAACACACACAACATACGATACATACACACACAACATATGACAAACAACACAACATACGACAGACACACACAACATATGACAGACACACACAAAATACGACAGACACACACAACATACGACAGACACAAACAGCATATGACAGACACAAACACAACATATGACACACATACAACATACGACAGACATATACGCAAACACACACAGAGACAGAAAGAGAGAAATGACTCTCGTTCTATCAGTTGTAGACGGTCCAATGAGGCTAATGCTATGCATGAAAACTCCCCAGTAAACATCCTGCTGCATGCTGAGACAGCACTAGATGTTCTTGGTGCAGTCCCAGTCACAGATATTTGTATCATTGGTGTCTGCATATTTGATGTAAGTGTTCTATTTAATTCAGTGGGTGTCTGTCCTCATAATATGCCAACTTACTGTGTCTGACTGCCCTGATAGGAATACACATTTACAATCCCCTTGCCTAGTCGCCAACCTCTAGAATCATTCCACACTGTTATCACAGTCACAGTTCATGTATACAGCTGTGGTGACGATGAGTTTCCTAAAGGATTATTCTAATCAGCCTCTGAAATTGGTCTGATTTAGTTAATGTGGGAGTCTGAGATGTGATTATAATCTAGCCGAATGCAGTGTTGCCCCTAGGAGTTTTTTCAGCAGTGGTGGCAAGGGTAGTGGGGGTAACGCTAGTAACGCTAGTACATTACTACTAGCGTTGACTGATTAATAATAATTGTTGGTTATAGTTGTTTTCCAAGTTTTGTTATGATCTGTATGGTGTAAAAAGTGTTCTACTTAAGCAATTTACAGTTTTTTTGGATTGCTTACACACTAAAATTAAAAGTAGTACACTATTAGCAAAACCTTACACTCAAGAAGCAAAACATCAGCCCATATTTGCACAACTATAAGCACATTGTCAACCTCACACTTGTTGCAAAACTCTACAAACAGTGATTTGCAAAACACTAAACACACTTAACATACATTACACACAAAAATCTATCATGAAGTCACATCCTTGCAATACCAAAGCACTGACTGTCAGATTACCACACCCTCCAACCTATTGGTTCAACACAGTCATCAGGTGTGCAAACACTCGTTTGCTTAATTGTAGACACACCAATCAGGTGTATTAGCACTATAAAAAGCAGCAGGTGAGTTTATCGGCCTTCAAGCACAATGGAAAGAGTCAGAGAAAGAGGAGGAGAATGAGGATAACGAGGAGAATGAGAAGGACAACGAGGAGAACGAGAAGGACAACGAGGAGAACGAGAAGGACGAGGAGAACGAGAAGGACGAGGAGAACGAGAAGGACGAGGAGGATGAGGAGGAGGAAGAGGAAGACAAGAAGGTGCTCAAAGAGAAGAGGACCGAATCTGACAAATGAGATCCGCGCAACACTGGTTGACCACGTTGTCAACCACGGCCTGACGCTGAGGGAGGCTGGACTGCGAGTACAGCCAAATCTAAGCCGATATACAGTGGCAAGTGTGATGAGAACTTTTAGACTGGAAAATAGGTATTGTAAAAATATCATCATATCAAAAACATCTGCACGGTTTCAGTAACTGCTTACAGTAGTGTATTCTATGCACTATCAGCACTTCTGTTACCTTTTCCTGTGAAATTACTGTACTATTGTATACTGTTTTTTTTCTACATAGGATTGAGGGTCAGGGATGATAAGGGGGAAGGCCTCCTATGTTCACAGAACAGCAAGAGAGGGAGATAGTAAACATGGTTTTGGCCAACAATGCTATAACACTCAAGCAGCTCCAAGCTAACATGGTCAATAACCACGCCCTTTTCAACGATATCCATCAGGTCTCAACATCAACACTGGCACGCATCCTAAAGAAACAAACATATTCAAATGAAGCAAATTTATCGAGTGCCTTTCGAGCGCAATTCCGAAAGGGTGAAACGACTGCGGCATGATTATGCAGAGGTATGTATTCACTTTAGCAGTGTGATCTTGCATACTGTCTCATAATCTTTTACTGTACTGTAATATGTATACTAGATCTACACTGAACTACACTGTTTTTCAGAGAGTTTTACGAATGGATGGAGAGGAGATCCAGCATCAGTTCATTTACGTAGATGAGGCTGGGTTCAACCTGACGAGAACACGAAGGAGGGGAAGAAACATCATTGGCCACAGGGCTATAGTCAATGTCCCAGGGCAACGTGGGGGTAATATAACACTCTGTGCAGCCATTACACAGAATGGGGTCCTCCACCGCCATGCCCATATGGGCCCTTACAACACAGCACTCATACTTACATTCTTGGACCAATTGCACAACATAACAGCAGCAAATCAAATCGATCATATGCAATACATTGTTGTCTGGGACAATGTGTCTTTCCACCGCTCTGCTCTGGTTCAGATCTGGTTTCAGCAACATCCACATTTCACCGTCCTATATCTTCCACCATACTCTCCATTCCTCAACCCTATAGAAGAGTTTTTCTCGGCATGGCGGTGGAAGGTATATGATCTCCGTCTCCAGGCTGAGGTACCCCTCATCCAAGCCATGGAGGAGGCCTGTGACCAGGTGGAGGTAGCAGCAATGCAAGGATGGATTCGTCATTCAAGACGTTTCTTTCCAAGGTGTCTTGCTAATGACAACATTACCTGCGATGTTGATGAAATTCTCTGGCCAGATCCAGCTAGGCGAAGAGACAATGTCTAGTTATTTTTATTTTTTATTTTGATCTTACAATACGTAAAGTGACGTTTGGTTACAGTATTATGAATCTCCATGTCAACATTTTGGGCGTGTTGAAATAAATGAGTTTCTTCAGTCTGCAACATTGGTCTTGTGTAGTGTTTGGTGAATTGACATTATATTTGTACTTTGTTGATAGTAGCCTACTCTAATCATAGGGAAGTAGAAGTGCTAAAAGTGTTTTAGGTTTATCACAGCAGAGTGTAACTCGTGCAAACAGAGCATAGTAATGTGAAACGTGTGTGTTTCATATGGTAACAAAGTGTGGTTTTTAAAAAGAAGTGTATAGTTTTTACAAGAGTTTAATTTTGCAAAGGATCTGTAGTGTTTTGCTAATTGGGTGTGTGGTTGTGCTAATTGTGTGTAGTGTTTTGAAAACACGGCCCTGTTTTGAAAATCGTGCTTAAGCAATCAAAAAAAAATTTAATAGAAATAAGGCACCTCGGGGGGTTGTGGTATATCGCCTATATACCACGGCTAAGGGCTGTGCCTATGAACAGTCCTTAGCAGTGGTATATTGGCCATATACCACACCTCCTCGGGCCTTATTGCTTAATTATAAACTGGCTACCAGCGTAATTAGAGCTCTGATATACCATGGCTGTCAGCCAATCAGCATTCAGGGCTCGAACCACCCAGTTTATAATGTGTAATAATTGTTTGTAGCTGAGGGTTTCTCTGCCTCTGGCCAGTATTCACAAAGAGTCTCGGAGTATGAGTACTGATATAGGATAGGTTTTGCCTTCTAGAGATCATAATGAAAAATTATCTATGGAAAGGGAACCTTATCCTAGATCAGTAATCTTTTGAATACAGGTATAAGCCAATGATCATTAAAAAAAACATTGTCCTCCTTCATCTTAAATGGCACCAACCCCCATTGCCTGCAATTCTCTCTTCCAAATCTCACACATACATTGGGTAAAAGGGAGTGATTCTTACGCTATATATACAAACGTATGTGAACACCCCTTCAAATTAGTGGATTCGGCTATTTCAGCCACCCGTTGCTGACAGGTATATAAAATCGAGCACAAAGCCATGCAATCTCCATAGACAAATATTGGCAGTAGAATGACCTTACTGAAGAGCTCAGTGATTTTCAACGTGGCACCGTCATAGGATGCTACCTTTCCAATAAGTCAGTTTGTAAAATTTCTGCCCTGCCAGAGCTGCCCCCAGTCAGTAAGTGCTGTTATTGTGAAGTGGAAACATCTAGGAGCAAAAACGGCTCAGCCATTAAGCGGTAGGCCACACAAGCTCACAGAATGAGACCACCGAGTGCTGAAGCTGGTAGCATGTAAAAAATCATCTGTCCTCAGTTGTAACCCTCACTACCGAGTTCCAAAACTGCATCTGGAAGCAACGTCAGCAAAATAACTATTCGTCGGGAGCTTCATGAAATGGGTTTCACATGCCTAAGATCTCCATGTGCAATGCCAAGCGTCGGCTGGAGTGGTGTAAAGCTTGCCGCCATTGAATTCTGGAGCAGTGGAAACTCGTTCTCTGGAGTGATGACTTCACCGTCTGGCAGTCTGACGGATGAATCTGGGTTTGGCGGATGCCAGGAGAACGCTTCCTGCCCGAATGCATAGTGCCAACTGTAAAGTTTGGTGGAGGAGGAATAATAGTCAGGGGCTGTTTTTCATGGTTCGGGCTAGGCCCCTTAATTCCAGCGAAGGGAAATCACAACAGTACATCATTCAATTAAATTCTAGACGATACTGTGCTTCCAACTTTGTGGCAACAGTTTGGGGAAGGCCCTTTCCTGTTTCAGCATGACAATGCAACTGTGCACAAAGAGAGGGCCACACAAAAATGGTTTGTTGAGATTGGTGTGGAAGAATTTGACTGGCCTTCACAGAGCCCTGACCTCAACCCCATCGAACACCTTTGGAATGAATTGGAACATCAACTGCGAGCCAGGTCTAATCGCCCAGCATCAGGGCCCAACCTCACTAATGCTCTTGTGGCTAAATGGAAACAAGTTCCCGCAGCAATATTCCAACATCTAGTGGAAAGCCTTCCCAGAAGAGTGGAGGCTGTTATAGCAGCAAAGGGGGAACCAACTCCATATTAATGATTTTGGAATGAGATGTTCGGCGAGCAGGTGTCCACATACTTTTGGTAATGTAGTGTAGTTCCAGAGCCCCGTTATGCCCATGTAATTACTCCCAGGGGAGTGTGACACCGCTAAAGGGTGCAGACTGTAGACAGCCTGGCTTGGTTAGAGCTGTATAGGCTGCAGGCAGGGTTAGGCTGTCTGGGTTAAATCATACATCCCGACAGGGAATATGGCAGGATGGATTAGAGAGAGAGAGAGAGAGAGAGAGAGAGAGAGCATGATGAGGCATGGGAGTTGCCTTCTCTAATCTGTCTCTGTGTTACTTGTGGCCAGTAGTCAGAGGGGATGAGAGCCAGAGAGTGGGAGAGGAAGGGAGAGAGTGAGTGAGCGTAAGGTTTACTGTTCATTTTGATTGTTTATTTCACTTTTGTATATTATCTACTTCACTTGCGTTGGCAATGTTAACATATGTTTCCCATGCCAATAAAGTGCCTTGAATTGAATTGAGTGAGGACGGAAGGGAGGATTTGTGTATGAAAGAGAGCTTCTCCCTACCCTCCAGCTCTGTTTTTTTATAAACATTGAGGCGATGTGGAGGAGGTAGGAGTAGCCTCAGCTGATGACATCATCCATTTAGCTCAAGGGGATTCTGCAAGAGAGAGGGAGAGAGATGGAGAGTGAGAGAGGAAGGAGGGGTGGTTACCATGGTGATGGGTCCTTTTAAGCAGCTGCTGATTTGCTAGAGCTCTCTCCCTCTCTTCCCCCTCCCTCCCTCCCTCTCTTCCTCCTCCTCTCTCCCTCTCTCCCTTTCTCCTCTCTCAACCAGCCATTTAGGCAAGAGATTGGTGCTCTGCGCGCTAGGCTGTGGACCTTCCTGCTCCAGTCATTCTACTCTGTCTGCCACATACGGGGATGGGAGACCCTACCCTCCAAGCACAGAGAGAGGATACTGGCAGGTAAGAGAAGGGAGGACATCTTTATTCTACAGGGCTTTAGCTGTAGTTGGGAGGTAAACTGATCTGTCTCTCATTGCAGAAGACAGCCAGAGCTCTGTTTCTCTAAGCTCAGATGGGATATTACAGATATGTTCAATGTGTTTGATCTTGCTTGGCATGACAATGACCATAGGATATGGCAAGTGACAGCACAAACAGATCTGGGACCAGGCTACAGTGACAATGACCATAGGAAATGGCAAGAGACAGCACAAACAGATCTGGGACCGGGCTACAGTCATGAAGCACAGGCTCTGTCTCTGCATGATTCGAGAGGAAGGAACCAAAGCCAATGAAGCATATGTTACTGCTGCTGCTGCCTCTGGGTACCATCAGACATTAAATGTCTGCTTTCAGCACAGCTGCAGAACAAAACAGAGCACAAACAGACACGACCTGAGGTCCATCTGTTGTTTGGGCGAGGAAGAGGGTCAGTCAGTCACTCACCCCATTTTCAGCCAATTTGTAGATAGCAACTAGGCTAAAACTGCACCATGTTCTCTTCTGTATTGTAATAAAGGGCTGGGGTGGAGGGTTGGATTTGTGGATTTTACACATAATTATATACATTCGCTGAGAAACAAATAATGCACGGCTTTGTTTTGACTGTATAGCTTTGTGATCCATTGAAATGCATAGCATGAATTATTTATTGAACTTGGTTTTAAAATTCCACTGACATTCCATAATGTCGAAATCTCTCTGTCACTAACATAGCTCACACGTACGCATGCACATACTCACAACAAGGCACGTAGAATTAATATGCATAGTTGCATAAGGTAATGTAGTCACACACGTCACATCATACACATCCAACACAGACACACACAGTCACACAGTCACACACACACTCAACTACATTCCGGTGCATCGGTTTGGTCTTCATTTGGAGTATCCTTGGGAAATGGAAGGATGTGCTGTGAAGTCTTTTCTTGGTCAGAAGTCACAATTGATGGATGTTTCATTGATTAAATGAAAGCCTCTCCACGTTGTTTCACCTTCTGTATCTCATTCAAATCAAAATCAGGAAGCCTTAGGTGGAATAGCCTCGTTGCAGTATCGTCTCTTCAATGGACATGTCATGGATTTGATATCTCAGGGACATGTTGGTACAGTTCACATGGAAAATACCCATCAAATTGAATGCTCCTTGTGTTGAGAATGCAAGACAGAACTAGGTCAATGTGCCTTGAAAGATGTTTGTAGCGACCTGTTTTTTGGATGAGTACTGTGCTTTGAAGGTTTTTGAATATGATTGTAATTTAACCAAGTTTAAAATGTGTTGTTATAATTATGTGTTTATTTAATTATGCCTCTTCCACAGCTGCTTTTGATAAAAGAAACAGTAGAAGACTTGGGGGAAAGCCTGTATTCACCAGCTCAAAGGTAATGCATGATAAAGGCTTATTTATTATTTAATTGACTAGTTATTGTTTTATTACTCTCTTGTATTGTTAAAACTTACTTGTGTGACATGTTCCCATCTATAACACAGATACACCTATGTAATGATTATGATATGTGGTTATGATGCCTATTTAGTTGCATGCACTGATTATACTTTACTCTGGATGAGAGCATCTAAGTGCTCAATGACTCAAATGTAAATGTCACGGTGTGATTATGATCTAGGATGGTGACTTTTAAAAGTCTGTAATTACTGCACACTGACACAGAAATGTGAATGGTCGAAACACTAGAGTGGGCCTCACGCACACGCACACACACACACACACACACACACACACACACACACACACACACACACACACACACACACACACACACACACACACACACACACACTGATTCTGCTGCTGATGACTGTAGTTTCATCCTTGACACAGAAAACAATTACCTTTCAGCCCCTCAGAGTGATAAACACACAGACCTTGTGTCATATCAGACTTATGAAGAGTAACACAAGGCAGACAGAACCTTGAAATATGTGATGAGGGTTGCTTTTGTTTTACAAGCCTGAGTGTACAATACAGCTCAGTCACATGCAAGCATCCTCACCAGTATTATTCAATCCTATTGAATTAACATTTGCTTTTGGGAATTTAGAAGATGCTCTTATTGCGATTAACTTACAATTAGGGCATTGATTCAACTAATGTATGTAAACCAACATATAATGAAAAACCTTTTTAGCCACTATCTGCAAAATCAGTGCTAATCACTTTCTCTATCACAGGTTAATTATAGGTAATTGCAGGTTAGATCGAACTTGCTTCATCCCAGTCTTTAGTTGTTGAATCAAGTCTGTAGGCTACTACTCCATTATCCTAAATGATGTTGTGTGATCTGATCTTTCCATTCAAACCTCTCCCCTCTCTCTCTCTCTAGCAGCCGAGGGGTGTAAGATGCCCTTGAGTTCCTGCAGCTCCTTGTGAAAGACCTCTTGTCCACAGGACCATTTGGGTCATCAGGAACACAGGGAAAGGAAGTTGCACTGCAGTTACATCATCAGCCACCATGAAGTCAGACGGGCTGGGGACGCCAGGCCTCCCATCCACCGCAGGGAGAGGGACTGGTGCTACCAAGCCTGGAGACACTGGCCCATTCAGGGCAAAGAACGTCAAGACCAAGCAGCCAGGCGACCACCAGAGCACCACGGCTAAAGCCAAGACTACAACCTCCACATCAGCCAAACCAGCGCTCAACGGTACGGCTGGTCCAGGGGGGGCTAGGAGGGAGGTAGCCACCGCTAACGGACCCAGGGGGTCCCCAACAGGTGGGAAGGGGACTAAGGACCAGGACAGGAAGCCTAGCCCTAACCCTGGAGCCAGGCCCAAGACCTCTCCCCCAGGCACCACCTCCACAGCTCAGGCCAGGCCAGGGAAGCTGCAGAAGAATACAGCAGGGAAGGGTGACTCTCTTCAGGGGGCAGACAGCAGCACGGCCCACCACGCAACTACCACCCCCTCCACATCAGGCAGTGCCTCTCCTGACAACAGTTCCGGAAGCCCACGCAACTGCCCCACCATGCCAGGTCTGGTCTAACATCCAACATAATTAACTTGCTCCCCAGTGGGCAAAACTGGTTGAAAATACATTATAATGACTTTGTAATGATTTTCAACTCATTTTGCCAGCTGGGAAACTGTATTTCCCTTGTCTAACATCCAATGTTATTAAGTTGCCTCCCAGTAGGGAAAAAACTGTTGAAAAGACATAATGATGTTGTAATTACATTGTAATGACGTTGTGATAATAACGCTGTAATGACGTTGTGATAAGGACTCTGTAATGACGTTGTGATAATAACGCTGTAATGATGTTGTGATAAGGACTCTGTAATGACGTTGTGATAATAACGCTGTAATGACGTTGTGATAAGGACTCTGTAATGACGTTGTGATAATAACGCTGTAATGACGTTGTGATAAGGACTCTGTAATGACGTTGTGATAATAACGCTGTAATGACGTTGTGATAAGGACTCTGTAATGACGTTGTGATAATAACGCTGTAATGACGTTGTGATAAGGACTCTGTAATGACGTTGTGATAATAACGCTGTAATGACGTTGTGATAATAACGCTGTAACAACGTTGTGATAAGGAGTCTGTAATGACGTTGTGATAATAACGCTGTAATGACGTTGTGATAAGGACTCTGTAATGACGTTGTGATAATAACGCTGTAATGACGTTGTGATAAGGAGTCTGTAATGACGTTGTGATAATAACGCTGTAATGACGTTGTGATAAGGACTCTGTAATGACGTTGTGATAATAACGCTGTAATGACGTTGTGATAAGGACTCTGTAATGACTTTGTGATAATAACGCTGTAATGACTTTGTGATAATGACTCTGTAATGACGTTGTGATAATAACGCTGTAATGACGTTGTGATAAGGACTCTGTAATGACGTTGTGATAATAACGCTGTAATGACGTTGTGATAAAAACGCTGTAATGACGTTGTGATAATAACGCTGTAACGACGTTGTGATAATAACGCTGTAATGACGTTGTGATAAGGAGTCTGTAATGACGTTGTGATAATAACGCTGTAATGACGTTGTGATAAGGACTCTGTAATGAAGTTGTGATAATAACGCTGTAATGACGTTGTGATAATAACGCTGTAATGACGCTGTGATAAGGACTCTGTAATGACGTTGTGATAATAACGCTGTAATGACGTTGTGATAAGGACTCTGTAATGACGTTGTGATAATAACGCTGTAATGACGTTGTGATAATAACGCTGTAATGACGTTGTGATAATAACGCTGTAATGACGTTGTGATAATAACGCTGTAATGACGTTGTGATAAGGACTCTGTAATGACGTTGTGATAATAACGCTGTAATGACGTTGTGATAAGGACTCTGTAATGACGTTGTGATAATAACGCTGTAATGACGTTGTGATAAGGACTCTGTAATGACGTTGTGATAATAACGCTGTAATGACGTTGTGATAAGGACTCTGTAATGACTTTGTGATAATAACGCTGTAATGCCTTTGTGGTAATGACTCTGTAATGGCGTTGTGATAATAACGCTGTAATGACGTTGTGATAAGGACTCTGTAATGACGTTGTGATAATAACGCTGTAATGACGTTGTGATAATAACGCTGTAATGACGTTGTGATAATAACGCTGTAACGACGTTGTGATAATAACGCTGTAATGACGTTGTGATAAGGAGTCTGTAATGACGTTGTGATAATAACGCTGTAATGACGTTGTGATAAGGACTCTGTAATGAAGTTGTGATAATAACGCTGTAATGACGTTGTGATAAGGACTCTGTAATGACGTTGTGATAATAACGCTGTAATGACGCTGTGATAAGGACTCTGTAATGACGTTGTGATAATAACGCTGTAATGACGTTGTGATAAGGACTCTGTAATGACGTTGTGATAATAACGCTGTAATGACGTTGTGATAATAACGCTGTAATGATGTTGTGATAATAACGCTGTAATGACGTTGTGATAATAACGCTGTAATGACGTTGTGATAAGGACTCTGTAATGACGTTGTGATAATAACGCTGTAATGACGTTGTGATAAGGACTCTGTAATGACGTTGTGATAATAACGCTGTAATGACGTTGTGATAAGGACTCTGTAATGACGTTGCGATAAGGACTCTGTAGTGACGTTGTGATAAGGACTCTGTAATGACGCTGTGATAATAACGCTGTAATGACGTTGTGATAAGGACTCTGTAATGACGTTGTGATAAGGACTCTGTAATGACGCTGTGATAATAACGCTGTAATGACGTTGTGATAAGGACTCTGTAATGACGTTGTGATAAGGACTCTGTAATGACGTGATTCTAACCAGTTTTGACGCTGGGTTTAATTCACTCATTGTTATGATGACATTAATTTGAATTTATGGCAGAAAGTTAGAGTGTCTGAAAAATTTGCTTGATTCAGAAATGAATGGTAGCAGGTTTTGTGAAGAATAAGTAGCAGAGTGATTTAAATGAGTTATGCTTTATCCCAGGGGGGCGGCAGGTAGCTTAGTGGTTAGAGCGTTGGACTAGTAACCGAAAGGTTGCAAGATCGAATCCCTGAGCTGACAAGGTTGCATACACAGTTACACAGATGTTATATCAGGTGCAGCGAAAGTCTAAATATTTTTTTTAATCTAGAAAAATCTGAAACAAATCCAAATTACAATCCAAATAACACTATAACAATAATCCAAAAAGCTATCTGTGCTTATGTGCATGGGATTAATGTACACAAAGATATACTATGAATGATATGTACAACAATATATATATTACAATGAGCTATGTCAAGTATACAATGTATACAGACACGGTGGGTCTAAACAGTATAGAAATGGGAAGCATTGATTGTTCAATGTCTAAAGCTTAGTGTGTGTGTGTGTGTGTGTGTGTGTGTGTGTGTGTGTGTGTGTGTGTGTGTGTGTGTGTGTGTGTACGTGTGTGTGTGCGTGTGTGCGTGTGTGCGTGTGTGTGTGTGTGTGTGTGTGTGTGTGTGTGTGTGTGTGTGTGTGTGTGTGTGTGTGTGTGTGTGTGTGTGTGTGTGTGTGTGTGTATGAGAGCTTGTGTTTGTGTTTTTGTGTGAGTGTGTGTGGGTGTACAGTGCCTTTGGAAAGTAATCAGACCATTTGACTTTTTCCATATTCTGTTACGTTACAGGCTTATTGTATTATGTATTAAGTAAAAATTTTCCTCATCAATCTATACACAATACCCGTCAATTACAAAGTGAAAACAGATTTTTAAATTTTTTTTGTAACGTATCAAAAATAAAAAACAGAAATACCAGAAGACCCTTTGCTATTAGCCTCAAAATTGAGCTCAGGTACATCCTGTTTAAATGTACCTTCCTTTAGATGATTCTACAACTTGATTGGAGTCCACCTGTGGTAAATTCAATTGATTGGACATGATTTGGAAAGACACGCACCTGTCTATATAAGGTCCCACAGTTGACAGTGCATGTCAGAGCAAAAACCAAGCCATGAGGTTGAAGGACTTGTCCGTAAAAGCTCAGAGACAGGATTGTGTCAAGGAACAGATCTGGGGAAGGGTACGAAAACATTTATGCAGCATTGAAGCTCCCCAGGTACACAGTGGCCTCCATCATTCTTAAATGGAAGACGTTTGGAACCCCCAAGACTCTTCCTAGAGCTGACCACCCGGCCAAACTGAGCAATCGGGGGAGAAGGACCTTGGTCAGGGAGGCGACCAAGAATCCGATGGTCACTCTGAAATACCTAGTTCCTCTATGGAGATGGGACAACTTTCCAGAAGGACAACCATCTCTGCAGCACTCCACCAATCAGGGCTTTATGGTAGAGAGGCCAGACGGGAGCCACTCCTCAGTAAAAGGCACATGGCGGCCCGCTTGGAGTTCGCCAAAAGGCACCTAAAGACTCTCACACCATGAGAAACAAGATTCTCTGGTCTGATGAAACCAAAATTGATCTCTTTGGCCTGAATGCCAAGCACCACAACTGGAGGAAACCTGGCACCATCCCTACAATGGAACATGGTGGTGGCAGCATCTCCCGACTTGAACCCGTTCTAACATCTTAGGAGAGACCTGAAAATAGCTGTGCAGCGATGCTCCCCACCCAACCTGACAGAGTTTGACAGAATCTGCGGAGAAAAATGCGGGAAAACTCCACCAAATGCAGGTGTACCAAGCTTGTAGTGTCGTACCCAAGAAGACTTGAGGCTGCAATCTCTTCCAAAGGTGCTTCAACAAAGTACTGAGTAAAGGGTCAGAATATTTGTTTTTAATACATTTGCAAACATTTCTAAAAACATGTTTTTGTTTTGTCATTATGGGGTATTGTGTGTAGATTGATGAGGGAAGAAAACAATTTAACCCATTTTAGAATAAGGCTGTAACGTAACAAAATGTGTAAACTTTCCAAATGCACTGTATGTGCGAAAAGGACTCAATAAGGTGTAGATTAGAGTGTAGGGCCTCAGCCGGTCTGTCCCTACTATTCATTCAACAGAGAAAGGGAGAGACACAGAGTGCCATATGCTCTCCCTTCCTCCCTCCCTCTCTCTAACCAGCCCAGTCATCCCATCTATCTACTCTACTCCAGCTCTATGTTATTGCCTCTGATTTTGCAATATTTTGGCTTTGATGTGCAGTACTAATATCAGTTCCTAGCCTCTAGCTCTCACATCCTTGTTAGCTCTCCTTATAATGGAATCATCTCTGTACTTTGTTTGAGGATTTCATGAGTTCAATTAGCATTTCTCCCCTCAAAACTGCCTATTTATTGTTGCTCTATTTGTCCCCAGTAAGCTGTATAAATTAATTCTGCCTCTTAATCCCTCATTCTAAGTGAGCAGTTTTCATTTTCTGAAATGAGACCGTTTCCAACAATAAATATCAGGGTTTGGTTAAACACACTATAACGATCCTCTGTGTTTTAGATCTTAAGACAAAAACCCAGGCTAAAGTTCTGACCAAATCTCCACTGACCAAACCCCCCCAGAAAACAGACACCACAAAGACCAACAGGTAAGCAGCACTGCACCCGATATCAGAACATCCAATTTTGGTAGACCATCCCTGAGAAATGGTAGAAATAACTCTGCTGCCCCCCACTGTTATATAGTGGTAATTGCTAGTCCATACAGAGATGGGTGAAACGATACATTGCAGTACTTGTTAATGCCATGGTCTTTTGATGTTTATGCGCTTTCATCCCTTAGTCTGATCAGACCCTGTGATTTTGTATCCTTTATTGAATGATTGTTGTTATTGTCCTAAATTAAACATATTTTTAAGCAATTAAAATGGCTTTCATTTTGTGAGTGTCAGGATAAATTTTCTGTTCTCCGGTGCTGTTCTTTTGACCTCATGTTTTTTTCATCTCCCTGATCAGCCCTACCAATAAGCCTAGCACCAGAGAGGTCAATAAAGCCAAGCTCCCCGCTACAGGAAGAACAACAACTGTAGGAACAGGAGCCAGAGCAGACACAAAGGGGATGAGCACACCAACAGGCTCAGCTGAGAACCAGGGTGAGAAACCATGTGTGTTTGCACGCGCGTGTGGACGTGTGTGCGTCCATGCGTGCATGTGTGTTTCTTCCAATACAAATCCTAACATCATCTCACTGGGCCAAACTATTGAAATATGTTTCTCCTCTCATGCAGTCTCTAGACCTGGGTCATCCCTGAGTGCCAGAAAGCCTGTGTCTCCCAGGAAAGAGGAGGATAAGGATGGTTCCAAAGTCTCAGCAGACAAAGCAGCCAGGAAGACCACAAAAACCACCCCAGCTACCGCAGCCACGGCCAAATCTACTTCTAAACCAGTAAAAGCCATCTCCAGCTCCTCTCCTTCCAAACAGCCTCCACTAGCAACGTCCAAACCTGGGCCAAAGCAGAATGCTACCTCTGAATCTCCTACAGAGAAAGCCTCACCCAAGTCAGCGGGGCCAGTTAAAAACGTATCCTCTGTCATTTCATCCAAAAAGCCTGCAGCTAAAGAGAAAGAGGGATCTAATGGTAAAACCTCTACAGAGACCCAGCAGGCTAATGACACTGGTTCCGGAGCAGAGATGGTCTCCTCACATTCAGATCCCAGAGAGAAGGCCTCAGAGCCAGTAGCAACATCCACAGAGCAGAGTCCAGCTCAAAACATCCCACTACCACCATGCCCCCAGGGCCACAGTGGACGAGGGGACTCCCTCTCCTTACCCCTGAATGCCAGCCCTACGCTAAGTCCTCAGAAATCTGCCAAACAACCAGGTAAACCTAGCTGCACAAGAGGAGTCAGGGCTCTGTCCAATCAGCCACCAGCAATCAACCACATATTTAATGGGAATAACCTTGTAAGCGGAGAGCCTGCTAAGCACACAGAGGGGACACACACATGTAAACACACTCCTGGCTCAGCCACAGACCTTCCACTGGACACCCCAACTCCAGGCAGCCCTCTGGAGGACTCGTGGAGCAGCCTGCACCACCAGGTCAGCCCCGAGTCAGAATCCGGCAGTGCCACCACCTCATCAGACGACATCAAGCCTCGCTCTGAGGACTACGACGCCGGGGGCTCCCAGGATGATGTGGATGACTGCTGCTCCAACGAGCGCGGCGAATCCAAGGGGGGTGGCACCATGCGTTGCCATGACTTCCTGGGTCGCAGTAGTAGTGACACGAGTACGCCTGAGGAGCTGAAGATGCTGGATGGTGGACTGCGGGTCGAGGTGAAGCTGAAGGGGTGCGAGGTAGAGACCACCAGCGAGGAGGAAGGGGTGAAGCAACGGCCGCGCTCCTGGCTGAGCAGGGACCGAGACGAGGTCCCTGTTGAGGAGGAGGTGCAGGCCAATATTACGGTGAAGCAGGTCCCCGACAGCCAGCTCTTCTCCTCTGAGGAGTCCGAGGAGTCTGAGGAAGAGGATGAGAGGTCAGAGGTGGAGGTTCTTCCTGTTCACCAGGCCCCTCTGCCTCCTGCCGATCCCTCTTCTCAATTCCAGGGCATTGTGAACATGGCCTTCGAGGATGGAGCTGACCCTGGTCAAGTCAACGAACAGCAGCAGCAACTCGACTACCAATCAGCCTCTAACTTCCGCCGCTCTGTTCTGATCTCTGTTGACGAGTGTGAGGAGCTGGGATCAGAGGAGTGCGGGGTGCAGACTCCGCCCCAGCAACAGCCTGATGACCCCCTCACGCCCTGCGACGTCTTCGGGAGCAACCCTTCTCCGGCCCCTCAGTCAGTCCCCAACTTTGTCTCTCACTCTGGGGGGCACCTGGCATCAGACTTTCCCAAAAGCACACCTCAGCAGCAGCAGGAACAAGGCAACGAG
This sequence comes from Oncorhynchus tshawytscha, assembly GCF_018296145.1. Taxonomy (NCBI): domain Eukaryota; kingdom Metazoa; phylum Chordata; class Actinopteri; order Salmoniformes; family Salmonidae; genus Oncorhynchus; species Oncorhynchus tshawytscha. The sequence continues at coordinate 68,208,536 of NC_056433.1, forward strand.
CACAAGTCCAACAACAACAAACCCAACAAACCCATTGTTTTCCTCACTGAGATCCAGGATCCTCTGGTAGATGACCATAACCCCACCAAAGTGGAGGGAGTAGAGCCCAGCCCTGGTTGCCCTTCTCTGGACCATGACCCCACTGACCTGCCTCCCCAAGAGCGAGAGAGACCATGCCACCTAGACCTCCGGCCTGCTGAACAGTACAGCAATGGAGGATCACCACGCAAGAACCCCTCAACCAAGCCTAGCCAAGCATCTGTACCTGTGCATGTAGACAGCAAGAGATCAGACTTACATACAGACTTAAATGACCCTCAACAGAAAGGGGGCTCTCCTGTACATGCAGCTATCCCACAATCCCCAGCAGGTAATGTATAATGATCTACATCTAGGAACCCACCTAATTTAAACCCTGTAGCCAAACCCCTCACCCATTCTCCATCCCCACCCAGCCAAACTCCATTAGTCAAGTCATAGTTAGTTAATTAGTTCTCCCTTTGTATCTTGCAATCTCCTCTGTCTGATATAACATAATGCTCAGACTATTAATTTGCATTATGACACATACACTTATCCCCTTCCTCTCAAAATGAATATAATACAGATTACTTAACTAGTTCAAACTCAAATTGGATAAGGGGTCGTTTTTTTATATGCCCATATACTGTAGCCAAAAGCTTGTTATAAATACACAAAACATCTGTGTACCAGTCCCTTGATTTGAATTGGTAACACCAATATCCGTTAAAAAAAATGGAGATTGGTCAATCAAGAAACATGCAGAAGTAGCTTAGCTATAATCATCTTATAACAACTGAACTACCTTTTTTCAGAGGCATTCTGACCTTGACTACTTAGATTATTTATGGAAAGAAAAACCAATGTTGATTTCAATGAGAACTGATACTAAAATATTAAGGGTGAGTCCTAAATGGCACCCTATTCCCTTTTATAAGGCACTACTTTTGACCACGGCCCGTAAGGTCAAAAGTAGTGCACTGTGTAAGGAATAGGTTTCCATTTGGGATACATATTTAGTGTAAAGTAGTGTGTCATGTGTTGGTTAGAAACCCCCTGCCTTCTGACAAGGTGTGGCGGACTGATGTAGGCCTAGTTGTACGAATGCACTTTGATGTACATAAAAATGCAAATATTCAATGATTTTTAATTGTTTCTTTTAGTGAATGCAACGAAATCCAACAGCTCCTGGCCTTTTTTAAGCCACAGCTGATGATATTATTTATTAGATTGATGTGTCCATAATTAGTATTTCATGCAGAAGACGTGCAACCAAGATATGATTTTTTTTTTTTTAAATCAAATGACACAATAATATGCAAAGTGGCCAGTTGATTTGGAGGGTAAATCCACAAATACTAAGCTGTCATTACGACCAGATTGCTTTTGAGAAAGATGTCAATCTTTGTTTTACTTACCTACAGGGACCCTTGCCTACCCAGGATTGGCTTGTTTTTGTTATTTATTGTCAGACCCTTCTAACCTGTATCTTCTCATCAGTCTGCTTATCAAAAAGACATCTGCATGATAGTAGTACATGCCATTTGTTGTCTTTTTATTTATTCCACCCAATATGTTTGTTTTTACTTAATTATTTTTCTACTTGTTTTATTATGTAATGCTGGTTTGGTTCAATAGACGTGTGGTACTGCCTGGTAGTTTTCTGTATGTGGTGTGTCTAGAACAATCTTTATATTCCATGTCTCTCTTTTTTCACTCTCATATGATTCAGCAAAGCTATTACTTAGTTAGGGGTCACGTCTCAAATGGCACCCTATTCCTCATATAGTGCACTATACAGGTGATATGGTGGCATTTGGGATGCATACTAGTTACGGTCTATCCCAGTGCAAAACATATCAATCTTGTTTTTGCTGTCAACAGCAATAAGGGGTCAATTGTATCATCCATTGCCAGCATGGATCTGTTATTACAGTGATATGGAAGCAGTGTTAATTACAGAAAGAAACTCTACATAAAATCAGATGGGAAATGTTAGATTAACCTATGTACTTCCCTTTGTGCTGCAAAGTAAATCATTTCTGCCTGAATTTAGGTTTTTGTGACAGTATTATAATCATATCTGTACAATACAATAGTTCTATTCATTAGTTAAAGATACCTGCACGGTTTATTTCTTCAAACATATCACTGGTGCCTGAGCAAACTGAGTTATGCAGAGTTAACTAACAAGCGCTGGCAATGCAATGAATGGCTTACTGTGTTTTTTACTGGTGAATAAAAGAGACACATCCAGACAACTACATCCCTCTGTGCTTGACCTTTAAGGCAGCTGTCCATCCTATCTGCCACCCACAGTCCAGGTCAGTGACTACTCATGACTTATGCATATGATATTATTCTACATTATATCAACAATTTCATATTATAATCCATTGGTCTGTAACTAGGTACCAACAATGGTGAAATGAGGGCCTTCCGCCTCTCTCCTAGTGGAATAGAGGACAGGTTATTGACTCATCAAGGGTGAAACTTTAGTCATCTAAATGTTGGGATAATAACGTAAAAGTGACATGCAGGATACCTTTGTAATGACTATGGACTTATGGAAAGATGAATTGTTATGTCATTGTCAACTGTTTTTAGGGGGCATTGAAGGACAATGAGACAGACTGGATCAAACAACAACTCCAACCTGTACACATGACTGACGCCCCTCCAAAGCCCTCTCTACCAACTATGAACTGAACGTGAGACAAGCTTTTGAGCACCCCAGCTCCTCTGACAACAGCAGCAGGAGGAGCACAGTTGGGTAGGAGGAGGAGAATGACAAAGAGGAAGATTACAATGGAGAGAGTGGTAAATTTGCAGAGTGTGACTGGAGCATGCTGAAGCAACTCCTCTCGGACCAGGAGTCCAGTCTTGGCTTCATAAACCCAGTCCCTGAGGACCTAAACCTAGCCCAGTATCTCATCAAGTAGACCCTGTCCGTCTCCCGGGACTGCCTGGACACCCAGCAAACCTTCCTGCTCCATGAGAAGGAGACATTTAAACGCTGGGCAGAGCTCATATCACCCCTGGAGGACTCCACAACCAGCATCACTGTGACCAGCTTCTCGCCCGAGTATGCTGCCTCTCCGCAGGGGTAGTGGACCATCGTGGAGCTAGAAACTTATCACTGACAAAGCCTATACAGAATTAAGGACTAATGGATCATCTTGGAGTTATAAACAAATCACTTGATTGACAGGTTTAAGGACTAAGGAGACACTATGTTAACTTCTTTCTGGATTTATCAACCTTCTCTCTAGATTCATCAACTAAACAACACTTCTTCTGAGACAGACACTACAACAGTACTTTCTATCAGCGGGACCTGTTACACTTTCTCTCTGGACTTCTGCAACATGTCTATGGTTTACTGACATCTACAGTACCACAATTATTCTGTCTTGATGTTTGAGTCATCCTCTATTTATTGGTTGACTGTCTCATGCTTTTTATGCTGCTTTTTATGAGCTTTGAGTTTTTTCGGACTCTCAAACTGAACTTGTTTGTTTGCATTCAGTCCCCTTCACAGTGCTTGACTTGGACTGAAATAGGTTCCAGTACTAATTTTGGGTGCCGGTACTGTTTATATTTAGGTAAAGGAGCTCCACAATACCTTTCGATAAGAGGAACAGGAGCTCAAGCCGTAGAACATTTTAGGTGCCGGAACTCAGCTCCAGTGAGCTCCTGCCCAAATCAAGCTCTGCCCCTTCATCATCTTCAGTTATATCCTTAATACTTAATGGACTGAGAGTTTAGACACAAATAAGGTGTTGTGCATGCGGACATTTGTGTATGTTTAACTGTTTACTTGGTGTTCGCAGCCTTCAGAAAGAAGAAAATAAAAAAGACGTGTTTTTCTCATGGCTCTCTACTCATGATGATGGTTAAACAGAGGAGTTTCACAGAAACTAGAGAACATGTTGGTCTGTTGGCTTTATATTCATTGTGTATATGAAAATTAAAATGTTTGGTTCTAAATACAATGGTTTCATATTTTGGGGGGTTTGGTGATAGTGAAAATACAATAGCAGATCATTTTTTTAAATAAACAGATAATTTGTGAAATTATATAGATTTTTATTGTACATGTCGGGTTCAAATGAGGGATACACTTGGGCGTTTGTTGCTGTACGTGAAATGACCTAAATGGCGTCACCTTTTTAGGGTCCCGTGACGTCATTGCTCACACCTCCTTCACGTGCCTCGTTAGATTCCAGTCAACTCAGCACCGCTCATTCGGACAAAACAGACTTGTTTTGTTATCCAACTTCGCACCCTATCTTATTTTGGGTGAATACAGTTAGCTACATACCACCACCTATAATGACTACCAACGGTAATGACAGGACAACTCAATGGAAAACAACAATTATAGTCAGCACATCACTTCAGGTAACGTTTAACACGACAAATGGCTAGCCAAAGAAGTTACTAGCGAGCTAGCTTGGGCAGAAATGGACAATTGTATAATTGAGTTCTTCCCAATATTGATATGAAGTCACAATATTGACAATTTGATTATTACAGCTTATTAGATTTCATCAAGACATTACCCACCTAAAACATTACCCTACTAAAACACACAGAATCATGACACATCCAGGATGCTTCTTGCACAGCACCATCGGATCCGATTCTCAGACGCTGTCAAGTCGGGATCCATTGTTTTCCCGCAGTCAGGTAATCATCAATTTGATATTACGTTATTTGATTCATGCTTCAAAGGTACAGTGTGTATGCCTATACTAGAGATCCGCAGTTGGTGTCTTTAGGCTATCATATTGCCAATGCCAAGAAGACCATGTCACAGTGCCACCTACCACCTGTTGTAAGGGGGTTCCCGCCATACACACTGTCCCCTGGGCCAGTCATGACATGAGATACCTTTCAGCTAATGTGGTCTAACTTCAAAAACTGCAGGATTTTGCTCCTATTAAAAGACTGCAGAAGACTTCTGTCGGGTATTACCTAGATATTTTGTGATAGCCCATTGACTCCCTCATAATCCAGCAAATAAAGCACATAAGCCCAAGGCCAGTCTGCAAAACCAAAGTTGTGTTATAAATTAATGTATATGTGGGTTGTCCAGGTATTGCATTCCTCATAATAAACCCACAAGAACTACCAGAGAACCTTGAGGAAGCAGGACTGTTTGACAAGATCAAGAAGTTTGTGACGGTTCACCGCAATAGTTTCCTTCTCCTGCAAGCCCCTTTTTATGGGAAGAAGGAACTGGGCATCATGTCAGTGATACAGCACAGGTATAGTTATTTTATTATACTTTATAGCAGACAATTGTATTCCTGTCTGGAATGATTCTAACATGTGCAAATGTTACACATTTACAGGCCAATGTGGACTAGTGTAGTTTCACAGTAATGATCACTCTTCCTCTAAACGATTATCCTACTGTACTGACCCAAATACATTCAAATGGCCAGTAGTGTTGAAATGATGCAACAATATTTCCGGTCACATGGATATGTTAGTGCTGTGCTTTCATTGTAACTGAGGGATCCTGTGGTCTATTGCAGATTCCTTGGCAGCAATCTCAGAGTTCTACCTGTACGTAACAACACAGAGATAGTCAAAGGGATGCTGACTATAGCCAAAGTAAGGATGAAAGAAGACACCCCTAAGTCCTCACACATTATATTGACATGGATATTAAGAAATAATAATACTGAAAAACAAAAATTAAGATACTTGGCATTGGTTGATAAAAAATCTAATCAAAATCAAATGTTATTTGTCACATGCGCCAAATACAACAGGTAATACTGTGAAATGCTTACTTACAGGCCCTTAACCAACAATGCAGTTCAAGCATTTAAAAATATTTCCTAAATAAACTAAAGTAAAAAATAAAATAAAAAGTAGCACAATAAAATAACTATCAAGGCTATATACAGGGGAAACCGGTACCGAGTCAATGTGCGGGGGTAAAGGTCAGTCAAGGTCATTTGTACATGTAGGTAGGGGTAAAGTGACTATGCATAGATAAGATATAGTCAATACAAATATGGTTTATAACGATAAAGTTGATACAAAGTTAGGCTACTTTACTTTGCTCAGGGACAATGCACATTAATAAACATTTCTGTCAATGTGCAAGGTTTTTGCCAGCCGGCTAAAGTTGAGAGTTTGAGTTTTCCCCCAGTGATAATGAAAGTGATCTCATCTTCCAGGCCACCAGTAAGCCCCATGTTGACAGCGTGCGGGATCGGATGTCTCTGGCCAGGGCCCACATTATAGAGAGCAGCTCTGTCTGGGAGATGCTCAAGGACATTAAGCTGGGGTGAGCAGCTGGTGCAGAGTGGGGATGCCAGGTCCCCTCAAACCTACCTGTTCATGGTAGGTTAGTGACTCTAATGATTGATTTATGCTAGGTCTGGCATCCGCTGTGTTTACGGTCACAAGCACAGAATGGCTTTAACCCAACTTGCATGTGTTTAGTGCGCTTGATATACTCAATCCATCCAATCCTGTATCCAGAAGAATACTATTACTGTATAGATTCAGTAGAAAGTCAATTGAAAATCCAGCATTGCAAATAAGTGAAATGAGGCTTAAATAAATAAATATTTTTTTGTAGATTGTGTATTTATTATTTATTATTAGCCTGAAACAATCATTTTTAAAAGCATAAGACTCTGAGCCATCTCTGTTGTTAGACAGCAGTCCCCGTTTTCACTTTCTCCTCTGATATCTCCTCAATACGGATCACTAGACTCTCCATCAGGTCAAAGGTCACCAGAGCACACTGCAGTACCTGTGAAGTCAAGATCACTCAGTGCCAATTCAAATGATTAAATTCAATTTGACAAGCAAGCAAAAACAGCAGTGGTAACGTGGCTATAGTTACCTGATACTGCATCTCTGGGGTCATATCTGATACCATCTTGTTCTTCACAGTCATAGTCTGAACTAATGCAACTCTAGCCTCTCTGGCTTCTGTTAATGGATGAGAGGCACAATAATACATTGATTTGTGTACACAGTATAACACATGTTGTACATTCTTCCCAGAATAATACACAGTATGTACATATAATACATTTTAATAGATGGAGTACTGTAGTGTAGAGAGATCTGCTTTCTTACCCTGTGCTTGAATCTTCTTGTCCTCTCTCATGTTCTTAACCTGCCCTGCATAGTAGGCTCTAGAGAGGGCCAGACACACCCTCAGCATCTTCAGGTAGTCCTCTTTGATCTTGAACAGCTCCGGCCATATACTTGACTGAAAACATCAGCGTTAGACCATCACCGTGCTGTCTTGTCTTAACCACGTCAACTGACTAGTAGCAAGGTTTAATCTTCTGAGTTATATGAATGTGTCAAAAACACTCACTGTCTGCTGCCAGTCCATGTCCCGCATATGCAGGTATCGTAACAGATTGAGAGACTCCATTACCCTAAGGTAGAGATGGACAAAGAATACTATACTGAACAAAAATATAAACGCAACATACAACAATTTCAAAGATTTTACTGCATTACAGTTCATATAAGGAAATCAGTGAATTTAAATAAATTCATTAGGACTTCACATGACTGGGAAAACAGAAATGCATTTGTTGGTCACAGATACCTTCTCGTCACAGATCTCGTCACGGTATCTCTGTGTCCAGAGATCGATAAAATGCAGTTGTGTTCGTTGTACTTAGTTTATGCCTGCCCATACCATAACCCTTCCGCCACCATGGGGGGTGCTCGCCCACACAATGCCATACACATGGTCTGAGGTTGTGAGGCCGTGGTCTGAGGTTGTGAGTTGTTTGAACGTACTGCCAAATTCTCTAAAACGATGTTGGAGGCAGCTTATGGTAGATAAATTTACATTAAATTCTCTGGCAACAGCTCTGGTGGACATTCCTGCCGACAGCATGCCAATTGCACGCTGCCTCAAAACTTGACACATTTATGGCATTGTGTTGTGTAAAAAAACTGCACATTTTAGAGTGGCCTTTTATTGTCCCCAGCACAAGGTGCACCTGTGCAATGATCGTGCTGTTTAATCAGCTTCTTGATATGCCACAACTTTCAGGTGGATGGATTATCTTGGCAAAGGAGAAATGCTCACTAACAGGGATTTAAACAAATCTGTGCACAACATTTTTGATAAATAAGTTTTTCGTGCGTATGGAACATTTCTGGGGTCTTTTATTTCAGTCCCAACATGGGACCAACATTAAATAAATTAAATAAATAAAAATGTTACGTTTATATTTTTGTTCAGTGTATATTATATTGTCTGTGTTTCAATCGGGCATTACAAGTTGACAACAGTCAGCTGATGTTGACCTATTTACTACAGTCTATGTTTTAAACTGGATGGAGAGTTGATTAATCAATTATGTCTTGTTGGCTAAGAATGCTATCTCCATTGTTAGAAAGAAAGGGATTCTAGGAATGAAACCTGAACTTCATTAGAGAATAGATCTGTTCCGTAGTCCATGTTCCATCTGCCTTATGCTGGCCACCAGATATATGTGGCTAGAATATGCAGCTTTCTACTGCAGTATTAATGACCAGATAAGGGACCAGTCACAGCTTGTAGAGGGGCAAGGCAGGCTCACCAGTCCAGGGTTTGTATTTTAGACTACAGAGAGGTATCAGGATTGCTTAGACAGATCCTATGGGCCAGCTTCCCAGACACAGATTAAGCCTAGTCCTAGAAAAAGTATGCACACTGCACTGCATTGACAGTGTTTTTTTAGTCCAGGACTAGGTTTAATCTGTATCCAGGTAACCGGCCCTAAATTTAGGGAGAGGACAAACGGTACTAACCTGTCCATACTGTTCAGCAGGTCTGTTTCTGGGCCCCGTGGGAAACAGAGAACCAGTCTCAGTAGGGGCAAAACCTGGATTCCCATAAACCATTCATTCTCATGACCTGGCTAGAGATAACAAGGAGAATAACACAATTATAGGTTGCACTGTATACACCTTTTCTAATGCAATGAAAAGGAGCTACTGTCCTGTTTATCAAAATGTCTCCTACTACGGTGCATTCAAAAAGTATTCAGACCCCTTGACTTTTTCCACATTTTATTACATTACAGCCTTATCCTAAAATGGATTTAATTGTTTTTTCCCCCCTCATCAATCTACACACAATACCCCATAATGACAACGCAAAAACAGGTTTTTAGAAATGAAATATTACACTTAGGTTAATATTATATTATTATATTTACCTAAGTATAATATTATATTTACCTAAGTATTCAGACCCTTTACTCAGTACTTTGTTGAAGCACCTTTTGCAGTGATTACAGCCTTGAGTCTTCTTGGGTATGACGCTACAAGCTTGGCACAGCTGTATTTGGGGAGTTTCTCCCATTCTTCTCTGCAGAACCTCTCAAACTTTGTAAGGTTGGATGGGGAGCGTCGCTGCACAGATATTTTCAGGTCTCCAGAGATGTTTGATCGGGTTTAAGTCCGGGCTCTGGCTGGGCCACTCAAGGACTGTCTTGGCTGTGTGCTTAGGGTCGTTGTCCTGTTGGAAGGTGAACCTTCGCCCCAGTCTGAGGTGCTAAACGCTCTGGAGCAAGTTTTCGTCAAGGATCTCTCTGTACTTTGCTCCATTCGTCTTTCCCTCGATCCTGACTAGTCTTCCAGTCCCTGCCGCTGAAAAACATCTCCACAGCATGATGCTGCCACCACCATGCTTCACCGTAGGGATGGTGCCAGGTTTCGCTTGGCATTCAATCTTGGTTTCATCAGACCAGAGAATCTTGTTTTTCATGGTCTGACAGTCTTTAGGTGCCTTTTGGCGAACTCCAAGCGGGCTGTCATGTGCCTTTTACTGAGGAGTGGCTCCCGTCTGGCCACTCTACCATAAAGGCCTGATTGGTGGAGTGCTGCAGAGATGGTTGTCCTTCTGGAAGGTTCTCCCATCTCCACAGAGGAACTTTGAAGCTCTGTCAGCATAACCATCGGGTTCTTGGTCACCTCCCTGACCAAGGCCCTTCTCCCCCGATTGCTCAGTTTGGCCGTTTAGGAAGAGTCTTGATGGTTTCAAACTTCTTCCATTTAAGAATGTTGGAGGCCACTGTGTTCTTGGGGACCTTCAATGCTGCAGACATTTTTTTGGTACCCTTCCCCAGATCTGTGCCTGGAACACAATCCTGTCTCAGAGTTCTACGGATAATTCCTTCAACCTCATGGCTTGGTTTTTGCTCTGACATGCACTGTCAAATCAAATCCAATTGTAATTATCACATGCGATGAATACAACAGGTGTAGACCTTACAGTGAAATGTTTACTTACAAGCCCTTAACCAACAATGCTTTTAGAAGTTAAGAAAAAAAACGGTTAAGTAAAAAAATAGAAAATAAAAGTAACAAATAATTAAACAGCAGCAGTAAAATAACAAGTGAGGCTGTATACAAGGGGTTCCAGTACAGAGTCAATATGCGGGGACACCGGTTAGTTGAGGTAATATAGATAATATGTACATGTAGGTAGAGTTTAAGTGACTATGCATAGACTATAACAGAGAGTAGCAGCAGTGTAAAATAGGGGTCTGGATAGCCCTTTGATTAGCTGTTCAGGAGTATTTTGGCTTGGGGGTAGAAGCTGTAAAGATGCCTTTTGGACCTTGACTTGGTGCTCCGGGACCGCTTGTTGTGCAGTAGCAGAGAGAACAGTCTATGACTAGGTTGGCTGGAGTCTTTGACAATTTTTAGGGCCTTCCTCTGACACCGCCTGATATAGAGGTCCTGGATGGCAGGAAGCTTGGCCCCAGTGATATACTGAGCCATACACGCTACCCTCTGTAGTGCCTTGCGGTCAGAGGCCGAGCAGTTTCCATACCACGCAGTGATGCAACCAGTGCTCTCGATGGTGCAGCTGTAGAACCTTTTGAGGATCTGAGGACCCATGACAAATCATTTAAGTCTCCTGAGGGGGAATAGGCTTTGTCGTGCCCTCTTCACGACTGTCTTAGTGTGTTTGGACCATGATAGTTTGTTGGTGATGTGGACACCAAGGAACTTGAAGCTCTCAACCTGTTCCACTACAGCCCCGTCGATGAGAATGGGGGTGTGCTCGGGCCTCCTTTTCCTGTAGTCCACAATCATCTCATTTGTCTTGATCATGTTGATGGATTGGGACCTCTTCAACTGTGGGACCTTATAGACAGGTGTGTGCCGTTCCAAATCACATCCAATCAATTGAATATACCACATGTGGACTCCAATCAAGTTGTAGAAACATCTCAAGGATGATCAATGTAAACAGGATGCACCTGAGCTCAATTTAGAGTCTTATAGCAAAGGGTCTGAATACTTATGTAAATAAGGTATTTCTGTTTTTTATTTTTAATAAATTAGCAAAAAAAACTAAACCTGTTTTCGCTTTGTCATTATTGGGTATTGTGTGTAGAGATTGATAAGGAATAGTTCTTAATCAATTTTAGAATAAGGCTGCAACGTAGCATGTGGAAAAATGGAAGGGGTCTGAATACTTTCCGAATGCACTGTATATCTTACCTTCAAGGAGAGCTCAATCTGATTTTTGATGTTCTTTATAATGTAACCCTCTACTCCGGCATGGCAACTGGTTTTTATCATACACCTACGATAAGAAATCAGGATATTCAAGATGTTTCTAATACCATGTGGTCCTGGGGCCCTCCCTGGGTGAACGTTTTGGTTTTTGCCCTAGCACTACACAGCTGATTCAAATAAGCAAAGCTTGATGATGAGTTGATTATTTAAATCAGCTGTGTAGTGCTAGGGCAAAAACTAAACATGCACGGGGGGTACTGCTATAGAGTACTACAGACTCATCCATTGCGGACCACATACAGGCTATACAGTATTCTCACCTGAAGAATTTGTGCTTAGCCTCAGGTCCCAATTTATCTATGAAGAGCTGTAACACTTTAAACCCTTGTTCTCTCTGGTAATGGGAGAAAGGAGTTATTAGGCTAGCAGGTACATAGTAATAATAGTAAACATAGTAATAATTTCAATTGGTTTTATTCATGCAGGAGTTTTATTCAATTACCAAATGCTGAATTGGACACACAGTCAGGATCTGCACCAAGTGCTGCATTTCCACAAAACAAAAACACAAATCACAAATTATTATCATTACGTCTGTTACATATGCATCTGTTTAGCTGCTTCTGGTATGTAGTCAGACTCACCTGTGGAACACTGTAAAATGACTTTAGGTCCAGCAGTTCAACTGGGAGACTGTTATCCTCCACTCTCTCCAAGCTTTTTGTATATAATTCCTGAGTGATCGAGCATGGAGAAGAATACTTAGCAATACTTACTACTTACTAGAATTCACTCAATATAGTATTTGGAAGATTTGAAATCAATTTATCCTTACCAGGCCTTTGAGTAGGAATGATTCTTCCTTTCTATTTTAGGAAAGAAAACATCTTGTTTAGAGGAACACACTATATCTTAAACCAATGTTTTAATATCATGTAAGAACAGTATAGCTCTGAAAACATACCTACTCAGTAGGAGGTCAATATATTCCATATTACACTGCAGGACAAACACAGGGCTGAGAGATCAACAAAATAATATTAATACTATTATATGTTTCAAACAGTTATCACCCCATATCTTCAATAATACGGTTATTCAGAACCTTTCTACTGTGTTTCACCTGAAAACTGCTGGAAAGCTCTCGATGGTGATGAGCTGGACAAAGAGCAGGTATGCCAGACAGGCCCGTGACTCCTGGGCTTTAGTACTGTCTGTCAGGAGGCCAGACTCCTCCCTCTTCTTCAGAGCCTTGTAGAACAGGAGGCCTGGGAGAGGCTCCTGGATGGCTGGTAGGGTGGCCTAGGATCAAAAACACAATGTAGGCTTGTTTTAGCTAGGTTCTTATTAAAATTGTCTATTTTAAGGTTGATTGCCTTGTTTGATAGTCTCGCTGGACTTGCTGGAAAATGCAGTAGAAAAAGAGCTAACCCTTAGTGTAGTGTGCAGAGCCATTTCAAAAGGCCATCACTCTACCAAGTAGGCCCGGATTACTTACCAGTATGTCTGTAGCAAAGTGCCATAGGGGAGACTGTTTATGGATGTCTATAGCCTGGTCAAGCTGTGCCTGAAGGAGTGGCTCCCTCAAGCTCCCCATGCAACTGTAGAGAGAAGAATAATATGCATTACAGATCAACAAACCGGTGTCAGTATCTTCTACTCTCCTGATTATAACCTGGCCAATAACTACATCTGATTGATACATTTAGGTGCTCCTTTTAGCAACATTAATATCCAGCAAAGCACACAGACAGGCAGACAGACACCTACAACTTGAGAAGCTCAGTCTTTAGCTGATTGTCTGAAGCAGTGCCACCATCCTCGCTGTTGTCCCTCCTCTTCACTTCCTCCACGAATGGCTCCATGAACCTGGCCAGGGCTGAACAGCAACGACACAGACCATACGCATCCTCCACTTCTTGCTCCTTGGTGTAAGGCACTGGCAGCCTGGACACCTGCTTCTGTAGGGCAGCCAGAGCAAGGCCTACCCAGGGAGCCTTCTCCTCACCCAGACGCAGCAGCACTAGGAGATGGACGGAGACATTCAAAAGTCACCAACATGAATAGCACTAGGAGAGGCAATAATACATTATTAAAAAGTAATTGAAGGAATGTATTATGTATAGGTTGTTTTACTACATTCTGATTTGTTTTAAAATGGTTCGCTACTGTCATTCAATCAATTACAAGAAAAATGTGGGTTATCTAAGACTATTTAAGAAATCTTATTCAATCGCTTCAACAGAATCTCGATTAACCTAACAGTAGCATAGAACAAATACTGAAAGAAGCTGCAACGCCAAAGAAGTTGATTGCCAAGTTATATCAAGGGTTGACTGAATTTTTATATGATGGTTCAGAACCTAAGGTAAAAATGGGAAACAGATCTCAAAGAAGTAATTGATGAGAACTATTGGTCACAAATACAGTTGAAGTCGGAAGTTAACATACACTTTAGCCATATACATTTCAACTCAGTTTTTCACTATTCTTGACATTTAATCCTAGTAAAATTTCCCTGTCTTAGGTCAGTTAGGATCACCACGTTATTTTAAGAATGTGAAATGTCAGAATAATAGTAGAGAGAGTGATTTATTTCAGCTTTTATTTCTTTCATCACATTCCCAGTGGGTCAGAAGTTTACATACACTCAATTAGTATTTGGTAGCATTGCCTTTAAATTGTTTAACTTGGGCCAAACATATCGGGTAGCCTTCCACGAGCTTCCCACAATAAGTTGGGTGAATTTTAGGCCCATTCCTCCTGACAGAGCTGGTGTAACTGAGTCAGGTTTGTAGGCCTCCTTGCTCGCACACGCTTTTTCAGTTCTGCCCACACATTTTATATTGGATTGAGGTCAGGGCTTTGTGATGGCCACTCCAATACCTTGACTTTGTTGTCCTTAAAGCCATTTTGCCACAACTTTGGAAGTATGCTTGTGGTCATTGTCCATTTGGAAGACCCATTTGTGACCAAACTTTAACTTCCTGACTGATGTCTTGAGATGTTGCTTCAATATATCCAAATCATTTTCCTCCCTCATGATGCCATCTATTTTGCGACATGCACCAGTCCCTCCTACAGGAAAGCACCCCCACAACATAATGCTGCCACCCCCGTGCTTCACGGTTGGGATGGTGTTCTTCGGCTTGCAAGCCTACCCCTTTTTCCTCCAAACATAACGATGATCATTATGGCCAAACAGTTCTATTTTTGTTTCATCAGACCAGAGGACATTTCTCCAAAAAGTATGATATTTGTCCCCATGTGCAGTTGCAAACTGTAGTCTGGCTTTTTTATGGCGGTTTTGGAGCAGTGCTGAGCGGCCTTTCAGGTAATGTCGATATAGGACTCGTTTTACTGTGGATATAGATACTTTTGTACCTGTTTCTTCCAGCATCTACACAAGGTCCTTTGCTGTTGTTCTGGGGTTGATTTGCAATTTTCGCACCAAAGTACTTTCATCTCTAGGAGACAGAACGCTTCTTCTTCCTGAGCGGTATGACGGCTGCTTGGTCCTATGGTTTTTATACTTGCGTACAATTGTTTGTACAAATGACCGTGGTACCTTCAGGTGTTTGGAAATTGCTCCCAAGCATGAACCAGACTTGTTGAGGTCTACAATTATTTTTTCTGAAGTCTTGGCTGATTTCTTTTGATTTTCCCATGATGTCAAGCAAAGAGGCACTGAGTTTGAAGGTAGGCCTTGAAATACATCCACAGGTACACTTCCAATTGACTCAAATGATGTCAATTAGCCTATCAGAAGCTTCTAAAGCCATGACATATTTTTCTGGAATTTTCCAAGCTGTTTAAAGGCACAATCAACTTGTATGTATATGTATGTAAACGTGTATGTAAACTTCTGACCCACTGGAATTGTGATACAGTGAATTATAAGTGAAATAACCTGTCTGTAAACAATTGTTGGAAAAATTACTTGTGTCATGCACAAAGTAGATGTCCCAACCGACTTGCCAAAACTATAGTTTGTTCACAAGAAATTTGTGGAGTGGTTGAAAAACGAGTTTTAATGACTCCAACCTAAGTGTATGTGATTTGATTTGATGTAAACTTCCGACTTCAACTGTATGTGAAAATGTTCATATTTGCTCCTACAATCTTAGCCATAAATTATTGCAATTGAAGATAATCCAAAGG
The DNA here is from genome assembly GCF_018296145.1 of Oncorhynchus tshawytscha. Classification (NCBI taxonomy): domain Eukaryota; kingdom Metazoa; phylum Chordata; class Actinopteri; order Salmoniformes; family Salmonidae; genus Oncorhynchus; species Oncorhynchus tshawytscha. The sequence continues at coordinate 68,224,247 of NC_056433.1, forward strand.
ATTTACTACATTCCTGCTAGAATGCATGTAATGTACCCAGAAATCAGTCATATCGCTGTTGGAGATGCAAAAAAACCTAAAAGGAAGCCTATTACATATGCTGTTGTCCTGTGAGAAATGAACACCATTTTGGGATAATGTCTGTGCCAGCATATCATTGTGTCAAGGATTTTACATCCATCCATCTCCATGATTATGTCTGTAGCGGATTGTAAATATTATTGACCAATATCAAAGAAGATTTTGTAATTTAGGTCTAATTGCTGCAAAAAAAATGTGTAGCTATCAATTGGAAAGCATCATACACACGCATCGTCAATACTGAATGGAAGGTAGTTACATTCCATTAGATTGTGTTTCATGATATTAAGCAAAAGAAAGACGTGATAAAATCTGAAAACCTCACATTGGTAATCTTGAGGAGTGTAAGATTTACCAACATACATAATTGTGTTTTAATTTGATGTACTATGTGTATGTGTACTGAAATGGAAGGCTTCTGTGTTTTTGTATGTTTATGGACAGGTCTGGGAATGTTGTGGTGGTTGTTGTTTTTTGTGTTCTGTTTGCATTTATAAATAAAAAAATCTTGGCATAAAAAAATTAAAGGGAACGTCATCAAGATTAAGTTCCAGTAAGTGTCCAGTAGAGGGAAACAAACAACATCTGCAGGAGATAGCAGTGGTATTGTGAAGGCTAAGTATTACCTGTTTGAAGATGCGGGGCCATAAGTACGATGGTATCAGCGATGAGGTCCGGATGAAGGTCATCCACTTGGCCGAGAAAAATCAGCATGAGTTCCATCGGGCTGCATGTCTGAGAGACAAGATTTCTACATTACTGTTAACTCTGATACCATGTGAATCTACCTTTAGCCTTCTGCCATCCAATTCTGTCAAGGGTAATTCATAATATATATATATATATGTTTACCTCGGCCAGGTGTGTGATAACGGCCTTACAGGTAGAGGAACTCTTCTTCCTCTTCAGTACCTCGGCCACCAGGGACGCAAGGAGGCCACAGCCCATAGACTCCACTATTCCCTGGGTCAGATAAAATAACCAAAAACTTCTGTGTCATGTTGTCTACTTTTTACATTTAGAAAGAAAGCAGCAACTGATGATGAAAAACAGTTGTGCAAGTTTATGGGGGTATACAAATTGTTGCTTGCATGTGGGCTATCTTGCAAATGTCCACCTTGACTACCCCCTCACGTCGGTCAAAAAAGCTAAGTTGATGTCCTAGCGAGGTTGCTATAGACCCTGTTATGACTCCATTACATCCTAGCGAGGTTGCTATAGACCCTGTTATGACTCCATGACATCCTAGCGAGGTATCTATGGACCCTGTTATGACTCCATGATGTCCTAGCAAAGTAGCTATAGACCCTTTTATGACTCCATGACATCCTAGCAAGGTAGCTATAGACCCTGTTATGACTCCATGATGTCCTAGAGAGGTAGCTATAGACCCTGTTATGACTCCATGACATCCTAGCGAGGTATCTATGGACCCTGTTATGACTCCATGATGTCCTAGCAAAGTAGCTATAGACCCTTTTATGACTCCATGACATCCTAGCAAGGTAGCTATAGACCCTGTTATGACTCCATGATGTCCTAGAGAGGTAGCTATAGACCCTGTTATGACTCCATGATGTCCTAGAGAGGTAGCTATGGACCCTGTTATGACTCCATGATGTCCCAGAGAGGTAGCTATAGACCCTGTTATGACTCCATGATGTCCTAGAGAGGTAGCTATGGACCTTGTTATGACTCCATGATGTCCCAGAGAGGTAGCTATAGACCCTGTTATGACTCCATGATGTCCTAGAGAGGTAGCTATGGACCTTGTTATGACTCCATGACATCCTAGAGAGGTAGTTATGGACCCTGTTATGACTCCATGACATCCTAGAGAGGTAGCTATGGACCTTGTTATGACTCCATGACATCCTAGAGAGGTAGCTATAGACCCTGTTATGACTCCATGACATCCTAGAGAGGTAGCTATGGACCTTGTTATGACTCCATGACATCCTAGAGAGGTAGTTATGGACCCTGTTATGACTCCATGACATCCTAGAGAGGTAGCTATGGACCTTGTTATGACTCCATGATGTCCTAGAGAGGTAGCTATAGACCCTGTTATGACTCCATGACATCCTAGAGAGGTAGCTATAGACCCTGTTATGACTCCATGATGTCCTAGAGAGGTAGCTATGGACCCTGTTATGACTCCATGACATCCTAGAGAGGTAGCTATGGACCTTGTTATGACTCCATGACATCCTAGAGAGGTAGCTATGGACCCTGTTATGACTCCATGATGTCCTAGAGAGGTAACTATGGACCCTGTTATGACTCCATGACATCCTAGAGAGGTAGCTATGGACCCTGTTATGACTCCATGACATCCTAGAGAGGTAGCTATGGACCTTGTTATGACTCCATGACATCCTAGAGAGGTAGCTATGGACCTTGTTATGACTCCATGACATCCTAGAGAGGTAGCTATAGACCCTTTTATGACTCCATGACATCCTAGCAAGGTAGCTATAGACCCTGTTATGACTCCATGATGTCCTAGAGAGGTAGCTATAGACCTTGTTATGACTCCATGATGTCCTAGAGAGGTAGCTATGGACCCTGTTATGACTCCATGACATCCTAGAGAGGTAGCTATGGACCTTGTTATGACTCCATGATGTCCTAGAGAGGTAGCTATGGACCTTGTTATGACTCCATGACATCCTAGAGAGGTAGCTATAGACCCTGTTATGACTCCATGATGTCCTAGAGAGGTAGCTATGGACCCTGTTATGACTCCATGACATCCTAGAGAGGTAGCTATGGACCTTGTTATGACTCCATGATGTCCTAGAGAGGTAGCTATGGACCTTGTTATGACTCCATGATGTCCTAGAGAGGTAGCTATGGACCCTGTTATGACTCCATGACATCCTAGAGAGGTAGCTATGGACCCTGTTATGACTCCATCAAAATTAACTCCATTTCCATTCCACGTTCTCTTTTTAGAGTGAATATCCCTTCACTACAGTTAGATAATACTTTTTGTCCAAGTTGAGGGTTTTCTCACAGATTTCTCATTTGTGAGTCAATTCAATATCTTCAACCCAGATACCTCCTGAGGCTCCTTTAGCTCCTTAAAGACTTTGAAAAATCACCCTGACACATGCTCCTGTAAGTGTAGGGTTTAGAGCAAAAGATGGCGTGGGGAGGAGGGTCAACCAAGGGCACTTAGAGAATAGCCTTTCCAAACAGGGTCACCATCACTGGAGCGAGAAATCTGACTGGATATCGGCCTGTTCAGTCCTCACACCTTCAGGTCAACAGCCCAACAACAAGCTCTGGGTAGTGGCAGAGAGGCGATCATTATTTTATGTATACATCGCAAATGGCACCCTATCCTCTACATAGTGCACTACTTGGGATGCACACTATAGCCCTATGGGCCCTGGTCAAAAATAGTGCATTATGTAGGGAATAGGGTGCCATTTGGGATGCACCCTGTATGTCTATGGTGGCAATGTAGCAAAGTGTCCTGTACTGTTAGCTGTAGTAGTAGACTTGCTGATGTTGTCACAGAGGAGACTGGAGTGTGCGTGTGTCTGTCATCACCATTATCGGCCTCTGGGACTGGAATCTACTACACTACACTGTCAATGTGTAAAAATGTGTCAAACGCAAGGTATATTTTACAACAATTTTCACAAATAGAGCAGTGTAAAAGCACCCAATGTCCTCCCGGTTCACTCTGTAACAGTTAGGTGTGATTCTTCTTAGGATATCTTTGAATTGAATTACTCACTTAGCGGAGCATAAGAGGGGTTTTCATTGGAGGGCATGCGAATGTGATGCATTTACCTGGTTCTTCTCATCCTGAATGAAGTCTAGCAGTTGTGTCGTGTCACCCTGATTAATATACGCCAATCCAGCATTCTGGAACAGTTCATGGTCCTCTGGCCTTAAACCATCTTCCACCACGGCTTTTCGCTGTAGAGATACAAGATGCCAACTGACACCACTCACAGAGACAGCTAGTTCAAAGTAATAATTCTGACAATATTATGCATCTGATTAGTCATATTATTGTTAAAAATGTCATATCAATGATATTATTATAAGCTAGTTCTTATCATTCTTATATAAGCCACTGTTAGCATGTTAGCTTACCCATCTCTGGATGACATCCTGCAGCTGATCAGCCATCCTCAGCGTTTGTCTTGAATAACAATCGCGGAGGGGTCCAAAAAATAAGAGTGTGAATATTCAGAATATAGATGAAATAATGATAATATCCAAATTTCTGCAGAAAAAAAGGACACTAGATAGTTACTGTTGCGGTTTGAAATGACTTGTGGTAAAGGTGGACTGTCCAGAGACCTCAGTCAGTAAACCGCTTATCAAGCCCTATGTGCCTGAGCTATAATCGGATTAAAGCAGTGCAACATAGTCACAGCAGACAACAGAACTGTCTGGAAGGCTCTAGCTGAGTCCAGTGAGACTCAATCAATCTTAAACCACTAGAACTAACTGCATGCTGGTGACCTGGGTTTGTTTTGTTTTATTTTAATTAACCACAAATGTAGGCTCCTGTAGGGAAGTGAAGTCCATATCTTGTACATCAAATGCATAACCAACTCTGTTACTTTAAGAACCAGTACTGAGCACGGACCTAAGCTGTATCAGTTTGCTGCCACAGACAGGACAGGACGGGACACACACACACACACACACACACACACACACGGCTGTAGCTAGTTGAGATAAATAGATAGGGTTAGCCAGGAGCATGTTTGAACGGTAGGATTTAGCCGGTGGCTGCTGGTTAGGATAGGTTTGCTCTCTGTATTGGGCCGTGATGAAAGCAAAGCCCTGAACAAAAGCCACAAAGCAAATACACCCAGCGACAGTGTGCTGTGTTGACTCTGATTTAGTCATCTTTAATTGGAGACTGATGATTGTTGTGACAGTTACATGTAGCCTACTGTATGTCAAAGCTGCTTACAACAATATATAGTTTCAAGACAAATTATGTGAACCCTTTGGAATTATCTAGATTTCTACATTAATTTGTCATGAAATTTACAACAATAGACCAACACAGTCTACTTAAACTAAAAACACACAAACTATTATATTTTTTCATGTATTTATTGAACACACCTTGTAAACATTCACAGCACAGGGTGGGAAAATGTGAACCCTTGGATTTAACAACTGGTAGACCCTCTGGCAGCAATAACCTCAACCAAACATTTTCTGTAGTTTCGGATCAGACCTGCACAACGGCCAGGAGGAATTTTGGACCATTCTTCTTTACAAAACTGTTTCAGTTCAGCAATATTCTTGGGATGTCAGGTGTGAACCGCTCTCTTGAGGTCATGCCACAGCATCTCAATCGGGTTGAGGTCAGTACTCTGACTGGGCCACTCCAGAAGGCGTATTTTCTTCATTTGATTCATTGGTTCGTTGTCATGTTGCATCACCCAACTTCTGTTGAGCTTCGATGATAGCAAGCTGTCCAGGTCCTGAGGCGGCAAAGCAGCCCCAAACCATAATGCTCCCTCCACCATAATTTACAGTTGGGATGAGATTTTGTTGTTTGTCTGCTGGGCCTTTTTTTCTCCACACATAGTGTTGTGTGTTCCTTCCAAACAACTGAACTTTAGTTTAATCTGTCCACAGAATATTTTGCCAGTAGTGCTGTGGAACATCCAGGTGCTCTTTTGCAAACTTCAGACGTGCAGCAATGTTTTTTTTGAACAGCAGTGGCTTCTTCCATTGTGTCCTCCCATGAACACCCTTCTTGTTTAGTGATTTACATATCGTAGACTCGTCTACAGAGATGTTAGCATGTTCAGAGATTTCTATAAGTCTTTAGCTGACAATGTAGGATTCTTCATAACTGCATTGAGCATTCTGCACTGTGCTCTTGCAATCATCTTTGCAGGGTGGCCACTCCTAGGGAGAGTAGCAACAGTGCTGAACTTTCTCCATTTATAGACAGTTTGTCTTAGTGTGGACTGATGAACATCATGACTTTTATAGATACTTCTGTAACCCTTTACAGTTTTATGCAAGTCAACAATTCTTAATCTTAGGTCTTCTGAGATCTCTTTTGTTCGAGGCATGATTCACATCAGGCAATGCTTCTTGTGAAGAGCAAACTCACATTTTGTGAGTGTTTTTTATATGGCAGGGCAGCTCTAACCAACATCTCAATCTTGTCTCATTGATTGTTCTCCAGGTTAGCTTTTGGAGAAGTCATTAGCCTAGGTGTTCACATACTTTTTCCAACCTATACTGTGAATGTTTAAATTATGTATTCAATATAGACAAGAAAAATACAATCATTTGTGTGTTATTTGTTTAAGCAAACTGTGTTTGTCCATCGTTGTGATAAAATTTTACGACCAATTTATGCAGAAATCCAGGTAATTCCATACTTTTTCTTGCAACTGTATGAAAAATCTCTGTAGGTCTAAGAAATATCTGGAAAGGAGAGGGGAAAGAGGGAATTTGAAAATAATCAGTTGTAGAGGATAACTTTATAAAAGAAAGTAGGACTTATTTTTCAAGCACTCTACTCACTCGATATCAAAGACAACCACAATGACACATTGGGTCCTTCGTTTTCACTATACATTGAGATGATGCAGACTGAGACAGCAAAATACTTAGAAATGCAACAATTTCAAAGATTTTACTGAGTTACAGGAAATCAGAAAATTGAAATAAATGAATTAGGCCCTGATCTATGGATTTCACATGACTGGGAATACAGATATTCATCTGTTGGTCACAGATACCTTTAAAAAGAAAAAGTAGGGGTGACGATCAGAAAACCAGTCAGTATCTGGTGTGACCACCATTTTCCTCATGCAGCGCAACACATCTCCTTCACATAGAGTTGATTAGATAGTTTGTTGTTGCTTCTGGAATATTGTCCCACTCCTCTTCAATGACTGTGTGAAGTTGCTGGATTTTGGCGGGAACTGGAACAGGCTGCCGTACACGTATTTCATAGTATTGATGTCTTCACTATTATTCTACAATGTAGAAAATAGTAAAAATAAAGAAAACTCTTGAATGAGTAGGTGTGTCCATACTTTTGACTGGTGCTGTATGTGTAAGATAAATTCAGCTCATGATTTAAGAATAGAAATCAGTTTGTACAGTGATTTGAAGAGCTTGATGAGATATGTTAAAACACATAAACAATGAGAGTACTCTAGCTATTGTGTTTGTGACCAATGATTGTTCATCTCAAGCAATTTTATAAAGGTGACACATGGAATACACTGAGACAGACATACGTAAGATGAGCTGCTGAAAAGTGAAATTGCATTTGTAGTTCTGGTAAAGTGTTGGTTATCCACTTATGTAATAAACTGTCAATATTATTCACGTTATCATTATATCAACCAACTGTGTTATTGGAAACTTTATTGTTGTGGCTGTCAAATCATATCATATGGCCTAGTGAAATGTGACAAATGGATTATCTGTCTTGAAAAGTGCCCTGAAACAGTCAAAGGATGGACTAGGTTTGGTTGCCATGGCTATTGCCATGATTGCCACTGTGTAGGCCTACTGTTAGGATTCTTCCCAGATGACAATGGACCAGTAGAGGAAAGTGATCTAGGCAGGGTCTCCCTGTGTCTCTGGCAGTGCAGTGACTCTACCATTCCCCCTCTGGCATGGCCTGAAACATTAATGATCACCAGGAGAATGTGATCTGCCTGGCCACCGCAACTCACAGCTCTCCTCCCAACCACCGCCCCACCCAGCTACAGCCTTCTCTTCTCACAACATCACTGCTTGGAAAGGAGGCCAGTGGATAGGAAGCCTATGGGCCAGGATGAGCTGTACTGAAAATACAGCACTTTGTGTTGATGATAGTTTTCTAAATAAAAGTCTATGAATGACATCTGATATATTTACAAAATAGCAGGAAAGTCAATAAGCATAGTAATTTAAGTGTTTTGAAAAATAAAATGTTATTCTGTATTATGAAGTTATATTTTATAGATTTAGGCATACATGCTCAAAATGCAGATTGTGATATTACTCACCAATACCTAAATTAAAGATATTTCAGAGTCTGTCTGTCTGTCTGTCTGTCTGTCTGTCTGTCTGTCTGTCTGTCTGTCTGTCTGTCTGTCTGTCTGTCTGTCTGTCTGTCTGTCTGTCTGTCTGTCTGTCTGTCTGTCTGTCTGTCTGTCTGTCTGTCTGTCTGTCTGTCTGTCTGTCTGTCTGTCTGTCTGTCTGTCTGTCTGTCTGTCTGTCTGTCTGTCTGTCTGTCTGTCTGTCTGTCTGTCTGTCTGTCTGTCTGTCTGTCTGTCTGTCTGTCTGTCTGTCTGTCTGTCTGTCTGTCTGTCTGTCTGTCTGTCTGTCTGTCTGTCTGTCTGTCTGTCTGTCTGTCTGTCTGTCTGTCTGTCTGTCTGTCTGTCTGTCTGTCTGTCTCATAGAGGAGATAGGAAGGTGCTGGAAAACGTCTGTGACAGGTCTAATAGATGTTTTAACACATGAGCGAGCACTTAAACAGATAAAGAGTTTTTTTTTCTGAAAAGCTAAAAGCCTCCATCACTTCCAACAAGACAGTGGAACCCCGAACATAGAGTGTCAGCATCACAAAACACTGGAATTGTGATCCGGCTGTCAAAATTGCTTTGACAGCCGGATCACATGTAACATCTCCAATGCTTCCACCTTGGGGACATGCCGGGGAGACGGGGCTGGTGTGCACTGTGCACGGCAACTTTGGCGTGCACACCATAGCAGAGAGAGAGGCCGGTCTTGACTGTAGTCCCTGTCCGTGAATCGAGACACACAGTAGATTATTGATCACAGCCAGACAGTGTGTCAGTCTCAGAGACACAGCCGACAGACAGCCGTGTGTCTATCCCTGTCAATTAAAGTCCCCTCTCAGTCTGCATTGATTGGGGAACAACTAAAAACTGGTAATTGTCATTAATATGCCGAATTTTACAAACAGGTGAGCAGAGCAGAAGCTGGTAGAGGAAGCGCAGTACAGTGACAGTCAGTATGGATATGTTGTTGTGTGTTACCCCCAGCGGCCCCAGACAACAAGCCAACAGGCAGATGCTAGTGTCCAGGAAACAGTGAGGCCTGCTTCATCATCTGGGCTTCCCTGTGCCTTGGGTGCTGTCTACTCTCTACTCTACGGGATAAAGCAGCATTAAGGCCTGCTGAAAGATGTGGAAAAAAGGGTCCAGACAACATGGCACGGTAGCCTTCACCAAAGTACACAGAAATGCGTACAAACACACTGACACACTTAGAGCTGTGTTCTGCTCCCTCACAGCAGCACAGCCCCTCCATTTAATTGTTTGGAATGGGGCGTATGAAGGGCTTTTACAAAATGGGCCCAGGGAGGGTCAGGGTGTTCCCTTGTGAGACCTGGAGCTCCATTAATTCAGTCCACTTGGGAATCTCTCTTTATCCCTGTCAAAACTAGTCCTGCCCTTCAAAATCCTATTCCTAAAACCTACCGTGACAGTGACGCTCACAATTCTTCCTACAGTGAGCTACAAAAGTATTGGAACAGTGACACATTTGTTGTTTTGGCTCTGCATTTGAAATGATACATATTGGATGAACTGTTAGAAATTACAGCACTTTTTGTACATATTTTATGTCCAATAGATATTAATGGTAGATAATGTATTGTGTCATTTTGGAGTCACTTTTATTGTAAATAAGAATAGAATATGTTTCTGAACACTTCTATATTCATGTGGATGCTACCATGATTACAGATAATCCTGAATGAATCGTGAATAATGATGAGTGAGAAAGTTACAGAGGCATTAATATCATTCCCGCCCTTAAATGCTTACCTACGCTGTTATTGTAATGGTGAGAGGTTAGCATGTCTTGGGAGTATGAAACACTACATGACCAAAAGTATGGGGACATATTCTTGTCGAACATCTCATTTCAAAATCATTGGCAATAATATGGAGTTGGTCCCCCCTTTGCTGTTATAACAGCCTCCACTTTTCTTCAAAGGCTTTCCACTAGATGTTGTAACATTGCTGTGGAGACTTGCTTCCATTCAGCCACAAGAGCATTAGTCAGGTCAGGCAATGATGTTGGGCGATTAGGCATGGCTTGCAGTCAGCGTTCCAATTCATCCCAAAGGTGTTCGATGGGGTTGAGGTCAGGGCTATGTGCAGGCCAGTCAAGTTCTTCCACACTGCTCTCAACAAACCATTTCTGTATGGACCTCTCTTTGTACACAGGGGCATTGTCATGCTGAAACAGGAAAGCGCCTTCCCCAAACTGTTGCCACAAAGTTGGAAGCACTGAATCATCTAGAATGTCATGGTATGCTGTAGCGTTCAGATTTCCCTTCGCTGGAACTAAGGGGCCTAGCCCGAACCATGAAAAACAGCCCAGACCATTATTCCTGCTCCACTAAACTTTACTGTTGGCTCTATGGATTGGGGCAGGTAGCGTTCTCCTGGCATCCTCTAAACCCAGATTCATCCGTCGGACTGCCAGATGTTGAAGCGTGATTCATCACTACAGAGAACGCGTTTCCACTGCTCCAGAGCCCAATGGCTGTGAGCTTTACACCACTCCAGCTGACGCTTGGCATTGCACATGGTGATCTTAGTCTTTTGTGCGGCTTCTCGGCCATGGAAACCCATTTCATGAAACTCCCAACGAACAGTTATTGTGTTGACGTTGCTTCCAGAGGCAGTTTGGAGTGTTGCAGCCAAGGACAGACAATTTTTGCGCGCTACGCTCTTCAGCACTTGGCAGTCCCGTTCTGTGAGCTCGTGTGGCCTACCAATTTGCGGCTAAGCCATTGTTGCTCCTAGACATTTCGACTTTACAATAACAGCACTTACAGTTGACCGGGGCAGCTCTAGCAGGGCAGAAATTTGACGAACTGACTTGTTGGAAAGGTGGCATCCTATGACGGTGCCACTTTGAAAGTCACTGAGCTCTTTAGGAAGGCCATTCTACTGCCAATGTTTGTCTATGGAGAGTTCATGGCTGTATGCTTGACTTTATATCTCAGTCAGCAACGCGTGTGGCTGAAATAGCCAAATCCACTACTTTGAAGGGGTGTCCACATACTTGTGTATATATAGTGTATCATTATTCACGATTCATTCAGCACCATCTGTAATCATGGTAGCATCCACATTAATGTAGAAGTGTTTAGAAACATATTATATTCTTACACAATAAGTGACTCCAAAACGACACTACATGAATGCATCCAACAAGTTTGTAGAGTCACAATCTTATTGTAATCATTGTGCACTAGGAATAAGGGATCAAATACTAAACTTTTGACTACTTTAATTTAAAATGGGGGGGGAGACAAAAATAGTGTAATTTCTAAACGGTTTCCCCGAAATGGATGAATATACCCTAAAATGAAAGCTGACAGTCTGCACTTTAACCTCATAGTCATTGTTTTATTTAAAATCCAAAGTGCTGGAGTACAGAGTCAAAACAACAAAATGTGACACTGTCCCAGTACTTTTTGAGCTCACTGTGCCTTCAGAAAGTATTCAGACCCCTTGACTTTTTCCACAATTTGTAACTTTACAGCCTTATTCTAAAATGGATTAAATCAAATAAAATCCTCAGCAATCTACACACAATACCCCATAATGACAAAGCAAAAAGAAGTTGTTGTTTTTATAATTTGCAAATGTATTTAAAATAAAAAACAAATAGCTTTTAACATAAGCTCAGGTGCAACCTGTTTGCATTTATCATCCTTGAAATGTTATTACAACTTGATTGGAGTCCACCTGAGGTACATTCAATTGATTGGATATGATTTGGAAAGGCACACACCTGTCTATATAAGGTCCCACAGTTGACAGTGCATGTCAGAGCAAAAACCAAGCCCTGAGGTCAAAGGAATTGTCCGTAGAATTGTCCGTAGAGCTCCGAGACAGGATTGTTTCGAGGCACAGATCTGGGGAAGGGTACCAAAACATTTCTGCAGCATTGAAGGTCTCCAAGAACACAATGGCCTCTATCATTCTTAAACGGAAGAAGCTTTGAACCACCAAGACCCTTCCTAGAGCTGACCACCCGGCCAAACTGAGCCATCTGGGGAGAAGGGCCTTTGTCAGGGAGGTGACCAAGAACCCGATGGTCACTCTGACAGAGCTCTAGAGTTCCTCTGTGGAGATGGGAGAACCATCCAGAATGGCAACCATCTCTGCAGCACTCCACCAATCAGGCCTTTATCGTAGAGTGGCCAGAGGGGAAGCCACTCCTCAGTAAAAGGCACATGATAGCCTGCATGGAGTTTGCCAAAAGGCACCTAAAAACTCTCAGATCATGAGAAACAAGATTCTCTGGTCTGATTAAACCAAGATTGAACACTTTGGCCTGAATGCCAAGCATCATGTCTGGAGGAAACCTGGCACCATTCATACGGTGAAGCATGGTGGTGGCAGCATCATGGTGTGGGGTTGTTTTTCAACGGCAGGGACTGGGAGACCAGAGATACTTGTTGAAAACCTACTCCAGAGCACTCAGGACCTCAGACTTGGGTGAAGGTTCACCTTGCAACAGGACAACAACCCTAAACACACTGCCAAGGCAACGCAGGAGTGGCTTCGGAACAAGTCTCCGAATGTCCTTGAGTGGCCCAGCCAGACTTGAACCCGATCTAACATATTTGAAGAGACCTGAAAATAGATGTGCAGCGATGCACCCCATCCAACCTGATAGAGCTTGAGAGGATCTGCAGAGAAGAATGGGAGAAACTCCCCAAATACAGTTGTGCCAAGCTTGTAGCGTCATACCCAAAAAGACTCAATGCTGTAATCACTGCCAAAGGTGCTACAACAAAGTACTGAGTAAAGGGTCTGAATACCTATGTAAATGTGATATTTCAGTTTTTTTTTTTATACATTTGCAAAAATTTATAATAACCAGTTTTTGCTTTGTCATTATGGGGTATTGTGTGTAGATTGATGAGGGGAAAAAAACTATTTAATCAATTTTAGAATAAGGCAACATTAACAAAATGTTTACAAAGTCGAGGGTTTTTTATTTAACCTTTATTTAACCAGGCAAGTCAGTTAAGAACACATTCTTATTTTCAATGACGGCCTAGGAACAGTGGGTTAACTGCCTGTTCAGGGGCAGAACAACAGATTAGTACCTTGTCAGCTCGGGGGTTTGAACTTGCAACCTTCCGGTTACTAGTCCAACACTCTAACCACTAGGCTACCCTGCCGCCCAGGGTAGGTCTGAATACTTTCCAAAGACACTGTATATCAGCACAATTTGGGAAGTACAAGAAGGCACTTCCTCCTACACAATTCTAAATATCTATAAACCTACTGAAGCAGGGAGATTCTTGAGAAAATGTGATCTATGGGTTCATACTTGACTATGGGGAACTTCTCTCCTTTTACTTGTGCAATAGGAAGAGCCTGTGGTATTCAACATTTTTCCAATGAACTCTGTGGGCAATTTCTACGCATTATTTAGGTAATCAGTGCTAAAAAAGGAACTATGAATTGAAGAGGAAACTGTGAGGTTCCTGCTAATTGACTCTGTGGTCAATTACTACACCTCTCCTTTAGGTTACAATACTCTGAGATTAAATGGGAAACACCATCCAATCAAAGAAGCAAATCAAGGCCAGCATATCAGAAGAATATCGGTTTGAAATCAGACGCATCACTCGGTTTGGGGCAGGCAGGAGTGGTAGCAGAGGCAGACTGTTAGGGGCTCCTGGGAGCCTGCTCCTTCACACTGAGTTGGGCTGAAGTGGCTGGCTGGCTGGTAAATGGTCCACTGGGTGTACGTTCTCTAAGAGGTAACTAAGGAGAAATTAAGAAAAGGGGGGAATCTCTCCATGGAGAGATTATACTGTATATACAAATAAAATTCTGTTATAAACACCTTATAACTTCAACATTGTATTACTCATCTATATCACTGTAATTCCTTAATCAATCGCACATCGTAATAAAGAAATTGTTCTTACAAAATTTTTAATTGTTATTTTCAGGAGAGATAAAAAAAAAAATCCTTGTCACACATCTTTGAGTGTAACCCTGCAGAGCCATGCTGAATCTGTTAGCTGCATGGCCAGGTTACACAACTGTTTATTGTTGTTGTTCTGCCTATTAAATATACATGGCTATACGATAGCAGTGACCTGAGATATGCCTCCTGTTCTGCAACACTGCTGTTGCTCCCCACACGCCTTCAGCTTTCAGCTGCCTTCAGCTGCCTTCAGTTCAGCTGCCTTCAGCTTTCAGCTGCCTTCAGCTTTCAGCTGCCTTCAGTTCAGCTGCCTTCATTTCAGCTGCCTTCATTTCAGCTGCCTTCAGTTCAGCTGCCTTCAGTTCAGCTGCCTTCAGTTCAGCTGCCTTCAGCTGTATCACATCCGGCCGTGATTGGGACTCCTATAGGGCGGTGCACAATTGGCCGGGGGTAGGCCGTCATTGTAAAGAATTTGTTCTTAACTGACTTGCCTCATTAAATAAAGGTTAAATATATATTTTTTTTTAAATGTCAAAGCTGCCTAGGCCTAGTCACAATGACAATATTTGGGAAGGGCTGGGGTAACGCTTCTTTGCTATGACTGCACAACATTGATTAAATTCACTGGTGTCCATTGCATTGTTTGTTGTGTGTGTGTGTGCGTGCGTGCGCGTGCCTCCATTCACGTGGGTGACTTATAGCCAACATGGCAGTTTTTCAGGGGGGCTCTCTCCTCTCTACTGCTTTGCATGAGCCAAGGCAGAAAGGAAAGGGCCTTTGCGGCTGTGGAAGTACTTACCGGCTGTGCGTCGCCGCTCTACTCTGCTCGCGGCCTGGTCCCTGGCATTACACTGCTTTGATCCTGCCTCAGTCAGACACATGACCACACAGCCCCCTGAACGGCCATTAGAGCAAGCTTCAGTCACACAGCCCCCTGAACGGCCATTAGAGCAGGCTTCAGTCACACAGCCCCCTGAACGGCCATTAGAGCAGGCTTCAGTCACACAGCCCCCTGAACGGCCATTAGAGCAAGCTTCAGTCACACAGCCCCCTGAACGGCCATTAGAGCAGGCTTCAGTCACACAGCCCCCTGAACGGCCATTAGAGCATGCTTCAGTCACACAGCCCCTGAACGGCCATAAGAGCAGGCTTCAGTCACACAGCCCCTGAACGGCCATTAGAGCAGGCTTCAGTCACACAGCCCCTGAACGGCCATAAGAGCAGGCTTCAGTCACACAGCCCCCTGAACGGCCATAAGAGCAGGCTTCAGTCACACAGCCCCCTGAACGGCCTTTAGAGCAGGCTTCAGTCACACAGCCCCCTGAACGGCCATTAGAGCAGGCTTCAGTCACACAGCCCCCTGAACGGCCATTAGAGCAGGCTTCAGTCACACAGCCCCCTGAACGGCCATTAGAGCAGGCTTCAGCTACCCCAGCATCTGTCTCCCCACCCCACATGCACCGCCACCGCTCAAATCATTCATTAAATCAGAACACAAAAAGTTACTTTACTTGAACGCCTCTGCATTAGTATTTTATCAAGAGCTGATTTTGTTCTCCTTCCTTCCTAAAGTTGTTTATCTCTCTTCTCTTATAGCTCCCCTACGCGCACACACTTGGCTTGGACGTTTGTGAAATGGATCCTATGAATTTCTCAAACGTATTCATATCTGCAATCAGGCCTGTTTAATTGTATCACAAAGCAACATCTTCTGCTGCTCTCTCCCTCTCCCTATCTATCTATCTCTCTCTCTCGCTGCTTGCATAGACAGGATTTTTACAGATATGAAAGAAAGTGGTGTGTGTGGGGGGTTGAAATACCATGATGTGCTCTGTATGTGAAGATCAGAAATGTAATGTGCTGTGTAATTAAATAAGGTTGGGATGAACCCCAGGGAGATCTCTGGGAGATTACAATGTATCTTTACTTCACTAAGCAAGTCAGTTAAGAACAAATTCTTATTTACAATGGCGGCCTACCCCAGCCAAACCCTAACCCGGACGACACTGGGCCAATTGTGCACTGCCCTATGGGACTCCCAATCACAGCCGGTTGTGATATAGCCTGGAATCGAACCAGGGTCTGTAGTGACACCTCTAGCACTAAGATGCAGTGCCTTAGACCGCTGCTCCACTCGGGAGCAGTCACACCATTGTAAGTGGTGTGTGAGCGCCAGTTTTATTTATGCTATGAATGATGAGCAAGCTACTGCCCTGACTCTAACAGAAGGTGTTTCAAGGTATTTTCGCTGACTGACACTTTGATGTGTTCTGGATTTCCTTGTCGTGTGCTATTTATCCCCTGAAGAGAAACACCTTGTAATTAATCCTTTTAACCAAAGTTAATCCTTTTAGCACCACAGTCAGAATTCATCTCACATTAAACAGCACTTAAAATAAAGATGAAACAAAGCCTACATGACACTGAGATTTTGAAATTGTGCGACTGTAGACAAGGTAAAAGGATTTGGACAAATAAAAAGCTTTTTCGCATTACACTTTTACTCGCCCATGTTATGAAGTTTGTATCTATGCTTTGTGAAATATGATGACACAGAATATAATATGAGAATGAATGTGTAAAAGGGCCTGTCTGTCAGTGTCTGTAGCAGTGAGACCTAAGGAATCTGACTAAGATATACAGTAGACTGCAAGCTGAGCAGAAGGACCAACCCCCTCTTTTTTTCAGGCTGAGTGAGTGACAGCTCACATCCAAATAGTGTAGTGATATGTAATGGTAAATCAAGCAGATAAACATGTCTTTAAATGAGCAGACAACCTTGTAGTCAGTCACAGCTGTGTCACAAATAACCCAATTCCCTTTATGGTGCACTACTTTTGACCAGGACTCATAGGGATCTGGTCAAAGGTAGTGCACTATATTTTAAATAAAGTGTTATTTGGGATTCAGACAGAGTCTGACCCCCACCTTTTATAAGTCAGCCTAGTGGGGGAGGGTTGGGTCTTTCCTTAAGGAGCCGTGCTGTTCAGGGCCACTCTCAGCCCCATCTCAGCCCCCCCCAGCAGCGCTAATGGAAAGCTTTCAAGGCATGATAATCCACAATAACGTCCACTCTCATTTGGCCTCTGCTTGCCTGGCTCTGATGTGATGTCACTGGCTGCATGCAGACGGGCATTGGCCACTGGCTCAGCCCATTCTTCTGGCTTGACAGCCCCCAGGCACACACACCAACATGCATGCATGCACACACAAATGCATGCACACAAACACACACACACACACACACACACACACACACATCCACACACACAGGGGACTTGCAATGTTAAACAGGCCTGAAAAGAACAAGAACTTCAGAACTAATTTCTAGATCACATCATGTGCACATTGGACATCCCAGACCCAGAGCAGGCTGACTGGAAAGTCCCCCATTCCTCTTGAGAAGGAAGGTAGGCATCACGTCAAGGGAGACCCATAGAGAGACACTGGTCCATAGCCATCTTTACTTTATAGACAATCTTGAGCATCGTTCTGAAGATATTGTATCACAAATCACGTAATGGATTTTGATGTAAATCTTTCCACAATACATGACATTAAAACACTGCTGTAGACTTAAAAACACTACTGTATAATGTTAATTGACTGCTGAATTGCGTGGAGATTTACATTTTTATTTTGAGTTTCAGAGTGCATAAAGCCCACTCCAGTCTAAGCCAGTAAAGATGGAGTTTGACCCAAGCCGTGTCAGAGCAGAGAAACCTTTTTACCCTGTAGATGCCAGCTTTCCCCACACACCCGACCCTCTCTTGTTATCATTTTTCTCTCATTCTCCTCCCTTTATCTTTCCAGAATCATTAATAATTTGTGCCTTAGACTTGCTGCTTGATGACAGCTGTGCAGTTGACTTCAGTCTTTTTTTCAGATCACGTGAATAATGAATAACCTCTTGCAACAAAAGAAGTCAGAGTCGTTCTTCTATACGAGCCCTCCCTCCTCCATCCTACCTCCCACCCTCCTCCATCCTACCTCCCACCCTCCTCCATCCTATCTCCCCTCCCTCCTCCATCCTACCTCCCACCCTCCTCCATCCTACCTCCCACCCTCCTCCATCCTACCTCCCACCCTCCTCCATCCTATCTCCCCTCCCTCCTCCATCCTACCTCCCACCCTCCTCCATCCTACCTCCCCTCCCTCCTCATCCTACCTCCCGCCCTCCATCCTACCTCCCCTCCCTCCTCCATCCTGCCTCCCCGCCCTCCTCCATCCTACCTCCCCTCCATCCTACCTCCCCTCCCTCCTCCATCCTACCTCCCCTCCCTCCTCCATCCTGCCTCCCCGCCCTCCTCCATCCTTCTCCCACCCTTTTGTTGTTTCGTATAATAAAACTGAAACAGACATATTATGGTATTCAAATCAAATCAAACTTTATTTGTCACATGTGAATACAACAAGTGTAGACTTTACCGAGAAATGCTTACTTACAAGCCCTTAACCAACAGTGCAGTTCAAGAAGAAGAAAATATTTACCAAGTAGATTAAAATAAAAAGTAATAATAAATAGTAACACAATAAGAATAACAATAACGAGGCTATATACCGAGTCAGTATGCGGGGATACAGGCTAGTTGAGGCAATCTGTACATGTAAATTGTCCGGTGGCAATTTTATGAATTGTTCAGCAGTCTTATGGCTTGGGGGTAGTAGCTGCTGAGGAGCCTTTTGGTCCAAGACTTGGCGCTCCGGGACCACTTGCCGTGCGGTAGCAGAGAGAACAGTCTATAAATTGGGTGACTGGAGTCTCTGACAATTTTATGGGCTTTTCTCTGACACCATCTATTATATAGGTCTTGGATGGCAGGGAGCTTGGCCCCAGTGATGTACTATCCTCTGTAGCGCCTTCCGGTCAGATGTGCACACCCCTGAGGGGCCCCAGTGTTAAGGATCAACGTGGCAGATGTGTAGTTGCCTAGTCTTACCACCTGGGGGCGGCCTGTCAGGAAGTCCAGGATCCAGTTGCAGAGGGAGGTGTTTAGTCCCAGTCCTTAGCTTAGTGATGAGATTTGTGGGCACTATGGTGTTGAACACTGAGCTGTAGTCAATGAACAGCATTATCACATAGGTGTTCCTTTTGTCCAGGTGAAAAAGGGCAGTGTGGAGTGCGATTTAGATTGCGTCATCTGTGGATCTGTTGGGGGGGGGGGTATAAGAATCGGAGTGGGTCTAGGGTGTCCAGGAGGATGCTGTTGATGTGAGCCATGACCAGCCTTTCAAAGCACTTCATGGCTACCGACGTGAGTACCACGAGGCGGTAATAATTTAGGCAGGTTACCTTCGCTTCCTTGGGCACAGGGACTATGGTGGTCTGCATGAAACATGTAGGTATTACAGACTCAGTCAGAGAGAGGTTGAAAATGTCAGTGAAGACACTTGACAGTTGGTCCGTGCATGCTTTGAGTTCCCGTCCTGGTAACCCATCTGACACAGCGGCTTTGTGAATGTTGACCTGTTTAAAGGTTTTGTTCACATCGGCAACTGAGAGCGTTATCACACAGTCATCCAGAACAGCTGGTGCTCTTGTGCATGCTTCAGTGTTGCTTGCCTCGAAGCGAGCATAAAAGGTATTTAGCTCATTCAATCTTAATCCTGTATTAACGCTTTGCCTGTTTGACGGTGCGTCTGAGGGCATAGCGGGAATTTTTATAAGCGTCCGGATTAGTCTCCCACTCCTTGAAAGCGGTAGCTCTAGCCTTTAGCTTGATGTGGATGTTGCCTGTAATCCATGGCTTCTGGTTGGGATCACGTACATTCACTGTGGGGACGACATCATAGAGGCACTTATTGATGAAGCCAATGACTGAGGTGGTGTATTTCTCAATGTCATTGGATGAATCCCGGAACAGATTCCAGTCTGTGCTAGCAAAACAGTCCTGTAGTGTAGCATCCGCGTCATCTGACCACTTCCGTATTGAACTAGTCACTTGTACTTCCTGCTTTAGTTTTTGCATGTAAGCAGGAATCAGGAGAATAGAATTATGGTCAGATTTGCCAAATGGAGGGCGGGGGAGAGCTTTGTATGCATCTCTGTGTGTGGAGTAAAGGTGGTCTAGGATTTTTTTCCCCCTGGTTGCACATGTGACATGCTGGTAAAAATTGTATTGTGTGGTTGTCAACAATATGTTTGCCCACACACAATATGACTGTCTGTCTGTATTGTTCAGCTCTCTGTTGATATAGTACTGTCCCAGGTAACACACTTCTGTCCATCATCACCTTCTAGTGATTTAGGCTTGCAAAGATGTTCTTTCCAGTGTGGCTTCTGTGTCTGAGGCAGAGTACAGTTTGATAGGATTGTTGTCTATTATTCTGGCCTCCAGTCTTAGTAAGTCTTACCTCTGTTCACTGGGAGTAACATAGTGTGTTACCTTGTTAATTTTTTAGATTAATCCTGCTTTTAAACAACTCCCTCCGTTTGTTTCTGTCAAAGTCCTAGTATTAATCAGTGCATGAGAACAAACGAAACATCATGATTATACACATTAACATTGAAATAGCCCCAGGATTATCACAATGGTTTTCTCAGAGCTGTTATACTTTGTCTCTCCCTTTGTCTTCCCCCCCTTCTACATGACACATTTACTATTTGATTATTTGAGCTATTTTCCATTCAGCAGAGGTTGTTGATTCCAGATGTGGCCAGAGGGTTGGGTGTGATCATCTCTACTGTAAACAGGCTCTGATGACTGTTGGTGATTTATATACTAAACAAACAAAAAATAACTCAACATGCAACAATTTCAAAGATTGTACTGACTTACAGTTCATATAAGGAAATTAGTCAATTGAAATAAATTCATTGGGCCCTAATCTATGGACTTCACATGACTGGGCAGGGGTGCAGCCATGGGTGGGGCTGGGAGAGCATAAGCCCACCCACTTGTCAGCAAGGCCTATCCACTGGGGAGATAGGCCTGGACTTACTGCCAAATTCTCTAAAACGACGTTGAGACGTCTGTAGCATTGTGTTGTATGACAAAACTGCACATTTTAAAATGGCCTTTTAGTGGATGCTCCAAACAAATTCTGGGTAGACTAATGGCTCATTTGAAGGCTTGACTTGAAAAACCTCCTCGGTCTACTTCCATCCCCCAACTATAAGAGATGCAAAGATTCTCATCAAAAACCAAAGCATGACTTAAAATGTATCTTTTTTATATTTCATTTGTTATCTGGCATCAATAATAAAACTGCCCCAAATGAACCACACAGGACTGAAGCAACTGAGTCTTTTTTAGACCCAGTCAGCCAGCCAGTCAGCCAGCCAGTCAGCCTGTCAGCCTGTCAGACAGTCAGCCTGTCAGCCAGTCAGCCAGTCAGCCAGCCAATCAGCCGCCAGCCAGCCAGCCAATCAGCCAGCCAGCCAATCAGTCAGCCAGCCAGTCAGCCAGCCAGTCAGCCAGCCAGTCAGCCAGCCAGTCAGCCAGCCAGTCAGCCAGCCAGTCAGCCAGCCAGCCAGTCAGTCAGCCAATCAGTCAGTCAGTCAGCCTAAAATATGGACTAGGACTGCTCTCCCTTCTCATAGTAATACATCCTTTACTGTACTCAGTAATTATCAATGCTTTCTGCTGATGCAAACATATCTCACAGCATTTTGAACTCTACCAGCGCTATGAGGAACGAAACAGCAATTCATTTCTGTCTCCCAAAGAAAGGTGACGTTGTATTTAGAATATTGTGTGACTTGCATATTAATCACAGGATTGAGTGCTTAGCAAATTCAATCAAGTTCTTGGCCATTTTGTCTTTCACCTAAAGTCAACCCAAGAAACTTTCCTCTTCACCTGGCTGACAGTAAGGTCCTTTGGTAAACTGAGTCACTAACTAATGCCTAAGGAATCCATTTGGCGTTAGGGGCTATAGGGCATGGGCTGGGTTATACTGTATAGCTGCGTGATAGTGGGATGGGAGCATTCAGGCTGCCTCTGAGTGTTAAAGACAAGTATTAATAGAGTGCTAGTTAGCTGCTTACTACTGTTCATTCTGCCAGAAGTCCCCAGAGCCAGACAAAGCTCAGACCAGATATAGTGTCTCAATCAGAGCAGTCAGAGTGAGACATCAGAAGGTCACCCTGGTGGAGAGGGATCCTGTCACTTGGCAGATGATGATAGAATCATCTGTGTAGAGTAGGATCAGTCTTGACAGTTTACTTTTATTTCTTTGCTTTATTTTACTATGAGTTTCATATGTAATAAGTGCACACTTGAATGATCTTTCCCTCAATGCAGGTCCACAATTGGTCACTTCTCTATTGGCCATTTATAAAACATAGACAAATCAGAATTATCATTATTGATATAGGAAACTAGGGAATAGTTATTACATGCAGTAGCTGTCGTGATTAGTGCTGGTCTTTTTCCATGGATTTAAAAGAGGAAAGTCATGAACAAATACTCACAGGTTAATCATCATTCTTTCACAAATAAACTCTACCTGGAAGAACGGCTGGCCAAAAACAATGGTTATGCTTCCCCTCAGTGTCAATTTTAGCATGGAAATCTTGGTGGGGCAAAATAAATAAAAGTGGAATGCATTCCAGCAAAGCAACTACACAACACAACACTAAACAATACATTAATTGTACTATAACGGTGACAAACAGTGCCCACAAACTGTTAGGGCCCACATAAAGCTTCCCCAACAGCAGTCCCAACATCTTACCACTGCTACACCTGGCTATCTGCTGAGCCTTGTTTGGCAGCAAAACAATTCATTCAGCCTCCTTTACTGCCTTTAAAAAAAACTGATCTGATATGGCTGACCTGCTTAAACAAATGTGGTTTCTAATGACAATTGAGATGTACAAACTATGGCGTAAGGGGACGACAAGCGGGTAAGAGGCAATCCATAATTTTAATTAAGACATTAATGAGCGAGCTAGGATAGGTGTAAAGTTAGTCAATATAACTACTTGTCTAGCACTTTTGAAATGTACAGCGACATAATTCAGAACATGGGCCGGTCTTACAGTGTTCTCCCTGTACACCAAGTCAGAACCGTAGGATAAATAAAGGGGGCATATAAGTAGACAATGAAAGCTCTTACAATATTTGATGATTACATTTCTCTAAAATAGGTTATTGGCTACAGTAGAACAGTCAAAACAGTAGACAAAATTAAGAGGGGTAAATAGACCAAATTATTAGGGTGAGGCACATGGGCTACTAACATCTTACTACACAACATACACGTAGTATCACTTTCTTAGCTACAGTATACATATCTCTCTGGCATATTACATCATTTATGAAGCAGCGTACAATAGATTTTTGGACTCACATTGTTCATGCTGTGCTCACTTGAACAGGAAGGTGGAGCGGCGGTCCTCCGAGTTAACAGTTGTTTTGAGCACGGCACAAATCATGCTTCATTGACAGAATGGCCAATGTTGAATTTTTATAATTTTTAACTTGGAAAAGAGTCCCTTAATCCCAGATTTGGGACCACACAGCCACGGTCACTGATTCCTTCCAAACCACTCGTTGAATTTACGATTTCCTACTTGTTGTGTAATGTTTATGTCTAATGGCCGATGAGCACCGATACGTTTTATCTATAATTTCTCTTCATATGACAAGGATTAAAAAGGATTTGCCAGTAGATTGTCGACTTGATCCATGATGATAACTGCTAACTAAAATTGTGAAAGTATGATATTGACATCAGTCCAATCAAAGCTACAAGTGATTTGACTTAATTTTATCTGTGGCCAATGACCTTGAGCCTTCTTGAATGGGCACTTCTATGGCAGCAGCCGAAGGGCAAAAAAAATTCAAGGTCTCTTCTTAAAACTTCTTATGGCTGCAGGGGCAGTATTGAGTAGCTTGGATGAAAGGTGCCCAGAGTAAACGGCCTGCTCCTCAGTCTCAGTTGCTAATATATGCATATTATTATTAGTATTGGATAGAAAACACTCTGAAGTTTCTAAAACTGTTTGAATGATGTCTGTGAGTATAACAGAACTCATATGGCAGGCAAAAACCTGAGAAGAAATCCAAACAGGAAGTGAGAAATCTGAGGTTGGTATGTTTTCAACCCAGGCCCTATTGAATTCACATTGGGTTATGAATGAAGTTGCACTTCCTGGGGCTTCCACTAGTTGTCAACCGTCTTTAGAAACTTGAATGAGGCTTCTACTGTGTTGTGGGACTGAAAAAGAGCTGAATGAGTCAGGTTACTGGCAGAGAGCCATTTCCTGGTCACACGCATTCCACGTGATATCGCCCTGTGTTCCGTTGCTCCTCTAGACACAAAGGAATTCTCTGGTTGGAACTTTATTGAAGATTTATGATAAAAAACATCCTAATGATTGATTTTATACTTAGTTTGAAATGTTTCTTCGACCTGTAATATAACTTTTTAAAGTTTTTGTCCGAAGTAAAGCACGAGCGTTTGGATATGTGTACCTAACGCGCTAACAAAAGTAGCTACTTTGACATAAATAACGGACATTATCGAACAAATCAAGCATTTATTGTGGAACTGCGATTCCTGGGAGTGCATTCTGATGAAGTTCATCAAAGGTAAGGGAATATTTATAATGTGATTTCTGGTTTCTGTTGACTCCAACATGGTGGCTAATTTGATTATTTTTCTGAGCGCCGTCTCAGATTATTGCATGGTTTGCTTTTTCCGTAAAGTTTTAAAAAAATATGACACAGTGGTTGCATTAAGGAGAGGTATATCTATAATTCCATGTGTATAACTTGTATTATCATCTACATTTATGATGAGTATTTCTGTTGAATCGATGTGGCTATGCAAAATCACTGGATGTTTTTGGAACTAGTGAACGTAACACGCCAATGTAAACTCAGATTTTTTTATATAAATATGAACTTTATCAAACAAAACATACATGTATTGTGTAACATGAAGTCCTAAGAGTGTCATCTGATGAAGATCATCAAAGGTTAGTGATTCATTTTATCTCTATTTGTGCTTTTTGTAACTCCTCTCTTTGGCTGGAAAAATGGCTGTATTTTTCTGTGGCTTGGTGGTGACCTTACATAATCATTTGTGGTGCTTTCGCTGTAAAGCCTATTTGAAATCGGACACTGTGGTGGGATTAACAACAAGATTACCTTTAAAACGGTATGAGACACAGTATGTTTTGAGGAATTTTAATTTTGAGATTTCTGTTGTTTTGAATTTGGAGCTTTTAAGTGACCATTTTCAAGTACCCATGAGTGATAGAACACTGAGCCAATCACGTCGCAAAGCTCCGTAATTTCTGCTGGCTTGCCTCACCACCACAGAAAGCATTGAGCTAGGCTGAAACACCTGCATTTTGGCGTTGCCTTACTCAAGAAAACAAAAAAAGAGATACTGTTTGTATGCGGCTTTATTAACTCAATGATATATATTATTTTTTACATTGTTTGCAAACTGATATGTGTCACATATTCATGCCAAAATAACATGCAAAACAGGCAACCCCCCCCCCACAAAAAATATATGTATTGTTATTTTATATTTATTCATTTTGCTAAAAATGTAGGGCTCAAAACAGGTGGGGCTCTGCCCTGAATGATGGGTCGCCACTGCGTCCCTTTGGCCTTTCTCCCTTATTTGTTAAATAAGCAGACATTTTCCTGTACTCCTCAGTCTGTTCTTCAGGGGGTTTAAAATATTCAGTATTTTTGCAGGCCTGAACGTTGTAAGACTTGAGTGAAGTGAGGCGTGTAAAATCCTTGTGAGTCAGTGATTTCAATCAATGTAGAGGAATAAGCACTTCCTGATTAAGTTCTGTATCGAGATGAAATGATGACGTTGATGTAGGCTATAGGCCTTTCCAATATATGGCATTTTGTCTAATTGACTAATATACACTACCGTTCAAAAGTTTGGGGTCACTTAGAAATGTCCTTGTTTTTGAAAGAAAAGCACATTTTTTGTCCATTAAAATAACATCAAATTGATCGGAAATACAGTGTAGGCACTGCTAATGTTGTAAATGACAATTGTAGCTGGAAATGGAAGATTGTTTTTATGGAATATTTACATAGGCATGCAGAGGCCCATTTTCAGCAACCATCACTCCTGTTTTCCAATGGCACGTTGTATTAGCTAATCCAAGTTTATCATTTTAAAAGGCTAATTGATCATTTGCCAGCAGCATACCACCCTGCTTACCACTGCTGGCTTGCTTCTAAAGCTAAGCAGGGTTGGTCCTGGTCAGTTCCTGGATGGGGGACCAGATGCTGCTGGAAGTGGTGTTGGAGGGCCAGTAGGAGGCACTCTTTCCTCTGGTCTAAAAAAATATCCCAATGCCCCAGGGCAGTGATTGGGGACACTACCCTGTGTAGGGTGCTGTCTTTTGGATGGGACGTTAAACGGGTGTCCTGACTCTCTGAGGTCATTAAAGATCCCATGGCACTTATCGTAAGAGTAGGGGTGTTAACCCCGGTGTCCTGGCTAAATTCCCAATCTGGCCCTCAAACCATCACGGTCACCTAATAATCCCCAGTTTACAATTGGCTCATTCATCCCCCTCCTCTCCCCTGTAACTATTCCCCAGGTTGTTGCTGCAAATGAGAATGTGTTCTCAGTCAACTTACCTGGTAAAATAACGGATAAATAAATAAAAATAAAATTAGAAAACCCTTTTGAAATTATGTTAGCACATCTTAAAACTGTCGTCCTGATTAAAGAAGTAATAAAACTCTCCTTCTTTAGACTAGTTGAGTATCTGGAGCATCAGCATTTGTGGGTTCGATTACAGGCTTAAAATGGCCAGAAACAAAGAAATGTCTTCTGAAACTCGTCAATCTATTCTTGTTCTGAGATGTGAAGGCTATTCCATGCAGGAAATTGCCAAGAAACTGAAGATCTCGTACAACACTGTGTACTACTCCATTCACAGAAAAACGCAAACTGGCTCTAACCAGAATATAAATAGGAGTGGGAGGCCCAGGTGGACAACTGAGCAAGAGGACAAGTACATTAGAGTGTCTAGTTTGAGAAACAGACACCTCACAAGTCCTCAACTGACAGCTTCATTAAACACCCGTCTCAACGTCAACAGTGAAGAGTCGACTCCGGGATGAGTTCCTCTGTCCCGTGTCTGTGTTCTTTTGCCCATCTTAATCTTTTTTTTATTGGCCAGTCTGAGATATGGCTTTTTCTTTGCAACTCTGCCTGGAAGGCCAGCATCCCGGAGTCGCCTCTTCACTGTTGATTTTGAGACTGGTGTTTTGCGGATACTATTTAATGAAGCTGCCAGTTAAGGACTTGTGGGGCATCTGTTTCTCAAACTAGATACTCTAATGTACTTGTGATCTTGCTCAGTTGTGCACCGGGGCCTCCCACTCCTCTTTCTATTTTGGTTAGACACAGTTTGCGCTGTTCTGTGAAGGGAGTAGTACACAGCAGAACAAGATCTTCAGTTTCTTGGCAATTTCCTGCATGGAATAGCCTTTATTTCTCAGAACAAGAATAAACTGACGAGTTTCAGAAGAAAGTACTTGCTCCAGATACTCAACTAGTCTAAAGAAGGACAGTTTTATTGCATCTTTAATCAGGACAACAGTTTTCAGCTGTGCTAACATAATTGCAAAAGGGTTTTCTAATGATCAATTAGCCTTTTCAAATGATAAACTTGGATTAGCTAACACAACAAGCCATTGGAAAACAGTAGTGATGGTTGCTGATAATGGGCTATTGTATGCCTATGTACATATTCCATTAAAGATCTGCAGTTTCCAGCTGCAATAGTAATTTACAACATTAACAATGTTTACACTGTATTTCTGATAAATTTGATGTTATTTTAATGGACAAAAAATGTCATTAAAAAAAAAGGACATTTCTAAGTGACCCCAAACTTTTGAAATGTAGAGTATATATACAGTTTGTCAGGTCTATAGGAACATTAGCTATAAAGGAATGTAAATATACATTGACGGTTTCTTTTTAAAGTTCATGATTATGATTAATTTTCTATTTTATATAACTGGGTAACTTGTATAGTTGTTTAGTTTCTTGTTGCTGTTCATTCTCTCATTTTATAGCTGCCCTCTTTCTATGTTAGCAAATTGCTAATTACA
This sequence comes from Oncorhynchus tshawytscha, assembly GCF_018296145.1. Classification (NCBI taxonomy): domain Eukaryota; kingdom Metazoa; phylum Chordata; class Actinopteri; order Salmoniformes; family Salmonidae; genus Oncorhynchus; species Oncorhynchus tshawytscha. Next base: position 68,252,353 of record NC_056433.1, read on the forward strand.
AATGTTTGAATAAATTAATGAGTATTGTTCTCAATGGAAGGGATAACAGTAGCCCACACATACACCTGTGTCCCCCCTTCCTGCTCTTGCGCTTACAAGCTGTGTTTCGGGCAGAGGTGGTGTACAGTCGATGCCCTCCAACCATGTTATGTGACGCTTTTTGATGGGTCTTTAGTTCCACCTGCGGAAATCAATCCTGTCTGGTCCTGTTTCCAACTTGAGCTTTATGCAGAGTGGCCAAAGTAACATACCATTTGGTTAACGTGTAATATGCTCAGGCAACGTTTGAGGTCTAAACAAATAACTCCTTACTGCCTTGGTAAAAACAAACCAAAAGTTTATAGGAGTTTAAGTCTGATGAAACGCAGCAGCATCCTGTAGCCTAGGTATTGGTGGAATTGAGTTTCTATTCCCTATGTATTTTTCCACATAAAATTATATTTGATTTATTTCACCATGACAAAAAGCTAAATTTACTCGTGGATGTCCTTTTTAAAATTATATATAAGTTAGCCGAATATTTTAAGCATCTAATTCTTCATTCTAAACAAAATGATTTGATGAATAGATGATTAAGCAATCAACTCTATGGCTTTAGAAAACTGCCCTTCTGGGTGGTTCAGATAAAAACGAGAAGAAAACACAACCTGGTTTGATTAATGAATAATGGGGGAACATAAACCTACCAGTTGGAAGGCACTTGAAGACCTTCCTTGTGATACTCGACTTAATGTGTGGTCACCTCTCAGATTTCCAGTAAAATAGCCAACGGCAAGAAAGCACTTTATACAGACCTATTCCATGGCGTGGAGAATACACCAAGCCGCTGTAGGTGCTTTTTCGTGTATGTTTTAAATTAAGAAACTTCATATCAATTTGTGCTCAGCCAAGTTTTTCGGTTAATATTATACCCCTCAATGAATACAGGAGAGACATGTTTTCTATGAAAAATCACTGAAGGTTAACCACGAGGACAATCACTATCCACATAGTGGAAATATAGTATAAGGGCTCTATAACATCCGCATCGCGAAGGTTCAGCTTTACAGCATGATTTAAATTAACTTGACATTTCTATCGCTGAATCTGTAACGCTTACAGAATGAATATATCCCTAATAATAATAATAGTAATAAAGGATTAAACTATTAAATTCAACGAAAATTAATTACCTCAAATTAACATTATCACAGGTCCCCCTCCAAGACACATTTCAAGGGGGTTTATTCTGTCTCTAAAATGTAACAATGTTAGTTGAACCAATAGTCTAGACTAGCCTACTACAACGAATCCAGATAATCTGAGTTAGAATTTAAAAAATATATATATATTTGCGTTGGTTGTTCTTCAAATAATTCAGATAGGCCTATGCCGGATGTTGCAGCTTGGAACATAATGCAGTAGGCTACATAGAAACGAAACAAAAACCTCTCGAAATCTGTTGGATTGCAGTTTTCATATTATATTTAAACGATAATCTGATTAATAAATAAGGTTTGACATTGTGGTAAATGACACCTGGATATACCGTATAGTTGATATTCTTAATATAAAATACAAATGTGCTATTTGAATTCTAAGAAGAAAAAAATGAAAATAACATTGTTTTTAAAATAAATACACAACCATTGTTTATTAAATCACATAGCCTTATTGTAGTGACTGTTGTGCCAGCATCCATGGCGTCCAACTAAACAAAGTGTCTGTCATTCTTTAGACAAGGTCTATTTTCCCAATTGTCCGTTGGAAATTGGTCGTCTGTTGTTTTTGTTAACGCGCTTTCTTTGGGGTTATTACCTATCTGGTTATTTTGTACAAATATTTTGGGTTCAGATAGTGTCCCTCCCTAGTTCAAACCGGTTTTGTCTTAACCTCCACTGCACAAAAGCCTCTATAACTCTCCACCAGTAAATCACAGTCTGAAATGTTTGAGGAATGGATAGCTACAGTAGCTTATTTCTGGTTTCCAAAACAAGTGTTTTGTTTTATAGTGTTTGGTGTCCATTCTTTTATTTGATTTTAGTTTGAGGGTTTTAGTCCATGTTGTGACTCTTTGTGTCTTCTTAAGTCGACTTTTCTCTGGAATCCCTTGCTGCAGAGGTCGCATCCGAATGGTTTGAAGCCCGTGTGTTTCCGGCTGTGCGTTATGAGGTTGGAGCTCTGGCTGAACGCTTTCCCACACACTTGGCATTTGTGCGGCTTCTCACCTGCAGAACAAAAATGTATGCATTAACCATCGTGTTACCTTCAGTAGCCAAACCATATAGGCAAGCAAGCTGTTTTATTTGATTTTATTGTATCAGGTCTTCAGGAAAAATGCATGTCAATAACGCATGGCCTCACCATTATGCATTGGGTGGCCGTGTATGCAATTAACATATTTAGTGTTGCAGCAAGGTCTACTAATAGACTAACATTTCTGACGCCTACTTGCCTGTGTGGATGAATGTATGTTTCTTCATGTCTGATTTCTGGTGGAACCTCTTCCCGCAATGCTGGCATGGGTAAGGCCGTGTATCAGAGTGGATGAGGAGATGCGTGGAGAGAGTCGATGACCTTTTGAAGCTTTTACCGCATATTTTGCAATCAAAGCTTCTTTCCTGTGGAAGTATATAGGCAAATATAAGTCTAAATATGATATTGATTAGCTCGTCAAAACAGTAAAGTAGCCTATTTTGCTTGTTGCCTTTGAATAATCAATGACAAAAACTAGAATGGTCTAGATTCTAGAATAGTCACCTGAGAGTGCACAGCTTTATGTTGCTCGAGGCTGACAGCATGTCCGAAGGTTTTGCCACAGATATCACAAGCGTAGGGCCTCGTGCCACTGTGTGATCTGCGAACGTGGACCTCCAACCCATGGGGAGTCGAAAACGCCTGCAGAGGGAAGTTGTGTGAAATTCGTGAGGGGAATGATGATGGTACAAGGTAAATAAAGGGAGGGACAATTGTGTCCATAACCATACATCTTCAAGCAAATCATTGCTAACATAAACTGCTTAAATCTTTACATTTGCATACATTATCTTACCTTACTGCATTTGATGCACTTGTAGGTACCATTCAGAATGAACCGTGAGCAGGGTAAGTCAGACACAGCCTTGATTTCTGGGCTTTTCCCGTACAGGTTCCCTTCAGAGTACAACCCTACCCCGGGGGCGGCAGCTCTCTCGAACAGACCGGCAGCGGACCGGTAATCACTGTCATTTTCTGCTACCGGACTTCTGTTAAAGAGGGTTGGTTCAATGGCCCGGTCGCTGTAGTACCCTAGCTCCGGGCTTCTCTTCAAGTCCATGGGGTGGTGGTGCTGGTGATGGAGACTCTGCTGGACCAGGTGACGGATGTCCGAACCAGAGTAACTGTTCCACGCATAGGGCCGGAAGGGAACAACGGGGAAGGGTCGTGTCTCGTCTACCGGGGGAGACATGGATTTCTCTGAATCTACTATTGCGTTGCAAAAATAAATATAATTCATTAGTGTAGGCCTATTGTGATTTAATAGCTTAAGATGAATATCGGCCTACAAGCAATCAGGATGTCCCATCATCAAATTGTGAAATTGTAATCGCAGTGCATAATTTATCATTGCCTCTGCTACAATCTCCCACTTTGGGATAGCTACATTTTAATGCACCACAGACTAGATCTCTACCTGGTGATGCTGAAGGCGATGGAGGCCGCCAGAAGTCTTCATAAACTGAAGCTGGACTGCACACACTGTCCCCACAGCTGAGTGTGGACTTGGAGGAGAAGTCAGCCGTGTCCACTAGGTGAGAGTCTGGGGAGAACCCGCGGATGGCATCGCCTCCTGTCAAGGCATCCGAGTCATCTAGAATGTTACTATTCTCTGTTTTAATTACAACGAGGACAACGTGAGTAGCCTATTACAATAGCCTTAGCCTATAACAACGACAAAAATACAACTTTGCTTATGATATCCTAATACTGTAATAATTATTGTAAGAAGAAACAATATAAATAACTTTAGTAATAGCCTATATGTGTCAGTACAATTAAACGTTATGAATAATTATACGAGCAAAATCATTCCACTGAGGTTAGTGTAGCTATCGAAATAATGTAAACATGTACGATTTGGCTACAGGATAAGCCCTTATGGGATATATATTCCTTTGAATTAACAGCTAGGTTTTCATTATAAATCACAGGCTTGTATTTCTAATATATTGCTGCTTCTTTTGAATAAAGCCGTGCCTCACAATTTAACAATCTGTAAAACTAGACAAATAAAAGTGGATATTTATAACAATATAATTAGGCTACAGAAAAACGAGTTTGTTCCATTTCGATTGAAATAATTTGCATGTACAAATGGTGCACCTCACACAACATCCAGACATTAACATGGAAATAACAACCACATACCTGCACATATATGAGCTAAGATAGTATCCAGTCTACTGTAGTCATCTTCTAAGGACCGAGGCTTGTGGTAGCTGTGCGCCTTCTTACTCTTCACCAAGAAGGACCGAGGCATTTTCACTCTCCTTGTTCGGTCTCTGCTAATATCCAAAATCACTGGCCATCCAGATCCAATAGCAATCTGCACCTCTGTTCCTGGGATGCGGTGTTGCAGTCTTATCCCTGAAAAGATTTGAACACTATTGGTTGACAATGTGTGGTCAACTATAAGAGATTTCTGGCTGAAGATGGAGCACGCGCACACGCCCTCTCACGTCTGCCAGGTGTTGTGGGCGGGGACAGGTGCCGAGGCTAGAGGAAACTCCTCCCCAGTTCATTGCCGCCCCTGGAGCCTATGATTGGTCCGTCTCCAGAACAAACAGCTCCCCAGACCACTCCCTCTCACGGATCAGCCTGTATCTCTCCACGGGGAATTAAAACCCATGGCAATCAGGATAAGTGATACACTGCTTTATGTGTTACTTAATCCCTCCCTATACCTAGCTGCAGGACAGACAGGGAGGAGAGGAAACGCGGAGACCAACAGCACCTGGGTGCCAGTCAGTCAGGGTTGCTGTGGACCGGAGTGTGCTACGTGTGTCTCTAATCAACATGACTCATGAGACGTGTTATCTACATGCTTGATAATGGTACAGTATCCACCTATTTCCGTAATCGATTGAGCACGAATGAAAATGCGAATTAGAGAATAGTAGGCGAAGTATGGACGTGGTTGTGCCCATATAGTCACATGTTGAAAAGCCCCTCACTGGCTTACATAGCATTTCTCAAAATGAACAAATGTTGTAAAAAGACTAATGCATGATAATACTGCATCAGTCTGGAATTGTCTTGCGTCCTTCACAAATGTATTTTTATCCATCAATTTGGTCGGTGTCTCTTCATATATACATAAGGCTATATTTAATAACCGCAGACAGTCGCTGTCCACACGCCTGCCTGCGGGCCACGGAAGTTTCGTACTTCCTGCAGTATTATAACATGCTCAATGAGTAAACAGTGTTACCTCTGTTCTCTGTGCGCATAGTAAGGCCGCTGATTAACTGTTCTGGACCAATTACGCACAGAACAACAGACATTCAGCTCGCCTAGCACTCCAGACAGCCAGTGGGGCGGAGAATATCAGTATCAGTCATGTTTCAACCAGCTGATGGCGCGTGCCAGACATTCAGGATATGTGATAGACATAAGTTCTATGTCCTTACATTATAGGTCTACTACGTTATCTTGCTACAATATTCATATTCGACAGGTGAAATGATTAACTCAAAAACACCTATAAGCCTATTCTTTGAAATTATTTGGAGTATACCACAATGTAACTAAATGAGTTAGTTATGGAAGTTAAAACTTGGCCAATCAAACGAAATAATAGCAATGTTGGTACGAATTCAAATTTAAATATAAATGTAGGCCTATTCGGTTATGACCTTTGCAGTGAGACAATATGTTGGTGACAGGAAGAGATATAACATTTTTATAATAAATAATTTTGTTTTAGACTCATGACGTAGCATTCTTTTTTAGTTATTTTCTGTCATCTTATTTCTATTCTTTTTAAATGCAGAAGTATTCTATCGGGTGCAGAAAGGCAGGCCAAAAGCCACAAGTGACTTGCAGGAAATCAAAGCGCCATATGCCCTCTATCGATTAGAAACATCGCCGCTGCATCCGGAACTCGCATTGGGTTGGAGGAGATATGACACGCTACCGCAACACAATCTCAAAAGAAAACGCCATGGCTACCGATCAAACACAAGACACACTGACGCGAGGTAGTCCTGACCATTACCCAATTTCTGGTGCAATGATATGACTGATGTGACTTTATTTCATATAGAAGCTTAGAAAATATATTCAACTAATCAAACCACTGGATCGTATTTTGAAATGATTTAATAGCACAATCCAAGCAAATCATTTAGGTAGAAGTTCATTTCTAGCCTATTTGAATGGAAAAATTAATTATAGGCCTATCATTTAACAAAATAGCACTCAGAGTCAAATAACTTAGGTTATTAAATTTGATAGGCTATACAATACATCAGATAAGAATGCCTTTGGCACCACCAATGCATAGCCTATCAGTTAGCCTATTGCTCGTTTATCTCAATAATAATCATATATTATGAGGCCGTTTATCAAAATTCAGCAGGCCTATACTTTCCAACTAAATAACCAGTCATCTGATTTATTTGTTCTCCCTTTATGCATAGCTTATTAAACAACAGGTCCTTCGTGTCTTTTTCCAGATGGCTCTTAGCTGTTTTATGTGCATTAGGTATAGACATTTTTTTTTAAAGTACAATCAACAACCATTGCTGAAATATTTATAATTTATAGACTAACTTTGTTTAAAAAAATAAATAAGAATGGTTTTCCATACAAGTTTTTGCTTATTGAAATGTATCACGGTATTGAAGGATGGAATCAATGGCATTGGCTGCATGTAATGAACATAATAGTCTCTGTTGAAAGCCTGTGTCAAACTTCGTTATCTTCTCCTCTCATTTGAAATGCGCGCTGGATCCCACCGCACAGTTCAACAAATACGAAAAAGCAGCCTAAGCCTACGCATATAAACCTTCAGCCTTTTAGCTCAAAGGTTTCTGACACACAACATAATTCTAAAGGTCGCCTCTCCACTGAGTCAGAAATGTACATTTCTATGTTTAAGGTATTCTAATAAATTAAATTAAACCACTTTTTTGTCCACGAAAATGAAAAATGTTGAGCATCTATGCTGCATTTGCGCAATTCATCCACGTGTTTAAAGTCTTACACATGTTCTTATCAATAAAGAACTGTACATGTTTTATGTTGTAGCCTATCAATTTAATATTATGCCCGTGTGCGTCCTCTTAACGCGGTATACTATAGCCATGCAATTGACTTAGAAAAATGAAGAGGTTGACAGTCGTGGAGCAGGTTCAAGACATAGCCTACCGGAGTTCAAGCGTAATGAAAGCTCCTCAGACTTGTCACAACAACCCGGGTCCAGTGCCGCTGAAGGATCTTATGCGTTGTTGTCCCATTGAAAGGTGCATCGCAAGACACGCAGCTCTGAAAGTTGGCCTCTTAAAAGCAGCAGAATGATTGACTTCCTGAACGTTATTTCAGACATTTGATTCATACAGATGTGGAGGAAGAAAGAGGGGGGTTAGAGCGCTAATTCTAAGCTCAACATTGAACCTTGTCAAATTGGCATAGGCTACCAATGAAATAGTGTATTAAGGACCAAAGTGCCGTATAATTATTTAATCCGTTATCCAATGGGCGTTGTACATTAACTGCAAAACATTTTTACCCATCCAAATCAAATCAAGTTGGGGAGAGTGGGGTAAATTGAGACATTTTATAGAATCAGCATCACTCCATCAAAGCAAACACTATTCTTTCTAACAAAGATATCTACATATATTCCAGGATGTTGTATGTCCATAGAAATCATCAGAAGTCATGCAAATATTACAGTTTTGAAAACATAGCTTGTCCAAAGAAAGTGGTCTCCTGGCACAATTTACCCTGGGTATGAGGTAAATTGAGCTCTGGGACAGGTTAAATTAAGCTGCCTACACATTTCTGTGTTGAATGAAATATTACCACAACCTTTCTAAAACCATATCTATCTTTATTTCCCAAACACAATTCAACACGATCACAATCACTTCGTCTTCTAATAATTTTAAGCATCTTTTAACACACACCTAACACTGTACTTTTGAAATACTTAACGTAGGCCAGCCCCTGTTGTTACCTCACATCCCAGCGATAATGTCCAATGATCAAATTTGCAATGAATCTGACTTTTAGTCCATGAGAAGATGATTATTTTAAGCGTTAGCTTACTTAACCTAGTCAAAAAAGTGAATTGTTAGTTTCCTTATTTAAGATATTCATGCCAAACGTAATATGGTTCATCATGGTAATGTCATTGATGATCCTAAAAAGTTTCAAGTTGATAGGCCATTTTTTTTATTTCAATGGACACGTAACATCGTATTTCCTGATTCATCAACAACTCAGCCATCTCTTAACCAATCCCTTAGATCGTCTCAAACTAAGTTAAGCAATGTACCATGGGCCTGCATGGTATTTGGATTTTCCAAAATGTTCAAGATTGAGGGAAATTTGTTCAGCATAAGGAAAGGCAAAGTGTCTATGTTAAAGGAGCCGCAAATGAGGGATTAAGTGAGGCTACACTTATAATAGCGCCACCTATAGGCCAATTGGTGCCCTTGTTTTTGACCAAATTACACATGGCCTCTAGTTTCTGTGTGCCAAACTTGAATTAAAAAAAGTTGATCTATGCTTGAGTTATTTAACCATGTCGAGGAAAATAAATGATCTAAGAATAACAATAGGTTTCACAGCTTTGCTGTGAACCCCTAACAATGATATATAGGGAGGGTAATAGCCCATCAATTCATGCAACCCAAAACTATTTTAAGGTTATTTCAAAAATCGGAAACCAATGACATGATACTGCAGTAAAAGATGTGAGAATGGAATTGTATTTGCTCCACCATGGTTACTATTACAGCACATCAGTAAACACTATATATAACATCAACATGAAAATGTTTATCAAATAGTTTATTTGTGAACTCAAACACATTCATTTCACATACATGTTTTCAGAGTGTGGTAATGATTATTCCATAGTGTTATTACTCCATGTAGACTTCTCTCTTTACTGCATTATATTGTCTTTCTCTGAAAGTGCCAAAACTGCGTCATGATGCCTTTCCAAATATTCCATCCATCGTTGTCCTCAACCAACCAAGGAATATCACATCAGTATCACAAAACCTCTTCTGAACAATGAGTCCGTGCGTTCTGGATATAAATATTTTGCCGAGACTTGGCTGATAGGTTCTAATGTCTTAAAGGGCCACTGCTTTAAAATACGTTTAAAAACCTAGCAATTATAAGATGTCCATTGTTGTGGGCCTCATTTCCAAGTTGCGATGTAATTTAAGCATTACGATGATTGTACCGAATGCATCGTTATTTACGAGCCAACTTTAAGAGTTCCCAAAACAAGCACGTAAAGAGACCATGTGTCGAGACTGATAGGATAGAAAGAAAAACAGCGCTCGGATCAGCTTTCTCCATTCAAATCTTATTTTAACATAATTATGCCACAATACTGATGACAGATCAGCTCATAGAGAGATCACCACCTATGGCTATCGAAGGCGACACGGTTTATTATGCTTATAATAACGCACGAAATCACAGATTGGGCATATCATTACACACGTTGTCACACGGAGGCAAACACTACACATTGTAGCCTAGTCGCAAACTAGAACTCAACTGATTGAACATGAAATTGATTTCAATAAGACTAAAATAGCCTAATTAGGCTCTGTTGTCCATGTAATCATGTGTAATAATCTCGGTTTTAATTTGTTTGCAACAATTAGAAATACTTTGGCAACTTTGTAGTCAACTAACGTCCTTCTGAAGTTCTCGGCCGATAGAATCATGATGTTTAGGAGATTTTTAGCGGAGATCTGTGAATAAAGTGACGCGGAAGGGCAAAAATACATCTAACGATGCACTTTGACTGCTCTACGAGTAGTCTGGATTACTCGTAGATGTGCAAAGGTTTTTAAGAGCCACGTTACTACAGAGCCTACTGTTTAAAATGCCATCATTGTGCCAGATCTGTCATGCCAAGGCATCACAACGAGTTATAGGCTATACAGCACAAACTGATCTGAGACCAGGCTTATACAACCCATCCTACAGTTTGGTAACACTTGACAATACACTCTGCTTCATTCACAGAGGAAACAAACAGCACATTTCTTATGATGCATGCCAAATGGCAAGCTATTACCTACATAGTGCATTACTTTTGACCAAAAGCAGTGCACTACACATAGGGAATAGTTTGCCATTTGACAGACATGTAGAATTATCTTCTTAGTATTTTCAGATAAAAGTATTGTTTCATTGGCTTGGACAGTCATTCATTTCGTGCAAAAGTACAACATAGCAATACTTCTGTTTAACATTATTTATGTTGATACAAGATTCAGATTACAGTTCTTATACTTTTCATTATGTCCCTTAATTATTATTTATTATTAATATTCCCACTTTAGATATAGCAGTACTTCTAAATCTGGGTTGGTTTACTTAAACTAGTTACATGCTTCCATTAACCAAAATGCTGAAACGTATCCTAATCTATGAAATTATGAAGTGATCCTAAATTCGCCCTTCCTCCAAAAGTAAGATCATCCCAACAGAGAAAATTAGGATATATGAAAACATCTACAGAACATTGAGACTGTGGATAGGTTCCCATACTCTACCCCTTTTCCAAAGAGTGCACTTGTACACTCTCCCTCATAGATATAAAAGAAATGCACTGGTGTAGGGAATATGGTGACAACTCCCTTCATGCTTGCTTGCACCAATCCAATGCCTTTAAATGCATGAGGGCACGTGAACAAGTGCTCACTTCTGGAGAAGGGTGGAGAATTGGAACACAGCCCACATCTGAAAGAAATGTCTGCTAATCAGTTATCTGTGCAATTTGACAAAACTAGAGTGATATGTCCCTTTCAGCCGCATACATTAAACAGATATGCAATAATTCATTAGATACATATTTTCAAGTCAAAATGGACATGAAAAACAAACAATTACATATATACGGAGTATACAGGATTCAAATTGACCTTTGGATAGGCCTATACCAGGCCTGATGATAAACAGGTTGTATGTCTCAAGGCCAAAAAGCCAACATTATGTCAACCTAGGTCGTGCACATTGTTGCAAACGGCAAGTTTTGAAACAAAAACATGTTTTTTTTTTTTTAGAGAAGTGGTACACCGTTCCTGGAGGAACTGCAAGCTCCATTTCCAACTCCTTGGTCTAAAAATCTATTTAGTATATAGTCCCCTGATGGGGGACATATCAGCTGTTAACACTAGTCCCTCCCTTTTTTGGTCCTTTTTTTCTTTTCTTTGTTTGCTGTCTAGTGAATACGACCCTAATGCTTGTTGACACTTTCTGTTTGATACTGGGGCTCATTAACCATGTTCAATAGAGACATTCATCACTCTTCAGTACATTATTCTCTCCTGATATAATAAAGACACCCACACAAAAGGGCTCTATACATTTTTGATTGTCCACTTATAAAAGCGATAAAAAAATAAAAACAGATTGAAAGAAGTGTCATAGACATCATAAAGCATAAAACATTTTATTGCACAGTCTCTGTGTGTTGTATCTGTTGTACCATGGTTGGTTGTGGGGCTGAGGGAGAGCCTGTAGTTTGGTTGTCTGGGTGAGGTCACCCTGAATAGGGTAACCCCAGTCCACTCCCCTGGTGGTCAGCCTAGCTTCGTGGAGCACAGGCGGCTACTTGAACCTCCATGTTGTCCTTCTCTGATCTGCCTGCCTGGGGTCCAGACCAGAGCAACACACGGATATGATCCCCCTCTGGTGGGTTTTGGCGAAACAAGAGTAAAGCAGACTGACGCAACGGACAAAGAAAAAAACCAACTCCACCACAGGTGTGATTCTGCTACGACTTCACTTGTTGACAAAGCCCACACATTCCATTCCAAGCTTCCAAAGATGCCATTGAAAGGAGCTCCCTACATTGGAGTCCCACAGACAGTCAGACGCCATTCTCCTGAAGAGTGGCTTGCTACCATGGACAACCCCTCTGTCCCACTGTACCAGATCAGAACTGCCCTGATCAGCCTCCAGGCGTCTAGCGATGGTGTCCATCACCCAGTCACACGGTGGTGTGTTTGTGGGTGCCAATGGGAGGCACAGAGAGAACCAGACCATGCCCATCATCATCCCCCTCACTGTCAGTGTCCCCAAGACCCAGGGAGGGGTGCAGCCTGATGCGGCTGATGCTGCTGTGCTGATGGTCCAGGTGGGAGGGGGTCTTGCCTAAACTTGTGTCTTCGTCCGAGGAGTGGTACGACTCATCATCTGGTATGTAGTGATTGACAATGTGGATCCCATCAAAAGCGGGCTGATTGGACATGCTGCTCCCCCTCTGGCCTTTTAGGCAGCGGATCTGTGGAAAAAGAGGAGAAGCGTTTAAAGGAGGAGCATGTAGAGTAATGCATAATGGGGACGTGTAAATAAACACACTGGTGAGTGGGAATTGTAAAATCAAAGATCCATACATTGCCAAGGCACATGAGAACATCATGGTTGTTCATCTTTCTAGAAATCACGTGCACAAACTACAACAAAGACGTCAACACCAATGAAAACATCAGTTCTGAAATTGACACTTGGAGATTAATTTCTAAACACATGCAGCGGGCCCGTTCACACTCATTTGGGTAGACATGTTCCAGAAGCGGCTGTCGGGAGGAAATATAGGAGGACGTGCTCATTGTAATGGTTGGAATTGAATAAATGGAACTGAGTCAAACATGTTGTTTCCATATGTTTGGTACCTTTTCATTTATTCCATTCCAGCCATTACAATGAGCCTGTCCTCCTATAGCTCCTCCCACCAACCTCCTCTGACCACGCTCCACCCTTCACCACAACACATTTTATATTAGGTATAGGCTGCAAAACCAGTGGAAGATGGGTAGAGGTCAGGTCAAAAGCTTGGTCTGGGCCACACCTGCCCTGCCTAGAACTCACCTGGGTCAGCCTGCCTCGCAAAGACAGACATGTAGGGAGAGAGACACACTTAGAAATCTAGTTATTGTACCGGTACTTGTCACTTTTCTCAAATATTAGTGCTTCATCTGTTAAATGTAAAAAATAACAAATGTACAACAGAGATCAGTGATTTGAAACTACCGTGTAAACTTGACTGATGCAAGTGTGCAAAGACACTTCCAGGCTAAAAACCAAGAGCCGTTCGTGGCTTATTTTTGATCCTGAGAAAGATTAGTCAACTTTGGTTTAGCTCAACTCTGTGGCTGACTGGAAACCTTACTCTCTTATGAGAATGTGTGATTGAAAAGAACTGAGGTGACACTTTTTCTTCTTGGTCCAAGTCCATCTACTCTGATCTATTAGTCTCACTACTGCTCTTCTACCATCCCCAAGAAATGCATAAATTAGGCCTAATAATTATGCATTGGAAAAAATGGAATCAACTAGCATATTCACCTCTTATTTTACCTCTCCTGAGACTGTCTTTTGATTCTTATAATCAAATGTATTATTTTGTGTGCAAAAAAAAAAGAAAGAAAAATACGTCAGTAGTCTAGTCAGTATTTCCAGCTAACTGCAGTATGTCCAGGATTAGATCTCGCAGGTCATGAAGGTCCGGCAGGGGAGTTTGTACACCCAGATCCTGGCTATGAGACCATTTAGAACCTTACACCACCAACGCTTCAATCAGCATGTTTCATAGTTTCACTGCCGCCCATTAGTTTCCAACACCACTGACCAAATGGCACCCTATTCACTTAATTGTGCACTACGTTTGACCAGACCCTGGTCAAATTTAGTGCACTATTAACCTTTTCACATGTGAGTTCCAAATATCTCTAACCGTCGCCCCTGCATGAGTTCTTTTCATGCACGCGATGTCAGAATGCTTTCACAGTTCCAAAATGTGATTGTAACAACAGGACAGTTACCCGCGCTGCCCTCAAACCAAGGCACGCTGACTGCTAATTATCTATAGGCGGTTTCAACTTGTCAATTTCAAAATATTTTCTAACAGTTTGAATTTAGGTGTGTTCCGCCTCCTCGTTAATTCACATAAGTAGTAGCCCATTTCAATTTCAATATTGTGGACAATTTATGATGGAGGCTTTATTGAGCGGACAAACATCTCTCGTCAAAGAGGGCCCAAGCACTTCCCCAGTGTTTCCCCAGATCAAGTATGAAGACATTGCGCATCTCTACTCAGAACAGGCCTTGCAAACATTTTCCCCCAGCACATTTTCTGGCTGGCACCCGCCTTGCCTTCATGATTGTTTTCCTTATAAATTGGACATGTGTGCGTTCCTGTCAAAGTAAGTGGCTTATTTTCTGTATATCGTGTTGTCGTTTCTGCTGTAGCACACCATATGTATGTACGGGTCATAATGTATTTGCTGTCTTATTCAAGTACTTCTTGCATAATTCTTGCATAGATTGTAATGGACACATATGTGTGTAAAATACTTAGTTGAATGTTGTACTGATTATGATGAAAAAATGCTAAGCTATTTGCCGGCTATGTGTGGCGCCAAGTTTGTTGACAACATACAACGCATTCTGTCTGTCAGACCAAAGATGTTAAAATAAGGGATAGTTCACTCGACTGACTTCTGTAGTTTAAGACAACTGTGAACTTGGGAAAAGAGTAGGTAAAATCATGATGGCAAATGATCTTCAGGTCGGAGCTCTAGAAAGAGTTCCAGAGTTGGAATCCCGAGTTGGATGACTGTTCAAAACGATTTTTCCCAGTCGGAGCTTATCGCCCCCCTAAAATGAACCCCACACACACACAAACCCCCCTAAAATAGTTTCATCTCTGTTTAGCTTACGGTTAGGCTAGGCAGTAGGCTTGTATTTGGTGTGATGATCTGTGAGGTGAAAACTTTTAAATTTTCTTTGTCAAAAACAGTAAACGACTTGCCAAGTCATATGCTCCGGTTCTTGTATACACTAACAAGTACATCGACGATTTGTAATATGCTGAAAACTGGCTAAACTAAGTCAACATTTTTCAGGCAATGAGCGCAGCCATCTTTGACTTTGTTTATTTGCGTCTTGTAGTGGGTGGCATTCTGGGATTAGGGAATTTTCGCCAAACAAACATGGCTGCCATCAAAGAATTTAGCTGCTGTAAGCTAAGCTGACACGCATTTCTTTTCTAAACAACATCACATTATTCTCTTGTGCTCACCAGAGACGTGGTACATTGTAAACTAGTCTAGCTGTTAGGTCGCTAACTTCTGTTTTGTTTTTTGACAGCGCAACCTGTTTAGACTGGTTTACGGAATGAGTGTTCCGTGTGATGCTTGGATGATGAAGTTCGCATGTATCTTATACAATAAAAGGTCAAATTGAGGAATAAAGTTTAATAGCTTTATTTTCCATCAGCACAAAAAAAATATTTAGATGCTGTTTAGACGCGTTTGTTGCGTCATACGTACTGTTTCAATCACATATTTGAGATCGTATGCTGCAGGGATCACTCAACAACGATCACAAATGCGTGATCGTATCCGTCAAAGGATTACGGGTATAGGGTGCCATTTGGGATGCATATCTGAGTCCAGCCAAGAAGAGAGGAGGAGGAGGGATTCTGTTCTGACCGACTGGCTCTGCCTGCCTGACTGTTCTCCTGCCTGACTAACTGCCTTGACTCTTTGCCTGACTGCCGGCACTGTCTGGATAGGAGATCCATAGCGACACGCTGCATGATTTAATGCTCAGCTCAGTTTAAACACAAGACACCAGCCTTTGTTGTCCTCTTTTTTTAGGAGGTGATACAAATCTGAGTACATCCTCCCTTGTAAAGGATTGATTTGCTGGAAGAAAACAAATGGCTTTTTTCTTCTACTTTTTCTTCTGGGGGTTTTCTACCACTCTTCTCACAATAAGAGTGGTTTAGAAATATATATCAACTGGGTGGTTGAGCCCTCAATGCTGATTGGCTGACAGCTGTGTTATATCAGACCGTATACCATGGGCATGACAAAACATTTATTTTTACTGCTCCAATTATGTTGGTAACCAGTTTATAATAGCAGTAAGACACCTATGGGATTTGTGGTATTGCAGCGTACGTAAGAACAGTCCTTAGCCATGGTATATTGGCCATACACCACACTCCATCGGGCCTTATTAAATATTTGCTTCTCTCTCTCCACTTTTGCCTCTTGGAGTCATGTGCCATATGTCATATTACAATACATTGCACGCACATGCACCACACACAGAATAAAATGGTGCATCAGGGCCTGCCAATATAATCCTACTGGGGATCCCTTCATTCACGTCTGATCAGGTCTTTGTATTATTTGAAAGACACTAATCTGATCAAAGATGGCCCACTCTGCTGAAGTGATAGTGTCAAAGTTAAACCGTCAAATCTGTACGATCTGTTGCTGATCCTGTAGATTTCTGTGATGAAATTCATAACCTTTAAATCCTTGCTCTAGCAATTCAGATAATAATAGCTAGCTGTGGTGTACACAGAGGAGCAGAAGCAGATTATGAGACTCTTTTCTATTCAATCTGGGCACTCTCAGCATGTTGAGTAGTTGGTTTTAGGGTTATCTTTTAGGAGAGGAGAGGGGTGTGTAGTGGTAAATCAACACCCTCAGCGCAGGAAGCTTTTGGGCGTAGTTTACACTTCTAACCTACAGTTGGCTTCAAAATAGACAAATCTGAGCAAAATACAATTAACAAAATCATCTCTGAAAACAACAGATACAAACGTGTTTGTTATTCTCCCGGTTCAGTATTCCCCTGTTGTAACTACTCACCTCATGTTTGAGTTCAGCTATCTGGTCCTTCAGGTCTCTGATGTACTGACTGGAGTCTGTGTTGTTCAGCTGGCCCTGGACCTTCCCTTCTTCTTTCTGTAGAAACAAACAGAAAATCACATCTTAAAACATAAAACTTATCATTATTCAGCTACTCATAACACTGGGGAGGAGATAAGAAGTTTGTCACTGCAGATGCTTTAAAAGTTGGAAACCTTGAATTGCTATAAGGGCAACTTGACAAGACCAGGTTGGGTTGCACTGTTGTAACATTCAGTAGAAACATGTAGGAGGGAATGAGGGAGATCACTACCACCAGACGAGAGACATTATAGCTACACATCACTGGAAAACTTGCATCACAGAAGTATCATAAAATATACAGTATGTAGAGAGTGGCTGTTGACTAAGCCATAGATGAAGTGGGAAACCTAGCTAAGCTAACAAGGTAGCTATAGTCATTTGTGTTGTTATCCTCTCTGGGCCCTGGGGATGAGGCTAGTAGCTACTGTATGTTTAACTGTCAAACATGACACATGTGCTGTTTACCTTCCTCAGTGCAGACAGCTGCAGCCACAGGAGACAAACACACATACCCCATACACACCTCAAATCAATCCTGTCTAAAGCCTGGGAGAATATATAAGTAGAGAGAGAGTAAGGGGCACCGACACAGGCTGAAGGGTTCAGGCTAACCACAACCAGCAACGAAGGAACAGGAGAGGGTAAAAAGTGGAAGAAGTTAAAAGCAGGGGTGGGGTGGGTGAGGTAGTGAGGTGAGTTAACCATCTCGGTCTGACCCAACACTTCAAAATATATACAACGCTCTCAGTTCCTGTGGTCAGGTAAAGGTTGAGAGGTTGAGGGTGTAGGCTTAGGCCCCTGAGAAGCTGCTGACAAGCTGACAATGTGAGATCTACAAAACAGCTATTCTTCCTGGAATCTGTGTTTTTCTTGAGGTTCCCTCCCTCCTGACAGAGCTAGTGATAAGGGAGAGGCAGTTAGCAAGACTTCCTCGTACTCAGCTGTGTGGATCCCCAGGTGCCAGGGGGTTAGAGGCTGTGGCCAGACACGTCAAACGTCTTTAAGTCATGTTGTGCATCCCAAATGGTACCCTATTCCCTATATACTGTACTACCGATTAGAGCCTTTGGGCAGCCATTGGGCTCTGGTCAAAATTAGTGCTCTATATAGGGAATAGGGTGCCATTTGGGATGCAGCCATGGCTTCCCTCGCCTGCCTGCTCCCCCCTAGTTCTACGCTCACAGCAGGTTAGCGTTTTTCATAATGAATGTTGTTCTGAAGGCAGCTCTGCCGAGTCGTCACTAGCTGGCAGTGTCACAAAGCCATAAAATCTGATTTAAAACCTAACCACACTGCTAACCCTAAAGCCTAATAATAGCCTTAAATGAAAACCAAAAAGCCTATTTTTGTTTTTGTGAATTTTTACAACATAGCCAACTTTGACTTTGCAGCTGGCCCATTTAGAGGAAATTGCTCAGTTCTGCCTCCAGGACAAGACTCATCCCAAAAAACACCAACCTGCCTTCACAGAGGTTGTTGTTGTACGGCTTTTGGCTAGTGACATGGTGGCTTGTTCCCTCTGACAGATGGGCATTTCAACATGGTTAAGATGGCCAGATCTCATGTTCAGTTTCATGCTTGTTCTCTCTCTACAATCAATCTTGGTTTATATGGCTATGGCAGAGTAGCGTTAGATTGATTCTGTACAATCTCATGACATATCATGTCTGACCCAAAAAACAATAGCTACCCCAATAACAATAGTTACACTAATTATATTAGTGTTAAAAACAAACACCTATAAAAAAACACAAGACAGGAAACATGACTTTTTGACAAAGGAGATGGCACTTCATTTCTTTGTAAAAGCAAACAACCATGTACAACTGCAGATACAATTCTCAAGAGAGGAGTCCAAAAACACTAAGGAACCTCTAATAACCACTGAACTTGCAACAGCACATTCTAAAGCCCCCTGCTAAATATAAATCTAAATCTGGGGAGCATATCATGCATGCAGAATGACAAAATCATAGATAGGCCTCCAACATGTCACCTCTGGTTCTAGTTGTCAGTTTGTCTTCGCCTCACAGTAGGAAGTGGTTTCTTGTCTTGACAAGAAGATAGCCGAGCTGTGGTATTATCATGGGTCACACATACATTCAGCTACTTTCATACTGCAAAAACGATGGATGTAAAAACCCTGATGTCCATTTGACTATACGTTCAGTTTTATCGACTGAGCTCTATATAAAAGATATATATTACAGATATACATTATATAAAGATATATATTAGTTTAGTACTGGAGGTTCTTTGCGACCCTATAATTGTGAAATTCTTTAACTCAAGATATAAATATAGACATCACTGGCGTGCTGTGAATACTTTCCAATAGTGGGCTGTAGTGCAGGTGGGCCATACTGATGTTTTAGTTAGAGGAAGATCAGGTAGGCAGGCCGTCACAGGTGCTTTTTCAAGCTAAGAGTACTACAATGTTATAGCGTGCCATCAGACACCTTTTATGGGTCTTTATTCAAGGTGTTAAATGCAGTGGACAGCAAGTTATCAGTCATTGCTTTCTTGGGTCTACAACCAGAGCGACTGAGAGCTAAGGTAACACAGGCCATCTACCCACAACCTTAAGAGCTGCAACCAGGTACCCAAACCACAGACCAAGAGTTTGTCACTGGCACCACACAAAGTGGTTATACATAGGGAAAATACCTGTTTTGTCTGTCTGGCAGAGACTATTAGCATCCTATGCACAGCATATTCAGAGAAGGCTAGATTAAAAATTAACTCAGTTTAGTGAAGATTGAGATTATCATCAGTGTGAGAGGGGGGCGGTACTCAGTAGTAGTGAACGCTGGTGTTGATGCACTGTTGTTGTTGAAGCGCCTAGTAACAAAACCTGACTATACTGTGTGTGCATGGAAGGGATGTTGGTTTGAAAAAGTCTTGACACTGATTCAAATGGTGAGTTCTTGAAAATATCACATTTAAGATGCTTAACAATGTATATAAGGCTGTCTATTTCTTATACGCCCTTTTTGGATGCATTAACTCTGTGGTATAAGCTAACTGTGGGTATAAAGGGTATATTAGAGGGTGTATGTGTGTGGGCCAATGGTGTGAAGAAAGCAGACAGTCTGACACTTAGTTAACTTGTGAAGGGAACGTTTCTGAAACACCAACACGTTGACTCGATGGAGACATCAAAGCTTCTGCATTAACATTTCTTCAGACTCAGAGCTGATGGAAAGAACTGAAGCAATCTGTCAGTCTCCCTGATTATTTTCATGACAGAAAATGAGTTAGTGTTGTATCGTGTATAGTTTCACACACATACAACCCCAACACCACACTAGATAAAGAACCGCAGCATGATATGAAGAGACGCACACAGAGGTTTCAATAATCTGACAAATCATTAGCACAGGAAGTGCATAGGTTATTTTCTACTAGCAGACAATCTGTTTAGCTGCTGCTAATACATTAAACACTAACACAAATCTTTTCTTCTGACGGTACAAAACACTACCTTTCCATGATGTTCAGTTATTTCAGAGAAAGGTTGATCTCAATCTCCAAATACATCGTTCTGGGTCTTAGGTTTTCGTCACAGGTTATTTGGACGTATCAGCATTGGGCAAAGGCGGTGCTTAAACTGCTTGGCTTCGATGGATGATAAACACAGTTGAAAATATCTGACCAAATAACACAAGCTTTTAGTTCTGGTTTAACTGAGAGTACCAAATCAAACATGAGCATGGTTAGTATGATATGCTAGATTATAAGATGTCACACTGTCCATCCGAGAGATGATCATGGTTCACCTTTTCACCTCTGCAGTAAACTGTCACTTTAAAAATACCCCACCTTCTTCCTCACATCAACGAAGAACACAAATAGATACAGGCTCTGAACTGTAAAACCTTCTTGGGGAATCTGCCAAGAGTTGATGCACTCAGAGTTAGCCTGTGTTCTCATATGTTGGAGTGGGTATGGAGTGTTGAACTGTGGGTTATGGTGAGGAGAAGTCTATGGGCTGGACACAAATTAAGCCGAGTCATGGACTGAAGTACTGTCAATATAGATGAAAAGTACTTTTTAGTCCATGACTAGGCTAAATGTTCTGCACCAAGCTAGTGTGACAGTGAGGAAGGGAGGCCGGGGGTTAAGTACTGTACCTGTATCTCCAGTTCAGAGATCTGTTGCTGCAGCTCGGCCATGGCAGCGATGTTGTCAGCCTCTCTCAGCCTCACCGCCATCACCTCCTCCTTGTTCTGAAACAAACAAATGAACAAACACTGTCAGGCCAGTGTCACTCAACTGAAGTAATGTTTCTAGAGTGTTACCAAAGACATGTTGACAACCATTACACACTAAGCCCCAGGGTCACAACAACATGCATCTATCTGAGTGCTACTCTTAACACAAACTTTGAACCTTCTGAAACAGTTGTTCAGTATGATTCCTGCAGTAATCCCAGAGAGACAAGGGGTGTTGCTGAGCTGCACAGAGGTTTCACACACACACACACACGTTTAACATCAGCAGCACAGAGATGTTATCTGAAGATGTCAGGCAAAACTGCTTCCCTCTTCAGAACTTGGACTCTGAAGATCTGATTTTAACAAGAAGCAACGGATCAGATTAAGGATGATTTTTGACAACTCATCAAACCAGTGATTGAGAAATATTTCCAGTTTGACTGATTGTGGGGCCGATACCCATTTCATACTATCATGCCGACCCAAACCAAACTGTGCCGGCTCAGATATTTTCTTGACTCTAGTCATCTCAACAGCACATACTTTTTCTTACCTTGCACTCAATCTCTGCCTGTTTGCGTTTGATCTCCTGCAGCTGAACGTGTAGGCCCTTATTCTGGGCCGTAAGCACAGTCATACGCTCCTGAAAGCCCCGCCCCTCCTGCTCTGCCCGACGCAGTTGGTTGCTATGGATCTGGTTCTGCCGGAGGGGAAGGATATGGTAGGTAAATATTGGGAGGGGTCAGTTTACTCATCACACATTTCTGTTATTCTAGAATAGTCTCTATTCACAACCCCACTGTAATATCACAAGAGGCAACCCATTTAAAGCAAATCAAATCAAATTTTATTTGTCACATACACATGGTTAACAGATGTTAATGCGAGTGTAGCGAAATGCTTGTGCTTCTAGTTCCGACAATGCAGTAATAACCAACAAGTAATCTAACTAACAATTCCAAAACTACTGTCTTATATACAGTGTAAGGGGATAAAGAATATGTACATAAGGATATATGAGTGAGTGATGGTACAGAGCAGCATAGGCAAGATACAGTAGATGGTATCAAGTACAGTATATACATATGAGATGAGTATGTAAACAAAGTGGCATAGTTAAAGTGGCTAGTGATACATGTATTACATAAGGATGCAGTCGATGATATAGAGTACAGTATATACGTATGCATATGAGATGAATAATGTAGGGTAAGTAACATTATATAAGGTAGCATTGTTTAAAGTGGCTAGTGATATATTTACATCATTTCCCATCAATTCCCATTATTAAAGTGGCTGGAGTTGAGTCAGTGTCAGTGTCAGTGTGTTGGCAGCAGCCACTCAATGTTAGTGGTGGCTGTTTAACAGTCTGATGGCCTTGAGATAGAAGCTGTTTTTCAGTCTCTCGGTCCCAGCTTTGATGCACCTGTACTGGCCTCGCCTTCTGGATGATAGCGGGGTGAACAGGCAGTGGCTCGGGTGGTTGATGTCCTTGATGATCTTTATGGCCTTCCTGTAACATCGGGTGGTGTAGGTGTCCTGGAAGGCAGGTAGTTTGCCCCCGGTGATGCGTTGTGCAGACCTCACTACCCTCTGGAGAGCCTTACGGTTGTGGGCGGAGCAGTTTCCGTATCAGGCGGTGATACAGCCCGCCAGGATGCTCTCGATTGTGCATCTGTAGAAGTTTGTGAGTGCTTTTGGTGACAAGCCGAATTTCTTCAGCCTCCTGAGGTTGAAGAGGCGCTGCTGCGCCTTCTTCACGATGCGGTCTGTGTGAGTGGACCAATTCAGTTTGTCTGTGATGTGTATGCCGAGGAACTGAAAACTTGCTACCCTCTCCACTACTGTTCCATCGATGTGGATAGGGGGGTGTTCCCTCTGCTGTTTCCTGAAGTACACAATCATCTCCTTAGTTTTGTTGACGTTGAGTGTGAGGTTATTTTCCTGACACCACACTCCGAGGGCCCTCACCTCCTCCCTGTAGGCCGTCTCGTCGTTGTTGGTAATCAAGCCTACCACTGTTGTGTCGTCCGCAAACTTGATGATTGAGTTGGAGGCGTGCGTGGCCACGCAGTCGTGGGTGAACAGGGAGAACAGGAGAGGGCTCAGAACGCACCCTTGTGGGGCCCCAGTGTTGAGGATCAGCGGGGTGGAGATGTTGTTGCCTACCCTCACCACCTGGGGGCGGCCCGTCAGGAAGTCCAGTACCCAGTTGCACAGGGCGGGGTCGAGACTCAGGGTCTCGAGCTTGATGACGAGCTTGGAGGGTACTATGGTGTTGAATGCCGAGCTGTTGTCGATGAACAGCATTCTCACATAGGTATTCCTCTTGTCCAGATGGGTTAGGGCAGTGTGCAGTGTGGTTGAGATTGCATCGTCTGTGGACCTATTTGGGCGGTAAGCAAATTGGAGTGGGTCTAGGGTGTCAGGTAGGGTGGAGGTGATATGGTCCTTGACTAGTCTCTCAAAGCACTTCATGATGACGGAAGTGAGTGCTACGGGGCGGTAGTCGTTTAGCTCAGTTACCTTAGCTTTCTTGGGAACAGGAACAATGGTGGCCCTCTTGAAGCATGTGGGAACAGCAGACTGGTATAGGGATTGATTGAATATGTCAGTAAACACACCGGCCAGCTGGTCTGCGCATGCTCTAAGGGCGCGGCTGGGGATGCCGTCTGGGCCTGCAGCCTTGCGAGGGTTAACACGTTTAAATGTCTTACTCACCTCGGCTGCAGTGAAGGAGAGTCCGCATGTTTTCGTTGCAGGCCGTGTCAGTGGCACTGTATTGTCCTCAAAGCGGGCAAAAAGTTATTTAGTCTGCCTGGGAGCAAGACATCCTGGTCCGTGACTGGGCTGGATTTCTTCTTGTAGTCCGTGATTGACTGTAGACCCTGCCACATGCCTCTTGTGTCTGAGCCGTTGAATTGAGATTCTACTTTGTCTCTGTACTGACGCTTAGCTTGTTTGATAGCCTTGCGGAGGGAATAGCTGCACTGTTTGTGTTCGGTCATGTTACCAGTCACCTTGCCCTGATTAAAAGCAGTGGTTCACGCTTTCAGTTTCACGCGAATGCTGCCATCAATCCACGGTTTCTGGTTAGGGAATGTTTTAATCGTTGCTATGGGAACGACATCTTCAACGCACGTTCTAATGAACTCGCACACCGAATCAGCGTATTCGTCAATATTGTTATCTGACGCAATACGAAACATATCCCAGTCCACGTGATGGAAGCAGTCTTGGAGTGTGGAGTCAGCTTGGTCGGACCAGCGTTGGACAGAACTCAGCGTGGGAGCTTCTTGTTTTAGTTTCTGTCTGTAGGCAGGGATCAACAAAATGGAGTCGTGGTCAGCTTTTCCGAAAGGAGGGCGGGGCAGGGCCTTATATGCGTCGCTGAAGTTAGAGTAACAATGATCCAAGGTTTTTCCACCCCTGGTTGCGCAATCGATATGCTGATAAAATTTAGGGAGTCTTGTTTTCAGATTAGCCTTGTTGAAATCCCCAACTACAATGAATGCAGCCTCCGGATAAATGGATTCCAGTTTGCAAAGAGTCAAATAAAGTTCGTTCAGAGCCATCGATGTGTCTGCTTGGGGGGGATATATATGGCTGTGATTATAATCTAAGAGAATTCTCTTGGTAGATAATGCGGTCTACATTTGATTGTGAGGAATTCTAAATCAGGTGAACAGAAGGATTTGAGTTCCTGTATGTTTCTTTCATCACACCATGTCTCGTTAGCCATAAGGCATACGCCCCCGCCCCTCTTCTTACCAGAAAGATGTTTGTTTCTGTCAGCGCGATGTGTGGAGAAACGCACTGGCTGCACCGCCTCCGATAGCGTCTCTCCAGTGAGCCATGTTTCCGTGAAGCAAAGAACGTTACAGTCTCTGATGTCCCTCTGGAATGCTACCCTTGCTCGGATTTCATCAACCTTGTTGTCAAGAGACTGGACATTGGCGAGAAGAATGCTAGGGAGTGGTGCACGATGTGCCCGTCTCCGGAGTCTGACCAGAAGACCGCCTCGTTTCCCTCTTTTTCGGAGTCGTTTTTTTGGGTCGCCGCATAGGATCCATTCCGTTGTCCTGGTTGAAAGGCAGAACACAGGATCCGCGTCGCGAAAAACATATTCTTGGTCGTACTGATGGTGAGTTGACGCTGATCTTATATTCAGTAGTTCTTCTCGACTGTATGTAATGAAACCTAAGATGACCTGGGGTACTAATGTAAGAAATAACACGTAAAAAAACAAAACACTGCATAGTTTCCTAGGAACGCGAAGCGAGGCGGCCATCTCTGTCGGCGCCGGACACGGTAACCGCTATAGCAGGTACTATAGCTTGAATCTGCTAAATGGCATTGTTCAACAACTACATTAGAAAGTAGAAACTGAACTCTGAATACAACACATCTTTATGGGAGCTACTGACAGTTAAGAATATGTACCTCTGCTGCCCCCTAGTGGCTGAACAATGCAATAGAAAGGGCCATTTGTTTACTCTCACACATGTATGTGAAGATACACTGGTACTAGGGCTGCATGACATGTTAAACACAGCAAAAATGTTTGATACCGTTAATCGCATCTCCATTTCACAGAATGGAACCTTTTAAGCGCATATATTGCCAAACGGACCCTTTCAAGCTTAGAACACAACACGGAACAAAGTTACGGTCAATGCTAGTGCCTTTACATTGCTGAAGACCTTGTGCTTCTTGCCAAAATCTTGTCTAAGTTATGCCCAATATTACCGGAGCTATGTTTTTTCTTTCTGCCACAGATTCATGAGCATGTCGCGGCCCATTTTAAACTACATTGATAAACATTGTTTAGCTAGCGAGTCATGTTACCTAACTAGCTAGCTATCAACCTGATAACTTGACCACGGACTAGGCTATGCACACATTTGGATGGTTCAGGAAGAACTGAAAAGGAATAGGCTTCTCAGAGATATTTCTAAAGGTGGGGTGTGTATGATTGTGTGTGTAACAGAGGATGTGTGAGAGAACGGGAGTAAGTGGGCGAGTTCGTTTTGTATTGCCAGGTGCCCCGGGTGGGTGGAGATTTCGCTTAAGGACAAATGGAATGGCCTAAAATGTGCAAACTCCGCCCACCCGGAGCACCAGGCCATACAAAACTAACTCGCCCAGCGAGAGTGCGAGTGTGGAGGCCTATGTGTGTAAAGTTATCTGAACAGGACAGATGGTTACAGTGTTTTCATAACATTGTTGGACATGTTTATAAGGTCTTTGTTCTTTTTTTACTATAGTCACACTCATTTAGAATGCCTGAAGAATAATTAGTACTTGATCAAATTAAAAAATGTACTCAATTATTTGAATCATTTGACAGCCATAATTGGTACACTACTAATATTTCTCCAAAGGCTGAGCTGTGTGTGTCTGTCTGACCTGTGTCTCCAGCTCCATCATCCTCTGACGTGTCTCTCTGAGCTCTGCCTGGGCCTCAGCCTCCCGTAGCCTGACACTCATCAGCTCATCCTGCAGCTCAGACACAGCATTCTTCCTAGGGTTGTCCTTCCAGCGGCCCGCCGTACGCGCCAGGTGACGCTGTAGGAGCAGGGGAAGAGGGAAGCACACAATCAACCAAAGATGTTCGGACTCGACACACCTAAAATAGCAGTCCTCAAATCATACAAACATGGAGATTGAGCAAGATGACAAAAATAAATTGAACATTTACATCGGGTATATTCATGTTAATCCTCTCTGGGTCTCTTAGTGCTGTGTCTTGGGCAGGAGTACTCATGGTACAGCTGAGCTAGTCAAGTCAAACATATCAAATTTTATTTTAAGTTCATCAGTTTCAATACACTATAGACCTACAGAAGGAAAGTTTTATTGCTCATCCATATATTTATATATTATTCATTCCATTTCTTTACTTAGATGTGTGTGTATTTGGTACATGTTGTGAAGTTGTTAGATATTACTTGTTAGATATTGCTGCTCTCGGAACTAGAAGAACAAGCATTTCGCTACACTCGCAGTAACATCTGCTACACACGTGCATGTGACCAATAAAATGTTATCTGTTGATGTGTTTGAATCTTCCATGTGTGTGTATGGTGTGGAGAATAGATGTTCATCCTCACCTGCCAGTGCTCCTCCAGGTCTCTGACCTGTTGTCTGAGCTCCTTCAGCCCCATCACAGCCTCAGCCTCTCTCAGCTTCACTGCTATCAGCTCCTCCTGCAACCGCACCACGTTGGTGTCATCTGGCAGAGATGTGTTCCTCTGGGGGACAGGCAACCAAAACAATGACTAAGAAGACAACTTCAGGATGCTTATGTCACGGGACAGTAAAATAACAGGGATGTGTTCCTCTGGGGGACAGGCAACCAAAACAATGACTGAGAAGACAACTTCAGGATGCTCATGTCACGGGACAGTAAAATAACAGGGATGTGTTCAACAGGGTACAACATTGTGGAATTTTCAGATAGAAATGTTTACGTTAAAAAAAACAGTCTCTACATGTAGAAAAGGAATCATGTCCAGTCTTGTCATGACATTTACATCTGCAATATTCCACAACGTTTGCCTATTCCAGGCAAAATGCCTGACAGAGGTGTGGGACTAGGAGGCACCGTGACAGTGTGTGAATTGATGATAGACAGTTTGAGCCAGGTAACACACCTTCTCTATGTCCAGGATTTTGTCTTGCATCTCCTTGAGGGCACACTGGGACTCAGCCTCCTTTAGCCTGGCCTGAACCAGCTCTCTCTCCAGCTGCAGGATGGACTCCTCTGTGTAGCGCGGGATGCCCCTCTACACAGGGAGGAAGCAGGAGGAAGGAGAGAGAGCAAGAAGAGAGTAAGGAAGAGATCTAGAGTCAGAGCTTTATATGACTCCGGGAAACCGGCCCAGTGTCCTTAAGGTTGGTCTCTGAGTAGGAATATTATGTTGAATCTTGAAATAACTGCTTATTCAAATGACCTACTTCAAAGCACACTGTCCCCAAACAATACAAATGTAATGTATAACAATATACATGTTATACATTTTCACTCAGGTATATACAGTTGAAGTCGGAAGTTTACATACACTTAGGTTGGAGTCATTAAAACTTGTTTTTCAACCACTCCACAAATTTCTTGTTAATAAACTATAGTTTTGGGAAGTCGGTTAGGACATCTACTTTGTGCATGACAAGTAATTTTTCCAACTATTGTTTACAAACAGATTATTTCACTTACAATTCACTATCACAATTCCAGTGGGTCAGAAGTTTACATACATATACATACAAGTTGATTGTGCCTTTAAACAGCTTGGAAAATTCCAGAATTTTTTTTCTTCCAGAAAATGATGTAATGGCTTTAGAAGCTTCTGAACAAAGTCAAGGTATTGGCAGTGGCCATTACAAAGCCCTGACCTCAAGCCTGTATAAAATTTGTGGGCAGAACTGAAAAAAACGTGTGCGAGCAAGGAGGCCTACAAACCTGACTCAGTTACATCAGCTCTGTCAGGGGGAATGGGCCAAAATTCACCCAACTTATTGTGGGAAGCTTGTGGAAGGCTACCTGAAGTGTTTGACCCAAGTTAAACAATTTAAAGGCAATGCTACAAAATACTAATTGAGTGTATGTATATAAACTGCTGACCCAATTGGAATGTGATGAAAGAAATTAAAGCTGAAATAAATAATTCTCTCCACTATTATTCTGACATTTCACATTTTTAACATAAAGTGGTGATCCTAACTGACCTAAGACAGGGAATTTTTACTTGGATTAAATGTGAGGAATTGTGAAAAACTGAGTTTAAATGTATTTGGCTAAGGTGTATGTAAACTTCCAACTTCAACTGAAAATATCTATATATCTCAAATACACTGTAGTATTGTAAAACAAAAAACTGTTGCTTGCTACCTAGTTCAACTGCTCACAACTCCTCTAAAATAAACCAAGAAGTATGGCACATTCTCAATTGCACCATTGATTTCTTCTCTAGGACAACAAATGAGCCTCCCTCTTCCAAGTCATTATAAATGGATATAGCAGCACATTATGTAAAACACTGCTTCATTCACATCAGTGCAGACATTATTATCTCAACATGTTTCCCCTCATCAATATTAAAAGGGGTCTGTTTTGCCAATGGATATACAGCACCAAGAGAGGGTCCTGCTGGCCGGGGTACCATCCATTCCACACCCATACATCAGATGCTTATAAATTCATGAATCCTTTCCTGGGAGTATGTTAATGGTTGAAAAAGGTGGCTGAACTGTGTCAAACAGCATGTCCCAATTTCCAGGCATGCATGAAAACAGGATCATTATGTATAGTGAGAGAGCGAGTGCATTCTGCAGTGGAGAGGTAGGGAGAATCCATATCCACGGTTACCATCACTCACTGCAGATTTAGTGCTAAGCAATATACACATTTCAATTGGCCAGACCTGGTGATCACCCCTCCCATTGAGGGCACTGTAATAACTGCCATTTACGAAGGCACTTTAATCCAAAGCAGTTTACAGTACAGTGAGAACATACGTTCACGTACATTTTGTGTCTCCTGCATTCCATCACCACCAGAGACGGCACAGGTGCACGTGCCCCATCAGATCTGCCCTGTTTAAAATTAAATACAAATATAGATTTTGTTGTTTCTCTGTAATACTACTAGCCACCTATCAACTGTATGAAGTTGTCTTTAGCTAGCCCAGATTGGTTCCCAATCTCGCAACCTCATAAGTAGCTACCAAGAAGACATTTCAGACCATCAATCAAGTTATATTAGGTAGCTTGTCTAACTTAGATGGCATGCCTGATGGCAAGGTTGCTAGACTTTAGAAAAGCAGGCAATTAGTAAATGTACTGAATAAGATTCACATTCCTTTCAATCTTTTGCCCAGATTAAGGCAGAGAAGCATTTTTTGTGAAAATTGTGTTTTTTTTATTTAAATAAATAAATAAATAATAATACACACCAGTCAGGAGGATACAAACAGCTCAAGAGGCATGTTTAAATATGCAGTTATTATATATAGATATATTTTGACATAGAATTAAGCTTATCCTCACATTGTGCCCCCTCAGATTCTGGGGGTGCACGACACCCCTGATTACCACTGTACCAACTGAGCCATACAGGACCTTCAACTTGGGCACTGTGCTTCTCCTTACCAATAGGGGTCTCTGCTGGAGATCCCTGATGGTGCTCTGTGCTAGCTCCAGCTGAGCTGTGGCCTCTTCGCTCTGCTGCCTGACCGTGGCCAGCTCCCGCATGACCAGGTAGGTCTCCTCTGCCTCCTGGGCACGTGTCACTTGTCCCTTTAGGACATAACCAACCGAGGGGTAGGATGAGCAGGGTGCACCACGGGGGTGGGATGGACGGAAGGGGTGGGCAAATCAAAGATAATATAAAAGTGGGATTTGGAGTTTAGAAACGCATGCTGTTTTTTTCTCTGCAAATGTTTTGACAGTCTTATTGGTTGACTGATTGATATCTCTAAGCATTTTGTTTTGGCATGGTTCGAGATACATGCGCATGCTGGGTGATTAGTTATTTTTTCTGATTTCAATGTCCTCATTTTATATTAATTGATAAAAAGAAAATACTGTAATCGCAAAGACATTTATTGTGCCATCATTTAAAGGTAAAATTATGAGCATGCAAAGCTACATTGAGATATAGAGAAATCTAAGTGGTGAAAATTGCAATGTGAGATGGGGGGGTAAAGGAGGAGAAAATAAAGTTTATACCTGGATCAATCTATCTGCCAATGAAGCACTTTCCTACAAAACAGAAATATCCACAAGAGAGATAAAGCAAAGAGAGAGCAATTAACATAGTTATAACCTAAATATAAACAAAA
The DNA here is from genome assembly GCF_018296145.1 of Oncorhynchus tshawytscha. Lineage (NCBI taxonomy): Eukaryota > Metazoa > Chordata > Actinopteri > Salmoniformes > Salmonidae > Oncorhynchus > Oncorhynchus tshawytscha. Next base: position 68,283,391 of record NC_056433.1, read on the forward strand.
CACTTGATTTTGTTTTTGAAAAGGGAAATTCAATGTTCATTGTCCTTCCTCCGTCATTTTGGCAACCGATTAAGTCTATACGTTATTTATGAACAATTTGAGAAATCTTAAATTCCACTTCAGTTAGCCATGCATTGATGTCAATTTATTTATCTGTTATTTTACCAGGTAAATTGACTGAGAACACGTTCTCATTTACAGCAACGACCTGGGGAATAGTTACAGGGGAGAGGAGGGGGGTGAATGAGCCAATTGTAACCTGGGGATTATTAGGTGACCGTGATTGTTTGAGGGCCAGATTGGGAATTTAGCCAGGACACCGGGGTTAACACCCCTACTGTTACGATAAGTGCCATGGGATCTTTAATGACCTCAGAGAGTCAGGACACCCGGTTAACGTCCCATCCGAAAGACAGCACCCCACACAGGGCAGTGGTGTGCAGAGTGGTATGCTGCTGGCAATGGGAGAGGTTAGGATACGCCCCATAGTGTCTTAGTAATTTAGACAGTTTCGGAGGTAGAAAAGGAACATGGTCTTCAGGTGTGGTGGTGATAAGTCATCGTGATAAGGTTGTGGGGGATAAAGTGGTGACAAAGTGAGAATTAGGTGGTGGTGGTGAGAGAGACAACATGGTGATGAGTTTCAGACAGGCAAAGCAGAAGACTAAGGCTGAATGGGGCTAAGAGGAAAAGCATCATTAGAAGTTAGCTATAAAACAGCAAAATAACAGTTGTTTAGATGAAGCCATGCTTTTTAGGTTCATGCCACACGGTTAAGTTTTAGAAGTTGTTGTGTCATTCCAGTTAATATTTTGGGTATGACGTTGCAGCCGTCGACTGTTGTTTGAAGCGATACTGTGATATGAGTGAGTGGTTATGTCCCAGACAGAGCCTGGTCATTTGGAACAGCTACTCAGGCCTCTGCATGGTGCCCTGGTACTCTGGCCAGGCCTGGCAATGCCTGTATCTTTGTGCTCTGACAAACACAGAGGAGGATCCCAACAACATGCACAACAAAGGCAGCCGTGTACTCTGGCATGCAGTGCTCCCCTGCATCATCTTAGAGTGTACAGCCATCACTCTCACAGTGAGTTCGTCAAGCGTTTCACAGCTTTAGTTAGTTAGTGTCCGGTGGAATTACATAGAGCCCCAGAATGTAGCCTTGTGGAGCTCCACAGCCAGCTACTGTTTTAGAGTCTGGCTTAACTGGTCCTGAGTGTGGATCTCAAGACTGAGACATGCATATCAATGGAGGACTTCCATTCCAAAGCCAACTAGGATCCATTTATCCTATAAGATACACACCGACAACACTCACAGCCCAGTTAGTAACAAGACTCCGCCATGTGTCTTTAGTGACCAACAAGAGACGCACGCATGAACAAGCGCTTGATGGTTTAATGTAGGGGGTTATGGTTTTGTTGTATGAATAGCCACGACAAGCGTTCACTGGTATAATATGGCTTCTTATTATGACTGGTGTCATGACATAGGATGGCAAGGAGAGCCACGGTTTAACTTCCCTTCCTCCTTTTCACTCACTTTCTCCAGTGTGTCTATCCTCTGTTTCAGCAGGCGGTTCTCTGTGCGCAACCTCTGCAAAACAAAGACACGCAACACACACAATAATTATTCCAAACATCATACACAACTGGGTTTTTAAGTTCAGTGCACTCGGCTTAGGGAGAGTGTGGTTATAGTGATCAACTGCTTATAGTGATCAAATGGAGCTGTACTGATGTGATGACTATAAGAGCGCACTGTACTACTGCCAAACTAAAAATGTAGCCTACTGCGCCACCACTCACCTTAATCTCCACCTGCTCCTCCATCTCCTTAGTTTTGATTGTAGTGTATTCCTTTTCTAACCTGAAAACAGGAGTCATACAGCATCAATACAGAGCACCGACAACACTTGTACTTGCTTCAAGCATCCATCTCCAGTAACCCAGCCTAGACCCCAGAGAGTAAGCAGAATTGTACTACTCACTTCTTCATCTTCTTGGTGTTGTACTTGACATTATAAGCAGCCAGGATGACCCTGTCTGGTCCACTTTCCAGCTGGTGGGGAATGACCCTCTGAAAGTACTACAGCAGAGCAGGGAAGACAATGGGTGAGGACCAGACATGCATGCTCACATAAAGCAACTTCGAGTGTGTTTGTCGTTCAATTTGTATGCCATAGCATGGTCCCACATCAGTTTATGCGGTCCAGCCAACTCTTAAGGTCATTGACACAACAGAACAAACAGATCTGGGTCCAGATTATGCATCTTATGTCTGCTGGCAATAACTGACCCTCAGGGATGAAAAAAGTGTATTGAATTGATAATTGTGTGCATTAACTCAGACAGGGTTGTTATTCCAATGTTTATGGCTGCTCAGTCTTACCTGTAACATTCCCTCCATATCAAGCTGTATGAGTTCTGCCTGATTCATCTGTAGGATGGCCAGCCCCACACGGAACACTATCTCCAGACCCTGAGACAAATATTACATGATCAAAGCATTATCGTTGCATTATCATAGCATTGCGTTATCTAGTACCACACGGAACACTATTTTCAGACCCTACGACAAAAAAAGCACTGCGTTACAGAGGTGAAATCGAATTTTAGTCCATAAGATTTTAAGTTATGTGCCAAGGCCACCAGAGGGTGCCAAATGCTTGCATTTACTCACAGCCCATTGTGTTTGCTGTAATACAAACTATATTCTGGACTCACTCGGTAGACTAGAAGTAGATTGTCAAACATGAGTAAATCAGAAATAATTATTTAAAGCTACAATCTGGGATTTGTTTATCAACAAAATGGCAGCCCTGCCACTTATTTTGGTCTACAGTTGAGGGATGGGGATGCACCTTTAACTGGACTCACCTCTAACATGAAGATATCAAAGATCCTGGTGGCAACAGGGAGAGGGAATGAGGTGAGGAAGATGGTGAGGAACCAGGAAGAGGCATACATAGAGGTGTGGAAACTCTGGGCCTGGAAGTGGATATGGAGGTCTGGGAGAAGTTCCTGAAGGAGAGGGGGGGACGTTGGGAGAAACAGAGACAGAGATAGATCAAATTAAAATATATAATCATAAATAGATATGACCCATCATGACACTGACTGATTTACAGTTAACCCACTGTTCCTAGGCAGTCATTGAAAATAAGAATTTGTTCTTAACTGACTTGCCTAGTAAAATAAAAATAAGAGTGCCTGCTAAATTATTAAATATAAAGTTGTTATTCATGATATTGTCTCAATGAATCAAAGTTAAAGGATCATCTAACAGTGCATCAATAATGCTCTGTAAAGGTTTGTCATTCAATTGTGTTCCGAACCCATGCCAGGTCTTACCTGGATCATATACTCAAACTGATACATGCAGAGACCCAGCTCAGCCATAGTGGGCTTGAACAGTTCTCTCAGTCTGTAGTCTTGCATCAGCTTCACAAACACACAGAACGCCTCCTCTTCTGGCATCTAGTGACAGGGACACCCACACACCAAACAACACTTAAGAGATCATCAAGCAGATTCATTTAAACCTTCAACAAAATACTTCCTCACACCATCTAGGCTAGAGGACAGACACATTTTAAGCCCAGTGCTGGACTAAAATATACGTTCAATGCAGTTTTTTTTGTCCATTCCTAGGCTTAATATGTATCTGGGCAACCAGCCCTTTGAGACTTCACAATTTTATGAAACCATCACCAAATCATGTCTTCCTCACATACATAAAATACACATTTCACACATCACAATACAAAATATCTACCATAGTACAAGATAATCACATGAAAAACAACTCTCAGTACACAGTTCTCTTGAGAAAATGTTCTCTGATCTATATAACATGTCTGTCAATGTGTGTAGTGGCAAGTTGCATGTGACCAATGACACAGCATGTTTTTCTATGTGAGCGAGGCTATCGGGTAGACAGCGTGTGTGTGCGTGTGGTAGACGGTGACATTACCTGCATGAGAAGCAGTCCGACGATAAAAGCACTTCCCTGACAGTAGCCGACCTCCCGGTCCACCAGAGAGTAGGCCTGCAACAACAGGAAGTGACCTCGGATCATGGTCAAGAGAGGAGAGCCAAGCACTTTGGGGCTGCAACTCAATGCCCAAATGGCACCCTATTCCCTACATTGGTCAAAAGTAGTGCGCTAAGGCTATGCAACATGAAGGGAAATATCCAAAATTAAATCTAGAATCGGCTTCCTATTTCACAACAAAGCCTCCTTCACTTATGCTGCCAAACATACCCTCGTAAAACTGACTATCCTATGTAATACATGTATCACTAGCCACTTTAACTATGCCACTTGGGTTACATACTTACCTCATATGTATATACTGTACTCGATATCATCTACTGTATCTTGCCTATGCTGCTCTGTACCATCACTCATTCATATATCCTTATGTACATATTCTTTATCCCCTTACACTGTGTATAAGACAGTAGTTTTTTTTGGAATTGTTAGATTACTTGCTTTTTATTACTGCATTGTCGGAACTAGAAGCACAAGCATTTCGCTACACTCGCATTAACATCTGCTAACCATGTGTATGTGACAAATAAAATTTGATTTGATTTGATTTGTCCTAGACTTCAGCAATGTCATTTACAAAATGGCCTCCAACACTCTACTCAACAAATTTGATGCAGTCTATCACAGTGCCATCCGTTTTGTCACCAAAGCCCCATACACTACCCACCACTGCGCTCTGTACGCTCTCGTTGGCTGGCCCTCGCTTCATACTCATCACCAAACCCACTGGCTCCAGGTCATCCACAAGTCTCTGCTAGGTAAAGCCCCACCTCATCTCAGCTCACTGGTCACCATAGCAGCACCCACCCGTAGCACGCGCTCCAGCAGGTATATCTCACTGGTCACCCCCAAAGCCAATTTTTCCTTTGGCCGCCTCTCCTTACAGTTCTCCGCTGCCAATGACTGGAACGAACTGCAAAAATCACTAAAGCTGGAGACTCATATCTCCCTCACTAGCTTTAAGCACCAGCTGTCAGAGCAGCTCACAGATCACTGCACCTGTACATAGCCCATCCAACTACCTCATCCCCATACTGTATTTATCTTGCTCCTTTGCATCCCAGTATCTCTACTTGCACATTCATCATCTGCACATTCTACCATTCCAGTTGTTTAATAGGTATATTGTAATTACTTCGTCACCATGGCCTATTTATTGCCTTACTACTTCCCTTATCCTACCTCATTTGCACATGCTGTATATATACTTTTTCTACTGTATTATTGATTGTATGTTTGTTTATTCCATGTGTAACTCTGTGTTTTTGTACGTGTCAAACTGCTTTGCTTTATCTTGGCCAGGTTGCAGTTGCAAATGAGAACTTGTTCTCAACTAGACTACCTGGTTAAATAAAGGTGAAATAAAAAATAAAATAAAAAGATTAAAGCACTACGCATTGGGGAAGGTAGCGTTCTCCTGGCATCCACCAAACCCAAATTTGTCCGTTGGACTGCCAGGTGGTAAAGTGTGATTCATCACTCCGGAGAAAATGTTTTCACTGCTCCAGAGTCCAATGGCAGTGCACTTTACAACACTCCAGCCGACGCTTGGCATTGCACATGGTGATCTTAGGCTTGTGTGCGACTGCTCGGCCATGGAAAACCATTTCATGAAGCTCCCGACGAACAGTTATTTTGCTGACATTGCTTCCAGTGGCAGTTTGGAACTCGTGAGTGTTGCAATGGAGACCAGACGATTGTTCTGTTCTGTAAGCTTGCCATGTGTATCTCTACCACCTCACGGCTGTGCCGTTGTTGCTCCTTGGCTGGGCCAATTGTGCACCGCCATATGGGACTCCAGGTCATGGCCGGTTGTGACACTGACTGGGAACGAACCCGGGTCTGTAGTGACGACGACTAGCACTGCGATGCAGTGCCTTAGACCGCTGCGCCGCACGGGAGGCTGAAACAGCTTTTCTTGAACAATTCTGCCACTGGCTAATGAGAAAAGTAAAATTAGCAGCTCTAACGCAATATTATTCTTCATCTTCTATTGACAGGACAGTAAACTGAGTACTAGTCTGTTTGTGCTATCCTGCCAAGAGCACAAACAGATCCGTGACCAGGCTAATAGGACAGATAGTAGAAGACAGACAGGAAAGATGAGTCGAAAGATGGGACCAGGATTCATTCCAGTTAAGTGTATATCCACCCACCCACCCACAGTTAACTGCCCAAATAAAGGAAACATCAAAATAAAGTGTCTTAATAGGGCATTGTGCCAGTATCTGCTGTTCTGACCTTGAGCAAGGTAGTTAACCCCCACAACAACTGATCCCCTGGGCACCGGTGATGTGGATGTCGATTAACGCAGCCCCCCGCACATCTCTGATTCAGAGGGGTTGGGTTAAATGCGAAGGACACATTTCAGTTGAATGCATTCAGTTGTGCAACTGACTATGTATCCCACCTTTCCCATGAGCCAGAACAGCTTCAAGATTCTACAAGTGTCTGGAACTCTATTGGAGGGATGCGACAGCACTCTTCCACAAGAAATTATATAATTTGGTGTGTTGATGATGGTTGTGGAAAACGCCGTCTCAAACGCCACACCAGAATCTCCCATAAGTGTTCAACTGGGTTGAGATCTGGTGACAGATGGCCATGGCATATGGTTTACATCGTTTTCATGCGTATCAAACCATTCAGTGATTACTTGTGCCCTGTGGATGGGGGCATTGTCATCCTATAGGGACACAGCCATGGTAACCAAAATAATGGCGTGCCCAGCATTTTTATATATGACCCTGAGCATGGGATGTTAATTGCTTAATTAACTCAGGAATCACACCTGTGTGGAAGCAATTTCTTTCAATATACTTTGTATCCCTCATTGACTAAAGTGTTTTCCTTATTTTGACAGTTACCTGTATGTGCTGAAAGCGTCAGCGCTAAAGAGCTAAACCAATTCCAGAGCACACTGTAAAGCAATCTGTTGTGGGTGAAGGTTTCAGACAAAGCACCAGGGTCGCAAAATTCCAGTTACTTTCCCAGAATTATTTGGCTTTTCAAAAATACCGGTTGAAGAGTTCCAGATTTGAAGATTCTCTCGTGGGAACTTTTCTGGAATTCTGCAAACCTATGAAGCATTCACCTTCATAACATTGAAGAGTACTTCCTGTCCCAAGCTGTCCTCCTTAAAGAAGTCATGCTCAGGATACGTCCGGGCGATGTCCCGGCGAATCAGCTTCTCACATGGTGATGTCATTTTCAGCAGCTCAGAGTACTGGTCTTTGATAGGCATGTTCTGGGCGTTGCATAGCAACTGCCATACTATTGCTCGGAAGTGATGGGGGATCCCTTTTCTGACCAGATCCTGTTTGGAGAGAAGAAAAATATTGGTCAATACCGTCCCGGAATGCTTGGGACCTTCCTACCCTAAACCTTAACCCTTACCTAACCTTAGCCTTGAACATTTTACATTTCAACTTCAATGGGGTAGGGACATCTCAAGGTACCCAAATAGCACAGACTAAACATATAATCAGCATTTACTTTGTTTTGAAAATGCTAATATTACCAATTGGTGTCAGTGGACAAACCAAAGTGTGGTTTGCAGTTTACCAAACCTTGTCTATAGATCGCTTTCAAGGTATATAAATTGTTTCGATGAACTAGTCTATTCCTAATAATTAACGTAACAGCCTCTGATGGAAAATATGTAGTCCTTGTTTTCTGAGTGTGTTAAAATACCAAGGAACATACTGGTAGCCACATAATGTTTTATTCTATGTGGTGTTCAGAGCAAACACAATCATGTGTCTGTGTGCTGCTACACTCCAGTGTGTTTTCTCCACAGCACAGCATGTACCCCAGTCAGTCATTCTAATAACATTTTCCACCACTAAATATAATCTAGTCAGCGAGGCATTGTGCAGAGTGAAATGTTGTTCTTGTAAATTACTGCCGATGTGACTTGATAAAGACATTTCCTCTGCAGAGAGGGAACACTGACCAGTGGTGCTGGATGGAGTGTGCGTTAGTGTGTGTAAGTGTAGGCTGTGTGTTGTTTTTGTGTGCAAGTATGTGTGTGTGCAAGCTTTCGAGAGTGTGGGGTCAGGGGATCGTTCTCTCTGAGGTCAGTCTTGACAGTCCCAGCCTTGTAATGGAAACACACACACATACAATCCCTCCACTGGATAATACTCAGACACACATGCAACAGGAAACACATGAATAACGCATACAGCTGCAATTACGCCTGTAAAACGACCTGCTCCCATTACTCTGTCTGTCACTACATTACTCAGACTATGGTTGGTGTTCACTCAGTGTTAAGTCCCAAATGGCACCCTATTTCCCATCTCGGGCTCTGGTCAAAAGTAATGCAGTATGTAGGGCACAGGGTACCAGTTGGGACGCATCCAAGGACAGGCTCATTGTTAAGAGGCTTATCTTTTTTTCTGGAGCACCCTAGTGGAAGAGGGAATATGATGCATTGAATTCGTCGCTAGTACGTTAAATTGAGAATGTACATTTTGCTGATAGAACATAAAAGTAGTACACGGAGTAGTATCATCCTGCCTTGCAAGATGAAACACACTAGACTAGATCAACAGGAGAGATCAATGTCAACTGAGCAATCTATTTGTTGAAGAGCTCAACATGATGATTAATAACATGACTAGGATGCAGTCTTGCAACAGTCAGGTTACATGGAGGTGATGTAGCTAAGGCCTCTTCTCTGGAAAAATTGTGAAATACCAGTGTCATTTATAGGGCTGTGGCGGTCACAACATTTTGTCAGCCAGTGATTGTCAAGCAAACAACTGCTGGTCTCATGGTAATTGACCGTTAATTAACAAACATTTAGAATCTCCTGGCTTCCACACACAGCCTTCAAGCCACTGATGCAGACCTTTGGAACATCTACATTTTTTAAAAGTCTTATAAATACATGTAATATAGCCTAAACATTCACAATAAATCCATTATTTATTTTAGACAGTTCTAAAGAAACATGATATGAAGAAAATGTAGTCTATTTCAGAAGACTTATCCTAAAGTCAGGTCCTGATCTAGCTATGCCATATGGCTGTGGGCTACACTAGTGCATTTAGCAGACAAGATTTGCTTAGAATTCCGTGGCATTATTTTATAGTATGAAGAATTCAATTGAACAAAGCTGAATATTTTTCTCCAACTATTGAGCGAGTGTGCACATGCAGCTATTCTGTGTTGAGTGGTTAACTAAGAAATAGGTACTCCTATATGCTTAATTTAGAGTTATTAATGTAACTTTAGTTGCTCTACAAACGTTGGGCTGTATGTTTTGCATGATGTGACTAGTGATTATTTGAAAAAAGTCACATGAAAAGGCATGAGCTCTGCTTTGTTTTCTTGCGCAGGCTGTACACACTTCAATCTCCTATTCACAATTTGACAAGCACTTGATAATGCCTAAAATTTCATGCCAGCATCCTCTTTGTGTGGCAGTAATGCCCTCTAAAACAATCCATGCCTTTTGCAGCCAGTGGCCATTGCACCCTTGGGCTAAATATAAGAATTATAATTCCCTTCTCCCCGAGTGCTCAGTGCGCCGCAGCTCCTCTCACTCAAATGGCTCTCCATCACCTGATCGAGTATTTCTCACAGGCTACAAGTGCAGACAGACATCGGGGGCGCAACTGCGAGCATTCTTATCCAATTCCGAGGTGCATATTGAAGGCATTGGGAGAACTGTCCACATTTACTGTTCATCAGCCAACAAGATGAGTAAGGCCTAACGAACAGCAAAAGCACTATCCTATGTCGGGCTCCCAAGTGGCGCAGCGGTCTAAGGCACTGCATCTCAGCGCAAGAGGCGTCACTATAGTACCTGGTTTGAATCCACGCTGTATCACATCCAGCCGTGATTGGGAGTCCCATAGGGCGGCGCACAATTGGCCCAGTGTTGTCCGGGTTTGGCCGTCATTGTAAATAAGAATTTGTTCTTAACGGAGTTAAATAAAGGTTAAATAAAAAATATGTTATAAATGTCAATCTACTATCCCCCTTAGTACAAAAGTTGACCTATTCTATTGGTCAACTTGCCCTTCTGTGCGAGAAAGAAATATTCCAAACATAGTGTGGGACAGTTGTGGGATGCGATAGATCTCAAATTAATATAACCACTAGCATCAAAAAACATTTTTTACGCAATGAGGCTGATGCAACAGATCAGAACGTTTAGCTAAATAAAATTTGATAAACTAACAGGCTATTTTTTCACATTATAAGTGCAGCAATGTGCACACGGAAGTAGGCTATAAGCGCAAATGTCCCATTAGCGGGAAAACAGCCTTATCAAAAGTGACCACAAATGCGATTATGCATGTAATGCTTTTATTATAAAAGGTGCATTTTTATGGTGAAAATGATCTTCCCCAAACTTGAAACTCACATGCTGCTTATGTATACCAGTTAGGCTCTCCACCCCTTGTTAAGCAGATTAATGAGCTTCATTTTAAGAAGTTATTTGGCCACTTTAGTTGTGATACAAACTGTATCAAAACATAAGGCATATGCGCTAGGCTACATGAGGTGTGCGACTATGATTAGAAGTTGCACACAAAAAGGCATCGTTTCTTGCCTTACACTGGCATCATTCACAAGTGATATGCCAATATTGTCACCATCAGACTATTCTTGATTTAATCTTGCCTTTACATATACTAAATAATATATGTGTGTGATTTTTCTTTGTTTTTTTGAATGGACCATTATCATCCATGTATCTTGAAACAGGGGCAGGGGAAAATTACATCTACGCACTTAAATAGCGAATGGAGGACGTTTTTCCCCGTGGTTCATTTTCATGCCAGCCAGGTAGGCTATATTCCTGCTGTAAAGATAAGCGATGTGCTTAATATTAGGAAAGTTGAGAAGTAAATATCCCTTTTTCAGGACCCTGTCTTTCAAAGATAATTCGTAAAAATCCAAATAACTTCACAGATCTTCACTGTAAAGGGTTTAAAAACGGTTTCCCATGCGTGTTCAACGAACCATAATTAATGAACATGCACCTGTGGAACGGTCGTTAAGACACTAACAGCTTACAGACGGTAGGCAATTATGGTCACAGTTATGAAAACTTAGGACACTAAAGAGGCCTTTCTACTGACTCTGAAAAACACCAAAGGAAAGATGCCCAGGGTTCCGGCTCATCTGCGTGAACGTGCCTTAGGCATGCTGCAAGGAGGCATGAGGACTGCAGATGTGGCCAGGGCAATAAATTGCAATGTCCGTACTATGAGACGCCTAAGACAGCGCCACAGGGAGACAGGATGGACAGCTGATCGTCCTCGCAGTGGCAGACCACGTGTGACAACACATGCAGAGTATCAATACATCCAAATATCACACCTGCGGGACAGGTACAGGATGGCAACAACAACTGCCAGAGTTACACCAGGAACGCACAATCCATCCATCAGTGCTCAGACTGTCCGCAATAGGCTGAGACTGGCTGGACTGAGGGCTTGTAGGCCTGTTGTAAGGCAGGTCCTCACCAGACATCACCGGCAACAACGTTGTCTATGGGCACAAACCCACCATCGCTGGACCAGACAGGACTGGCAAAATGTGCTCTTCACTGGCAAGTCACGGTTGTGTCTCACCAGGGGTGATGGTCGGAATCACGTTTATCGTCTAAGGAATGAGCGTTACACAGAGGCCTGACTCTGGAGTGGGATCGAATAGGAGGTGGAGGGTCTGTCTTGGTCTGCGGCGGTGTGTCACAGCATCATCGGACTGAGCTTGTTGTCATTGCAGGCAATCTCAACACTGTGCATTACAGGGAAGACATCCTCCTCCATCATGTGGTACCCTTCCTGCAGGCTCATCCTGACATGACCCTTCAGCATGACAATGCCACCAGCCATACTGCTCGTTCTGTGCGTGATTTCCTGCAAGACAGGAATGTCAGTGTTCTGCCATGGCCAGCGACTAGCCGGAATCTCAATCCCATCGAGCACGTCTGGGACCTGTTGGAATGGAGGGTGAGGGCTAGGGCCATTCCCCCCAGAAATGTCCAGAAACTTGCAGGTGCCTTGGTGGAAGAGTGGGTTAACACCTCAGAGCAAGAACAGGCAAATCTGGTGCAGTCCATGAGGAGGAGATGCACTGCAGTACTTAATGCAGCTGGTGGCCACACCAGATACTGACTGTTACTTTTGATTTTGACCCCCCCTTTGTTCAGAGACACATTATTCTATTTGTTAGTCACATGTCTGTGGAACTTGTTCAGTTTATGTATCTTATGTTCATACAAATATTTACACGTTAGGTTTGCTGAAAATAAACGCAGTCGACAGTGAGAGGATGTTTCTTTTTTTGCTTAGTTTAGTAGGCCTAGCCTATAAAAAGCTGATGGGATGCTCCTCTATTTAGTAGAGGCCATCACTCTGTTTTCTCATGCAATTGCATAGCCTTCAGAAATGTTGTGCAACAAGCTCATCATCTCTCATGAAGTGTTTGATTAGATTTTTTATTACATTTATGTCAGAGTGATTAGAGGGACAATATATTGCTGAGTACCAGGCAGTTAGCAAGTTTGGTAGGCTACTAATGACCATCAGCAGCATCAGAGCTTGGAGAAGCCTAATTACTGTGACTAAACGGTCATGTGGAATTGACTGTCTTCATGACTCGTGACCGCCGGTGTGATGGTAATTCGGTCACCGTAACAGCCCTAGTCACGCAGCCGAGGTCCAGTGGAAGGTTCTCCACCACTTTAACACACAATGCAAAACTAATGCATAACAGCACCTCAGATTTACAATGAGCTTTTTTGTCGGTGACCAGGCTTACGATTCGAACACACCGACAGCGTCATTGCACGAAATAGTACGCAGCTTCATCTGGATATGTATGCAATAAAAGTTCAACATTCAACTTCTGCTACCATTTCTGTTAAGCCGTCTACGCATACAGTTTTACGCATACATTCGATAAATCCAACATATACATCACACCGAATGCATTGCAACTGCCTCTGCAACGCAATGCTGTATGGAAAACGCCACGTTTCATTGGAAATGAATTGAAATTCTGGTGTACCAAAATGCAATGATGCTGTCGGTGTGTTGGAAGCGATACTGTTGGTCCAGGAAACACGCCCTGATGGGATGGGGCCACAGTGTCTCCTGACCCCTCCTGTCTCAAGCCTCCAGTATTTACGCTGCAGTAGTTTGTGTCGGGGGGCTAGGGTCAGTTTGTTATATCTGGAGTACTTCTCCTGTCTTATCCGGTGTCCTGTGTGAATTTAAGTATGCCCTCTCTAATTCTCTCTTTCTTTCTCTCTCTCTCTGAGGACCTGAGCCCTATTACCATGCCTCAGGACTACCTGGCATGATGACTCCTTGCTGTCCCCAGTCCACCTGGCTGTGCTGCGTCTCCAGTTTCAGCTGTTCTGCCTGCGGCTATGGAATCCTGACCTGTTCACCGGACGTGCTACCTGTCCCAGACCTGCTGTTTTCAACTCTTGAGACAGCAGGAGCGGTAGAGATACTCTTAATGATCGGCTATGAAAAGCCAACTGACATTTATTCCTGAGGTGCTGACTTGCTGCACCCTCGACAACTACTGTGATTATTATTATTTGACCATGCTGGTCATTTATGAACATTTGAACATCTTGGCCATGTTCTGTTATAATCTCTACCCGGCACAGCCAGAAGAGGACTGGCCACCCCTCATAGCCTGGTTCCTCTCTAGGTTTCTTCCTAGGTTTTGGCCTTTCTAGGGAGTTTTTCCTAGCCACCGTGCTTCTACACCTGCATTGCTTGCTGTTTGGACTTTTAGGCTGGGTTTCTGTACAGCACTGAGATATCAGCTGATGTATGAAGGGCTATATAAATACATTTGATTTGATTGACTGATTCAGATGACTAGAGAGACACCATCAGTTGGCAGTGAGCACTAAGAAGCTACATTTAGAACAGGGTTCACGCTGTAAAATCAAGACAACAGTAGTAAGGGTCAGTGAGAGACATAGCTGGCCTTGGGAAGAAAAAAAAACCTGAACTGCGCCTATATAGTATCAATACCAGGAAAGAAAGAGACTGCTGTACTGTACCGAATGTATTCAGTAACTTCATTCATTAAAAATATTTGTGCAACTTGTAAGCGAAGATAGGAACCTTGTATTATTCGCTATTCTCTGAAGTATTCAGGTGAGGATGAGAGGAATCGAGCACAGATTGAGATTCACCAATAGTCTCTCACCTATTGGTTTTAGGGCCAAGGGGAAGAAGTAATGGTTAGGGCCAAGGGGTTATGGTTAGGGCCAAGGGAAAGGGAGTGAATTGAGACTGGCTCTTCCAGAGAGTTGCCTCTGACTCTTACAAAAGGCCAATAATAGTCTCTCCCTTTTTAAGCTTGTCCCCAGGCTATTGTGTACAGGAAGTGTGTAGCGCACGAGAGTACTCACCTTGAGCTGCTTCTCGTTCTTCTTGCGGAAGTCCTCCCACTCGTTAACGATGCGTCCCCAGAGGATCCAGGAGTCCTCCTCCAGGTGAGACAGATTGGAGGAGGCCGAGGAGCTGGACACCAGGCTGGAGACGCTGTTCCTCCTGGAGCCGTTCACAGAGCGGAGGGACTTACTATCCGTCTCCAGCAACCTAGAGACACAAACACAACACGCATGAGCTTCTCTTGCCAAATATGATATGACCAGCATATAACCATTATACTCAGGCATACATGATCTCCAAAGAGACATTATGTTGGGAGTTCGGACTGAATGAGAGAGCATTTCATTCTATGTTCGGAAGTGAAGGCAGCTCAAATTACAGACGACAGATACAGATTATTTAATGTAGCTTTAACTGCTAATGTACCAAATCAAGAATAAACACACTAGAGATTCTGGGTTCAAGTCCAGGCTGTCGCAGGCGGCCGCGACCGGGAGATCCATGGGGCGGCGCACAATTGGTCCAGCATCGTCCGGGTTAGGGGAGGGTTTGGCCGGCAGGGATGTCCTTGTCCCATCACACTAGCGAGTCCTGTGGTGGGCCGGGAGCAGTGCACGCAGACACGGTCGCCAGGTGTACGGCGTTTCCTCTGACACATTGGTGCAGCTGGCTTCTGGGTTAAGTGGGCATTGTGTCAAGAAGCAGTGCGGCTTGGTTAGGTTTCGGAGAATAGACGGCTCTCGACCTTTGCCTCTCCCGAGTCCGTACGGGAGTTGCAGCGATGAGACGAGACTAACTACCAATTGGATACAATGAAATTGGGGAGAAAAAGGGGTAGAAATAAAAATATTTTAATAAATAGATAGTCACTGTTACAGTAGAAAGGATCAGAAATGCATTGATATGGGCAGTGTGGGTTTACTTTACACTGTGGGTAAATGCTTGAGGCAAGTAGCCCAATAACTGATGCTGAACATTTATCCAAATCATGCTGGCACTGGTAGACGGTGAAGCCACTAAATTCTAGCGCAGTACTAAAAATGGAAAAGCTCATTCAATACGGAAGAATTAGCAGTGAGATGTAGTACAGCTTTATGACAGAGCCATAGCCAAGGAGAGCACACTGCAACAGAGCCCACTGATCACATCCCCAGTGATGAGCCCTGGATGTAGGGTCAATGGGGTTACAGACAGTACGAGGGACAAAGTACATCTCTTAAAAAAAGGTTGAGAGAACAACACATCCTTTCACAGCACTTCTGTTTGAAGTGCAAAATGCAATGAACATGGTGGATCGTAAAGCCTTGAACAACCATCATGATCACTATATCAGGGTCACTACAATATCAATCAGGCTGATATTTCATGGAACATTTAACTGGCATTAATGTCCCAAGTGTCGCAAGTGACAGAAAGCAAAGTGGACTTAGTTGATTAACTATTACTTCAATGAGATCCTACATTTGTACTAATCCCAAAACATGAACCTTAAAAAAAAAGCCATGACACGTCAACAGTAAAGTGGGCCAATACAAAGTAGCCTAAATAACTACCTGGAATCTGGTCTCATCTATTAGATTGAAAACATTCCTTAAAGTGGGTTAGTGAGAAAAAGCTGCAGGAGTATGTTTAAGTTCACAGCAGACTGACCTTGTATCACTATCAATTAATGTGTAAATTTGTTTGTCACTGGAGCTGTAAGACTGAAGTTAACAGACTCTGGATCAGGTTCATTAGGGAACGCAACAGAACACATTTTAAAACAAATTGTAACAGAAAACGCAAATTAGCATTTCTCAGCAGACAAGTCCAGGCAGTCCCTCCCTGTTTCAGTCGGTTTTCTTTCCGTTTAGTGCCATATGAACAGGACCCAGGGCTGTGAGAGGGAACCATGCCTCTTAACCTATGCCGTGCTGATGAGCCCATGTGTGTCCCAAATGGCAACCTATTCCCTGTGTAGCCCTGGTCAAAAGTAGTGCACTTCATAGGGAATAGGGTGCCATTTGAGAAGAGGCTATGGCCTATGCTGGGACACAGAGGCTCAGAAACCTGATCTCAGAAAAAGGGCCTGGGCCTCTCGGCTCCAGGGTGACGTCACTGGGAGTGCTCCCAGACTGGGTAGGTTTACAGCCATATTTGGGTCAGGAGGAAGGGGGCTGGGTAGGCCTGTGTTACAGGGACAGCACCAGCAAAGGTTTTACATTTAGGACATACATTCAACATGTTGGGAAAGGTAGTAAATATTGCAGATGATTAATAATGTGTTGTGGGAATAATTTAAACAGTGACAGCTGCTTGCTTAATTAAAACATAGCTTTGCTTTCAAAGGCAACAGATCTAGAAAGCAGTAGACTAGATACCAGACTATGTATCATGAGAGGCCTAAAAAAGTGACAAGGCTAAATGTAGAGCCCAATGTCATCACAGCTATAATGGGATGTGAGGGAATACACTACTAAGATATAGGCTGAAGGTTTAAGCCATCCTAACAGGACGCAAGGTTGCAGTAGCAGCCCATGGCTTCTAGCAAACATGCAAGATAACACTGAGTGTGTACTTAAGAGGCCGTGTGGAAGCAGGAAGGGTAGGGAATGTTGAGGTCATTGATAAGGTTGGTCTCTGGCCTCAGTGGCCTGTAGGCCTAAAGCAACAAATGTAGCCTAGAACATGGAACAAACAATCCATTTCAACCATGGATGAAGAACCGTCCACATAATCTCCTCTCACTCTCTCCTTGGTAGATTTCATCACAGTCATTTTCAGAAATATTCCAAATGTTGATACACTGTTTATACTAGGCACACACTGACAGTCAGAAAACCTGAATTTCCTATGTAGCCTAGCCACTGCTCCTCCGCTAATAATTCACCAGTCGACAAAACATTCCATGTTGGGTTCTCACAGATGGCTCAAAACAAATACATCAAACCACTGTAAATTTACTGAAAAGATCCAGTACAGCACAGAGATTCGTAGGAGGAACAGAGGATAAAAAGGAACTATTTAAACAAGTTGCTCTGTCGCCAAAATAATTCATGTCAGTTAGACTTTGTCCTCAGTGAAGGCCTCTCGGTAACGAGAAGAGAGCCATGGCATCTAGAAAGAGAAGTTAGGATCCTCGTGCTGCTTACCAGGATAAACTCATGGTGCTGTCTTCATGTTTTTGGTGTGTAGTTAGAAGATCCAGAGAAGCGGCCAGCCTTCACCTAGTGAACTGGCTGAACTGAGTCTGGCACTAGTCTCTCTCAAACTCAAACCTCTTATCTACTTTGCACAGTACAAAGGCCTTCCCCTTCTCAGTGTGTGTGTGTGTGTGTGTGTGTGTGTGTGGCATTACATTAGTATCTGTGATACTGCATTGATCTCAAAGTACACAAGTCTTTCCTCAGTGCTCATAGATGTATAAAAACCTACTTTTGATGCACCTGCAGGTCAGTGTCTTCCTGCTCAGTCAGAAAGTGAGGATAACTAGCCCTTTACATAAAACTAAGATAGAAAAACTGCCTGTCCATAATTTTATATAGCTTGTTCTCATCCATTTTGGTATTTAAAAAGGGGAGAAACAAGGAATTTCAACATCAGTGTGACATAATACAACTTTTTTTTGTTATTTCTTTAGTTGAAAGATTCTTCCTGCAATGAATGTGTACTTCTTCAAAGACACAGTGCTGGTTCGGAGGATACAACTTGTATTTATTATAGGAGTCAATTAAACTTATCAGCTCGGAAAAACGTTGTAATCGCTGATAAAAATGTAACATTTCTGTAGACGAGTCATTTTCAAACCCTAGTCACAATGATCCTCAAGACTGTACCTCCTACCCATGACACTGCAACAATAGCTCTAAATGTCATGCTTTTTGGTCCACCAGCCACTCATATTTTTTACCAGTCTAAATATTTTTGGGACACAATTACATAACACAAAAAAGCAGATGATCATGCTTTGTAATGTTTCTAAAACAAATGTATTAGTAACCGGTAATGTGGTATATTGCTCAATTGCAAAAAAAAAGTGACCCGAGTCTTTTAATCAAAATATAAGGGACAAAATATTCAGCTGCCCCTTTAAAGCAGGAGGTTACCGTGGTAACAGGGCCACTCGAGTCCTGTCGTGTGTGTGTGTGTGTGTGTGTGTGTGTGTGTGTGTGTGTGTGTGTGTGTGTGTGTGTGTGTGTGAGAGAGAGAGAGAGAGATTTAGGATCTGATTAGGGAGTCTCTTCACTCAGTTGAAGCAGCAGACAAACGAACATTGAAAAGCAACCCGAGCTTGTGAACAAAACAAATGTAAATAGCCAAGAATCACGAGGACAAAGTCTCACTTTGCAGACTTGAGTAAATTAGACCAACTTTTATGCCTGTACGCAGCGCCTCCAAAAATGTATCTATCAGCACTTAATTCATTGCACACAGCTCCCCTGCCAGGCAGTATTGCTGCACGAGGTGGGATATACAGTAGGATTGGTATATCTTTGTGCAATTAGCAGCTATGAAACAAAACAGCAGAAATACTTTGAAAACAGCTACTGCAGCCTTTTTCTAACCCCAGCATGTACTCATACTTGACTTTTGACAATTTTTATTTGCAAATGTAATAGAGCCCCACAGTGGAGGTGTCATAATACCCATAAAACCTTGGGGGTCAAACAGGGAAATGGTTCCAATTGTTTTCCAAACATTGATTTTTCCCATAGGGGATTTTAAAAAACACTTAAAATAAGGGCTGTGTTTTGTGTAGGCTTACCCTGGCGTGACATTTTGATAAAAAAGTATCTCTTTCATAGGGAAAAATGAATAGTGGAAAAACGATTGGAACCATTTCCTTGTTTGACTGCTATGTTTTATGGGTATTATGACACCTGTTATGACTCATATGGTGGTACTCTATGCTCGCACTGTAGAGCCTTGCAAATTGACCACCCACCAACGTGGCTGGTGAATAGACATTCTTAACCGCCAACACCTAAATTTACCTAGTGGAGGGAGAGCCTGATGGAAGAGGGAGGGGCAGCAGGGACATGTGCCAAATGAAAGAGGCCAGCTGTAGCCCTGCTTGAACTAAACACCCCACCTGCTGTCCACCCTCTGTTGAGAAAGGTGCTTAGAGGTCTGTCCAGGACAATAAAAAGTAGACCTTTCCCCCCTATAATTACTTTGAACAGGAGTGACTTCTGAATAATACAACTAATGTTGTAGTGACTTCTGAATAATAAAATCAAAAGGCAGTCTAAATCAAGACTAAAGAGCTAGATCTAAGTTTATGTATGGTTTTAAGCTAATCTGTATTATGGTATAGTCCATGGATAGTGAGACTGCTAGCTAACTAAGAGGTTAAGAATCACTACTACTGACTGCTCCTCTACTCAGTTGATGTCTTAACGGTTGTTAGCCAAGCTTTATAAAGCATAAGGAAAACAAACCTATTCAAATATCATTCTCACTTCTTCTCTCACACGGCAGACTGTTCAGAAGATTCAGCCAGTATTAGCTTTTATTAACTGCAACATGTGTCCTACTACTACAGTGTATCATCTCAGCCCCATGAGCATCGCTATCACACTTCAGACAGATCAGTACAGCCACATCTCACAGGGCTCTGACTGCAGTCTTCTTCATTTGAGATTGCCGTACCGAGTCGTCGTCCCAAATGGTAACCTATTCCCTTTATAGTGCACTACTTTTGATCAGGGCCCATCTCAGGGCCCACCTGCGACACTTCTCAGGACTTGTCGTTTCCATGTCAACACTCAGACTGCTTATAAAAGCAGGGTGAGAGCCACAGGACGGAAAGAGGGAGAGAAAGGGGTAGAGTGGAGGGGACAGCAGAGGCTGTGTTGAGTCCTAATGCACTTCTCTTGTTTCAGCTAATGAACACTTCAGGGACAGAGTGTGGCTGTATGCCTACTTTTACTTAGATCATTGTGAAAATGTCTTTGTAGCCACGGTCAGTCACTGTTATTGTTAGACAATTAAGATTGATATAACCACTGACTTTGTCACTGGTCTAACAAATGCAAATGTTGTTCATGAAAAGAGGAAAGGGAACAAAACGTATTCATATGTTGACAGAACTTGATTGATTATTTCATTGATTAATTAATTTATTAATTAATTCCTAGCTGGCACTCACCTGTTCTGCTCCTCCAGCTTGGCGAGCAGTTCAAGTTCATCTGGGCTGAGCTTAGCGGGAGATGCCGAGGTGGGAGACGGGGAGAGGGATGTTGAGGCGGCTGTGGTGGTCTGCAGGGACGAGGGCACCGTTGCCACCTGGCCAGACGAGGTGGCCACCTGGCTAGCCATCTGACTAACCGTGTGTGACATGGAGTTCTTCACCCATGAGAGAGTAGAACTCAGCTTGCCTGCAACCTTGTCAGTCGCCACCTGTGGAGAGAAGCATGTGAGCTGTAGGAGGGATTTACATGTACACTTCCTTCCTTCTGTCTGTTTTATGCATTTTTGGCTTTCTTTCCTGCAATGTTTAAGTTTATGGACACTGTCAATAGTCATTTTTGTTCTCTGGCTGTCCAACCATCTCTAGACATATTAGAACACTGATTTGTGACTGTTACTGTGTAGTAAGGCTTTTCTTGGTGTGGATCCATGCTTCATCTAACGACTGTCTCTTGTTGTTTTTTCTTCTTCGTCACACTGATGCATCAAGAATTTACAATACACAGACTATTAAATGCAAAAGCCGCAGCTTGAAGGAAGAAAAAGACAAACTGTCTCAGTCGGTCATTGATACAGTGCCTTCAGAAAGTATTAATACCCCTTGACTTATTTCACATTGTGTTGTGTTGCAGCCTGAATTCAAAATGGATTAAATAGATTTTTACAACCATCTATGCACAATACTAAATAATGACAAAGTGAAAACATGTTTATTTTATTGAAAATGAAACACAAAATTCAGACCACTGGCCGCGATTAAGCTATGAGTCTTTCTGGTTAAGTCTCGAAGGGCTGTGCACACCTGGATTGTAGAATATTTGCACATTCTTTTTTAAATTCTCTAAGCTCTGTCAAGTAATGAAAAGGTGAATTTGCCTCCCAGTGTGTTAGAAAGCAGACAAGGTTTTCCTCTAGGATTTTGCCTGTGCTTAGCTCTATTCCATTTCTTTTTATCAAAAAAATAACTCCCCAGTCCTTGCCAATGATAAGCATACCCATAACATGATGCAGCCACAACATGATGCAGCCACAACCATGCTTGGGAAAAAATGAAGAGTGATACTCAGTGATGTGTTGGATTTGCTTTGCTACATTTTTGGCAGTTGTACTTTAGTGGCTTATTGCAAACAGGATGCATGTTTGGGAATATATTTTATTCTGTACAGGCTTCCTTCTCACTCTGTCATTTAGGTTAGTATTGTGGATTAACTACAATGTTGTTGATCCATCCTGTTTTCTCTTATCACAGCTATAAGACTAACTGTTTTAAAGTTACCATTGCCTCATGGTGAAATCCCTGAGTGGTTTCCTTCCTCTCCGGCAACTGAGTTAGGAAGGATGCCTGTATCTTTGTAGTGACTGGGTGTATTGATGCACCATCCAAAGTGTAATTAATAACTTCCCAATACTCAAAGAAATATTCAACGTCTTTTTTTTACATTTCTTTAAAAAAAAATCTTTTTTACATCCATCTACCAATAGGTGCCCCTCATTGCGAGATATTAAAAAACCTCCCTGGTCTTTGTGGTTGAATCTGTGTTTGAAATTCACTGCTCGACTGAGAGACCTTACAGATAATTGTATGTGTGGGTTAC
This sequence comes from Oncorhynchus tshawytscha, assembly GCF_018296145.1. NCBI lineage: Eukaryota > Metazoa > Chordata > Actinopteri > Salmoniformes > Salmonidae > Oncorhynchus > Oncorhynchus tshawytscha. The sequence goes on from NC_056433.1 coordinate 68,305,607, forward strand.
AGATATGAGGCAGTCATAAAAAATGTTAAACAAAAATCCATGCCACTTATTATGTGACTTGTTAAGCACATTTTTACACCTGAGCTAATTTAGGTTTGCCATAACAAAGGGGTTGAATACTTATTGACTTAACACAATTTTTTATTACATTTGTAAAATGTCTATAAACATAACTCCACTTTGACATTATGGGGTATTGTGTGTTGGCTGTAACACAACAAACTGTGGAAAAAGTCAATGGGTGTGAATACTGTTTTAAGGCAGTGTACATATTGAACGTATTCAGTTACATCACACCACTCAATCCAATGAAACTGACACCACTAGTGAGAATGTTGTGAGATCCAATGGCCTATAATACTATAGTCTACCATCATGATACAGTAGGCTATGTCTTTCCATCTGAGGAATAGGCCTACAGGAACATTGGTTTAGCAAACAATGTGTCTTTGATGCTTAAAGTAGCAATGTCCAGCTGAATTAAAAGGTGACAAACGCACATCTAAACTGGATGAATACATGCTAAACTAAACCAAGAGTTCCTTGTAAAAAAGGGACACGAGACAACACTAAACAAGCAGTTTATAAGTCACCAGACATTTCACAACAGACAGTGGTCCCATACTGTAGGCCTTTGTGCTTGAGTTGTAACTAGCTGTGTAGCCTATGGCCTGACAACGACACTACAGTATGGGACCAGGCTAGACATAGGCTAGTTATAGGCTACCACACTATTCAAATCCTCCCAGATACTCCTACCTGTAAAGAGTGCCGCTATTCCAAATGTAGTCTTGACAATCCATGCAGAAATCCAATCAGTATCAACAAAATGAAAACAAGTTAGAAAAAAATCTCCCACCAGAAAAGACTGCCAGGATCAGCAACACTCCAGTTCTCCTCCTAACCTAATTTGACACCAAGGCTTAACTCTGTCTTTTGAACAACCGTCTCAAAATAAGTTTGCGGTGTGTCTTCCGGTACTTTGCAGTCATATGCTGATCACAGTGTCAGGGCAGACAAGGTTAAAGTTCTGTTCCTCCTCCTGAGATATTCAAGACAGCTCAGTGCTGCCTGGCACTGCAACTGGAGTTGGTTAAATCTTTCCTTTCAACTGTAGTCCGCAAGACAAGAGCCTCTGGAATTCACCTGACAGCGGGTGGCTCAGAACAACGTCAGTCACCAACTCATGTCACATCACACAAACTTAGAGTGCACTACTAGAGACGTAACTTTGACCTCAAGAGGAAGTCTAAGGAACCTCAGTCATCAAGCAGGTTTTTGTTGTTCTGTCAAAAACAGTGAGTCACTTGATTTCTAGATCATTGCGAATATTTCCTGACCGTCAATTTCCTTATAATCACCACAATAATAATCCATGTCCACGCGAGCGGGAAACACTATCAGTCCTGAGGAAAAATACAATCTTATCACTCTCTCAGAATGACATTTACACAGTACAGTTTCCACTAGCTATAGGCCTAATCATAATGTCTGTTGCAAAAAATAATAATACCCATTTAGTGTTGAGAATAACTAACTACTCTGCATGTTGTTTTGGCTGACAAACAAGCCCATGGCTCTACCCAGTCCCTTGACGCAAAACGTTTCGAAAGCAGCAGCTGTTACCATTCTGCTGGAATGAAAATACAGACAGCTGCTTCTCTGGAGAGAAGACGCCTATGTCCCCACCTGCAACATATTTCTATCTAGTGCTGTGGTGGGATGAATGTTAGAGGGTGACGCAAATTTGACTGTTGAGTTACTGAAATAGAGGATCATTGTATTAGACCTAGGCGGCGTATATATACAATGCTCAAAAAAATAAAGGGAACACTAAAATAACACATCCTAGAACTGATTGAAAGAAATATTCTTATTAAATACTTTTTTCTTTACAGAGTTGAATGTGCTGACAACAAAATCACACAAAAATGATCAATGGAAATCAAATTCATCAACCCATGGAGGTCTGGATTTGGAGTCACACTCAAAATTAAAGTGGAAAACAACACTACAGGCTGATCCAACTTTGATGTAATGTCCTTAAAACGAGTCAAAATGAGGCTCAGTAGTGTGTGTGGCCTCCACGTGCCTGTATGACCTCCCTACAACGCCTGGGCATGCTCCTAATGAGGTGGCGGATGGTCTCCTGAGGGATCTCCTCCCAGACCTGGACTAAAGCATCCGCCAACTCCTGGACAGTCTGTGGTGCAACGTGGCGTTGATGGATGGAGCGAGACATGATGTCCCAGATGTGCTCAATTGGATTCAGGTCTGGGGAACGGGCGGGCCAGTCCATAGCATCAATGCCTTCCTCTTGCAGGAACTGCTGACACACTCCAGCCACATGAGGTCTAGCATGGTCTTGCATTAGGAGGAACCCAGGGCCAACCGCACCAGCATTTGCCTCACAAGGGGTCTGAGGATCTCATCTCGGTACCTAATGGCAGTCAGTCTACCTCTGGCGAGCACATGGAGGGTTGTGCGGCCCCCCCAAAGAAATGCCACCCCACACCATGACTGACTCACCGCCAAACCGGTCATGCTGGAGGATGTTGCAGCCAGCAAAACATTCTCCACGGCATCTCCAGACTCTGTCACGTCTGTCACATGTGCTCAGTGTGAACCTGCTTTCATCTGTGAAGAGCAAAGCGCGCCAGTGGCGAATTTGCCAATCTTGGTGTTCTCTGGCAAATGCCAAACATCCTGCACGGTGTTGGGCTATAAGCCCAACCCCCACCTGTGTACGTCGGGCCCTCATACCACCCTCATGGAGTCTGTTTCTGACCGTTTGAGCAGACACATGCACATTTGTGGCCTGCTGGAGGTCATTTTGCAGGGCTCTGGCAGTGCTCCTCCGGCGGAGGTAGCGGTCCTGCTGCCGGGTTGTTGCCCTCCTACGGCCTCCTCCACGTCTCCTGATGTCCTGGCCTGTCTCCTGGTAGCGCCTCCATGCTCTGGACACTATGCTGACAGACACAGCAAACCTTCTTGCCACAGCTCGCATTGATGTGCCATCCTGGATGAGCTGCACTACTTGAGCCACTTGTGTGGGTTGCAGACTCAGTCTCATGCTACCACTAGGGTGAAAGCACCGCCAGCATTCAAAAGTGACCAAAACATCAGCCAGGAAGCATAGGAACTGAGAAGTGGTCCGTGGTCACCACCTGCAGAACCACTCCTTTATTGGGGGTGTCTTGCTAATTGCCTATAATTTCCACCTGTTGTCTATTCCATTTGCACAACAGCATGTGAAATGTATTGTCAATCAGTGTTGCTTCCTAAGTGGACAGTTTGATTTCACAGAAGTGTGAGATATATATATATATTCAGTCTTGGAGAGCAACACTGATTGACATAATGCCATTAGATCTCTGGGAGCCGAGTCATGACTTCACACTTTAACCATATCCTGTCATTTAGATCTGCAGTACTAATGAGGCCTGACTAACATCTTTAGAGATAAATCCTCAAAAGGAAACCCCTTCTTGAAAGGCTAACCTCAAGTCACTTACTCAATTTACACACAAGCCCATGGGAACAGATGATATTGCTACCAGAGAGAGTCTCTGAGGCGTGTTCTGAAAAGTAACTCCTCAGCTCTTCTTCCCGGACGTCTACATCAGTTATACTTAGAGGCAATTTGCTGCGTTGTGAGAATGCCAGACCAGAGCTGAATCCGGGCAGACATCCACCAAAACCTCATGCATTTTGAGTTACTGTAGCTTAAATGAGGAAGAATAGAGCTGGAGCGCCGTCCCATAGTGAGCCTCAGAGGGTGTTTGATTTCTTTCCTTCTCATCTGCTGGGCCAGTTCATTAATTAAAACAGCATTGTCTTTAAGTGCTCCAGAGTCCTAACGTTAACCCGTTTAAAGGTCTTATTCACATCGGCTACAGAGCATGATCACACAGTTGTCCGGAACAGCTGGTGCTCTCATGCATGGTTCAATGGTGCTTGCCTCGAAGCAAGCATAGAAGGCATTTAGCTCATCTGATAGGCTTGTGTCATTGGGCAGCTTGCAGCTGGGTTTCCCTTTATAACCCGTGATAGTTTGTGAGCAGTGCCACATCCCGATAAGCGCCAGAGCAGGTGTAGTAGGATTTGATCTTGGCCCTGTATTGACACTTTGCCTTTTTGATAGTTCGTCGGAGGGCATAGCGGGATTTCTTATAAGTGTACGGATTAGTGTCCTGCTCCTTGAAAGCAGCAACTCTAGCCTATAGCTCAGTGCGGATGTTGCCTGTCTACCTGGCTTCTGGTTGTGATATGTACGCACGGTCACTGTGGGAACAACTTCGCCGATGCACTTATTAATGAAGCCGGTGACTGGCATGGTAAACTCCATGCCATCGGATGAATTCCGGAACATGTACAGTATATAATTTCCATATTACCCACAGATAGTGCTTTCGGAAGGTATTCAGACCCATCCCTTTTTAAACATTTTGTTACGTTATAGCGTTATTCAATAAAAACAAATCCTCAGCAATTTACACACCACACCTCATAATGACAAAGTGAAAACAGGTTTATAAATGTTTGAAAATTTATAAAAAGTAAAAACAGAAATACCTTAATTACATAAGTACTCAGACAATTTGCTATGAGACTTTCTACAACTTGGAGTCCACTTGAGGTCAATTCAATTGATTGGACATGATTTGGAAAGGCACACACCTGTCTATATAAAAAGGTCCCACAGTTTACAGTGCATGTCAGAGCAAAAAAACAAGCCATGAGGTCAAAGGAATTGTCCGTAGAGCTCTGAGACAGGAGGTCAATTCAATTGAAGGGTACCAAAACAATTCTGCAGCATTGGGGGATGTTTTTCGGGGGCAGACACTGGGAGACTAGTCGGGATTAAAAGGAAAAGATGAACTGAGCAAAGTACAGCGAGATCCTTGATGAAAACCTGCTCCAGAGCGCTCAGGACCTCGGAAGGTGAACCTTCGCCCCCAGTCTAACAAGACAACCACCCTAAGCACACAGCCAAGACAACGCAGGAGTGGCTTCGGAACAATTCTCAGAATGTCCTTGAGTGACCCAGCCAGAGCCCAAACTAGAGGTCGACCGATAATGATTTTTCAACACCAATACCGATACCGATTAAAAAGCAGATACCGATTAATGAGACAATTTTTTACATTTGTAATAATAACAATTACAACACTACTGAATTAACACTTATTTTAACTTAATATAAAACATCAATAAAATCAATTTAGCTTCAAATAAATAATGATACATATTCAATTTGGTTTAAATAATGCAAAAACAAAGTGTTGGAGAAGAAAGTAATATGTGCCATGTAAAAATGTGTGCCATGTAAAAAAGCTAACGTTTAAGTTCCTTGCTCAGAACATGAGAACATATGAAAGTTGGTGGTTCCTTTTTAACATGAGACTTCAATATTCCAAGGTAAGAGGTTTTAGGTTGTAGTTAATATAGTATTTATAGGACTCTCTCTCTATACCATTTGCATTTCATATACCTTTGACTATTGGATGTTCTTATAGGCACTATAGTATTACCAGTGTAACAGTATAGCTTCCCTCCCCCCTACCTGGGCTCAAACCAGGAACACATCGACAACAGCCACACTCGAAGCATCGTTACCCATCGCTCCACAAAAGCAGCGCAAGGGGAATAACTACTCCAAATTTAAAAGCGAGTGACGTTTGAAACAGTATTACCGCACACCCAGCTAACTAGCTAGCCATTTCACATTGGTTACACAAGCCATTAGGCTGATAGGCCTGAAGTCATAAACAGCGCTGTGCTTGCGAAGAGCTGCTGGCAAAACACAAAAAAGTGCTGTTTGAATGAATGATTACGGGCCTGCTGCTGTTCAGTCGGACTGCTCTATCAAATCAGACTTAATTATAACATAATAACACACAGAAATACGAGCCTTTGGTCATTAATATGATCGAATCCGGAAACTATCATCTCAAAAACAAAACGTTTATTATTTCAGTGAAATACGGAACCGTTCTGTATTTTATCTAACGGGTGGCATCCCTAAGTCTAAATATTCTTGTTACATTGCACAACCTTCAATGTATGTCATAATTACGTAAAATTCTGGCAAATTAGTTCGCAATGAGCCAGGCAGCCCAAACTGACTCTGCATGCAATCAACACAAGAGAAATTACACAATTTCACCTGGTTAATATTGCCTGCTAAACTGGATTAGTAGTTATAACGAGTGATTATGATTGATTGTTTTTTATAAGATAAGTTTAATGCTAGCTAGCTATTTACCTTGGCTTCTACTGCATTCGCGTAACAGGCAGGCTACTCGTGGAGTGCAATGGTTAGAGCGTTGGACTAGTTAACTGTGCGGTTGCAAGATTGGTACCCCTGAGCTGACAAGGTGAAAATCTGTCGTTCTGCCCCTGAACAAGGCAGTTAACACACTGTTCCGAGGCAGTCATTGAAAATAAGAATGTGTTCTTAACTGACTTGCTTAGTTAAATAAAAAAGGTATTGAAAATAAAAACAAATTTAAAAATAAAATAAATCAGCGCCCAAAAATACCAATTTCCGATTGTTATGAAAACTTGAAATCGGCCCTAATTAAATCGGCCATTCCGATTAATCGGTCGACCTCTAGCCCAAACATCTCTGGAGAGACCTAAACATATCTTTGCAGCGACGCTCCACAACCAACCTAGCTGAGCTTGAGAGGATCTGCAGAGAAGAATGGGATAAACTCCCCAAATACAGGTATGCCAAGCTTGTTGCGTCATACCCAAGAAGACTCGAATAGGTAAATGCGGTCAAAGGTGCTTCAAAAAAATACTGAGTAAAGTCTCTGAATACTTATGTCCATGTGAGTTTGTTATACATTATTTTTCTAGAAACCTGTTATTGCTTTGTCATTATGGGGTATTGTGTAGATTGAGGGGGGCAATTTAATCCATTTGTGAATAAGGCTGTAACGTAACAAAATGTGTTAAAGTGAAGGGGGTTGAAAAGTTTCCAAATGCACTGTATGCGCATTTCACTGTTAGGTTTTAATCACATGCAGGTAACTGGCACAGTAGAGTGCACTCAGTCACACAATTAATTAATGGCTTGCTTAGCTCACATGACAAAAAAGCTGGTTAAGTCTCAATGATGCACCAACTTTGTTTCACTTCTTAAAAACAGTTGCAAAGAAATGTAAGAGTCAAGCATCTAGGCTAAGTTAAGGACCTTAATAATGAATTATTTTTAGCCTGCCGATGTTAAACACACACGTTGGGTGAATTTCGGCCCATTACTCCTGACATAGCTGGTGTAACGGAGTCAGGTTAATAGGCCTCCTTGCTTGCACACGCTTTTTCAGTTCTGCCCACAAATTTTCTATAGGATTGAGGTCGGGGCTTTGTGATGGCCACTCCAATACCTTGACTTTGCTGTCCTTAAGCCATTTTGCCACAACTTTGGAAGTATGCTTGGGGTCATTGTCTATTTGGAAGACCCATTTGCGACCAAGCTTTAACTTCCTGACTGATGTTTCGAGATGTTGCTTCAATACATCCACATAATTTTCCTACCTCATGATGCCATCTATTTTGTGAAGTGCACCAGTCCCTCCTGCAGCAAAGCACCCCCACAACATGATGCTGCCACCCCCCTGCTTCACGGCTGGGATGGTGTTCTTCGGATTGCAACCCTCCCCCTTTTTCCTCCAAACCTAACGATTACATTGCACTCCACGAGGAGACTGCCTGTTACGCGAATGCCGTAAGCCAAGGTAAGTTCCTAGCTAGCATTAAACTTATCTCATAAAAAACAACAATCAATCATAATCACTAGTTAACTACACATGGTTGATGATATTACTAGTTTATCTATTGTGTCCTGCGTTGCATATAATCGATGCGGTGCGTATTGTTGCTCCAAGGTGTACCTAACCATAAACATCAATATCTTTCTTAAAATCAATACACAGACGTATATATTTTTAAACCTGCATATTTAGCGGGGAAAAAATTCAGGTTAGCAGGCAATATGAACTCTTTTGGATAGGGGGCAGCATTTTCATTTTTGCATGAATAGCGTGCCCAGAGTGAACAGCCTCCTACTCTGTCCCAGATGCTAATATATGCATATTATTATTGGATAGAAAACACTCTGAAGTTACTAAAACAGTTTGAATGATGTCTATGAGTAAAACAGAACTCCTATGGAAGGCGAAAACCTGAGAAAAATCCAACCAGGAAGTGGGATATCTGAGGTTTGTAGTTTTTCAAAGCTTGGCTGACCGAATACACAGTGTCTATGGAGTCAAGTTGCACTTCCTACGGCTTCCACTAGTTGTCAACTGTCTTTATAGTAGAATCCTCAAACCAGTTTCTAAAGGAGGGGCTCATGAGACCTGTTTGAGTCAGTGGTCTGGCAGAGTGTCTCAGGCTCTTGACGCGTGCTCCCGACAGAGTTAGCTCGTTCCAGTGCTTTTCTTCAGACATAGGAATTCTCCGGTTGGAAGCTTATTGATGTTTTATGTTAAAAACATCCTAAAGATTGATTCCATACATCGTTTGACATGTTTCTAAAGGACTGTAACGGAACTTTGAGTTTTTGTTTGGATGAAGTGCTTGCGCCTCATGAAGATGGATTAATGGGCTGAACACGCTAACAACAAGTGGCTATTTGGACATAAATTATGGACTTTATAGAACAAATCAGTCATTTAGTGTCGAACTGGGAGTCCTGGGAGTGCCTTCTGATGATCATCAACGGTAATTGAATATTTATAGTGTTATTTCTAACTTCTGTTGACTCCAAAATGGCAAATATTTCTCTGGTTGGATTGGGCTCTGAGCTCCGTTATCAGATTTATGCTTTTTTTCCGTAAAGTTTTTTTGAAATCTGACACAGCGGTGGCATTAAGGAGAAGTATCTTTAATTCTGTGAATAACAGTTGTATATTTTACCAATGTTTATTATGAGTATTTCTGCAAAATTACCGGATGTTGTGCAATCAAAACATTACTGCACGTGAAGCGCCAATGTAAACAGAGATTTGATATAAATATGCACATTATCGAACAAAACATACATGTATTGTGTAAGATGATGTCCTATGAGTGTCATCTGATGAAGATCATGAAAGGTTAGTGATCAATTTTATCTATATTTCTACTTTTTGTGACTCATGCTGGAAAAATGGCTGTGTGTTTTTTTGACTTGGCGGTGATCTAACAATCATATGTTGTGCTTTCGCTGTAAAGCATTTTTGAAATCGGACACGATGGGTAGATTAACAAAGAAGTTTCTTTCATTTGCTGTATTGGACTTGCTAACCAGCTGAAATTGTGTCACTTCTCTTGCGTTCATTGCATGCAGAGTCAGTGTATATGCAACAGTTTGGGCCGCCTAATTTGCCAGAATTTTACGTAATTATGACATAACATTGAAGGTTGTGCAATGTAACAGGAATATTTAGACTTATGGATGCCACCCGTGAGATAAAAATACAGAACGGTTCCGTATTTCACTGAAAGAATAAACGTCTTGTTTTCGAGATGATAGGTCATTAATATGGTCGAATCCGGAAACTAAGGCTCGTATTTCTGTGTGTTATCATGTTATAACAAAGTCTATGATTTGATAGAGCAGTCTGACTGAGCGATGGTAGGCACCAGCAGGATCGTAAGCATTCATTCAAACAGCACTTTCGTGCATTTGCCAGCAGCTCTTTATGACTTCAAGCCTATCAACTCCCGAGATTAGGCTCGTGTAACCGATGTGAAATGGCTAGTTAGCTAGCAGGGTGCGCGGTAATAGCGTTTCAAATGTCACTCACTCTGAGACTTAGTGGTTGTTCCCCTTGCTCTGCATGGGTAACGCTGCTTCGAGGGTGGCTGTTGTCGATGTGTTCCTGGTTCGAGCCCAGGTAGGAGCGAGGAGAGGGGCGGAAGCTATACTGTTACACTGGCAATACTAAAGTGCCTATAAGAACATCCAATAGTCAAAGGTTAATGAAATACAAATGGTAGAGAGAAATAGTCCTATAATAACTACAACCTAAAATTTCTTACCTGGGAATATTGAAGACTCATGTTAAAAAGGAACCACCAGCTTTCATATGTTGTCATGTTCTGAGTAAGGAACTTAAACGTTAGCTTTCTTACATGGCACATATTGCACTTTTACTTTCTTCTCCAACACTTTGTTTTTGCATTATTTAAACCAACTTGAACATGTTTCATTATTTATTTGAGGCTAAATTGATTTTATTAATGTTTTATATTAAGTTAAAATAAGTGTTAATTCAGAAGTGTTGTAATTGTCATTATTACAAATAAAATAAAAAATACAATTTTTTAAAAAATAAAACATTTTTTAAATTGGACGATTAATCGGTATCGGCTTTTGTGGCTTTTCCTCCAAGAATCGGTATTGGCGTTGAAAAATCATAATCGGTCGACCTCTAGTGTGTTTGGCAGCATGACTGAAGGAGGCTTTGTTGCGAAATAGGAAGCCGATTCTAGATTTAACTTTGGATTGGAGATGCTTAATGTGAGTCTGGAAGGAGAGCTTAAGTAAAAGTTTAAATAATATATATAATTTTTTCATTTATTATTATTAATATTTTTAATTGGCCGATTAATCGGTATCGGCTTTATTTGGTCCTCCAATAATCGGTATCGGCATTGAAAAATCATTATCGGTCGACCTCTAGTAAAAATCCAAATAACTTCACAGATCTTCATTGTGAAGGGTTTAAACACTGCTCCCCATGCTTGTTCAATGAACCATAAACAATTAATGAACATGCACTTGTGGAACGGTCATTAAGACACTAACAGCTTACAGACGGTAGGCAATTATGGCGACAGTTAAGAAAATTAAGAAAACTTAGGATACTAAAGAAGCCTTTCTACTGACTCTGAAAAACACTAAGAGAAAGATAACCAGATGAGCAAGGACCCTAGGCAATTGTTTACTCCATGTGTAACTCTGTGTTGTCTGTTCACACTGCTATGCTTTATCTTGGCCAGGTCGCAGTTGTAAATGAGATCTTGTTCTCAACTAGCCTACCTGGTTAAATAAAGGTGGAAAAAAATAATAATAATCTGCGTGAACGTGCCTTAGGCATGCTGCAAGGAGGCTTGAGGGCTGCAGATGTGGCCAGGGCAAAACATTGCAATGTCTGTACTGTGAGACGCCTAAGACAGCGCTACAGGGAGACAGGACAGACAGATAATGGTCCTCGCAGTGGCAGACCATGTGTAACAACACCTGCACAGGATCGGTACATCCGAACATCACACCTGTGGGAAAGGTACAGAATGGCAACAACTGCCCGAGTTACACCAGGAATGCACAATCCCTCTATCAGTGCTCAGACTGTCCGCAATAGGCTGAGAGTAGCTGGACTGAGGACTTGTAGGCCTGTTGTAAGGCAGGTCCTCACCAGACATCACTGACAACAACGTCATCTATGGGCACAAACCCACCGTCGCTGGACCAGCCACGACTGGCAAAAAGTGCTCTTCACTGAGGAGTCACGGTTGTCTCACCAGGGGTGAGGGTCGGATTCACATTTATCGTCGAAGGAATGAGCGTTACACCGAGGCCTGTACTCTGGAGCGAGATCGATTTGGAGGTGGAGCGTTCGTCATGGTCTGGGGCGGTGTGTCACAGTATCATTAGACTGCCTGCAATGACAACGAGCTCAATCTAAACGCTGTGCGTTACAGGGAAGACATCCTCCTCCCTCATGTGGTAACCTTCCTGCAGGCTCATCCTGACATGACCCTCCAACATGACAATTTTCTGCAAGACAGGAATGTCAGTGTTCTGCCATGGCCTAGCGAAGAGCCCGGATCTCAATCCCATTGAGCATGCCTGGGACCTGTTGGATCGGAGGGTGAGGGCTAGGGCCATTCTCCCAAGAAATATCCGGGAACTTGCAGGTGCCTTGGTGGAAGAGCGGGGTAACATCTCACAGCAAGAACTGGCAAATCTGGTGCAGTCCATGAGGAGGAGATGCACTACAGTACTTAATGCAGCTGGTGGCCACACCAGATACGGTTACTTTTGATTTTGACCCCCCCGCCCTTTGTTCAGAGACACATTCAATTTCTGTTCGTCACACGTCTGTGGAACTTGATCAGTTTGTCTCAGTTGTTGAATCTTGTCATGTTCACACAAATATGTACAATTTAAGTTTGCTGAAAATAAACGCTGTTGACTTTTTTTTGCTGAGATATATATCAATATATATATCTGAGTTTAGATAGAACATTTGTGGTGTCTGATTTAGTTTGTTTACTTTCATGTTATCCAGGCATGTGTTACCCAGGCATCTATTGGGGTCTCAGTAAAAAGCCAGGCTCTACTATACCACCCCCCCTGCATCCCGAATGGCACCCTATTCCCTATACAGTGCACTATGTAGGAAATAGGGTGCCATTTGGGAGGTAGCCTCCTACTGGGAGCCAACCAAGAGTAAGATGTAAGGGCGTGAGATAGGCTCCTTCAGCACATCCCAATGTGTCATACCAGGCAGAACGAACTGGCAGGAGAAAAGATGACTATTTGGGATTAAAATTGAAAGGGAAGGAAGAGCGAGACAGCCTGTTCCAGGGTTTAATGCTTCAGATCCACATGTTGTTGTAGTAGGGTACAGTGTGGCTGGATGTGGCTCGGATAGACAACTCACTCTAGCGGATATCACCTCTGTGCTGTCGGCTCTTAACTGAAAATAATACCAAGAGTAGGCCAAGGCCTATGCAATTAAATAGTTGAAAGGGTTGCTGGTGCACAGGTGGTAGGCTTCCCCTACTGACATTCCTCTCAGCAGCTTGGCTTATGCAGTCTTGAGTCTCCCCTACATAAATCCTCAGTAGGTGCAGTCAGTGATCATTTCCTCCTTTGTTAAGCCAAGGAACAGAGGGGTGAATGGGGCCCGACTCAGAAGCAGCATCCCAAATGGCACCCTATTCCTTATATAATGGACTATATAGGGAATAGGGTGCCATTTGCAACCCAGCCAGAGAAGCATTCAGCATGGCTAATGAAAGACACAGCAAGGCCTAATTCTGAAGTCTGAATAAAGGGCTCCTCAGCAAACCAACATTGCCATTGAGATCAGGGAACTAAAAGTCACCAAGAGACTGGGAAAGGCATCTCCTTATCTGTGCTTGGGGACTAAGCCTACAGCAGACAAGAGCAATGTACCCAGTGCCACGCTGCTGAATAGACCAACATGGCACTATTAAACTAACTAGGATAAGCCTTGAAAAGCAGAATTTCCCTTATGTTTTCTACAACGTAAAACAATTCCAGCTTTCAATTAAGCCTATTTTCCTAACTAATTAAATGCAGGGCTCTACCGCGCAACCATTTTACTCCCATATGCACCTAAATATTCTGCTGTGCGACCTGGAATTCTTATTTAGGAGCACCAGTGCACCCAGAAAACACATAATCACCCAGATGATAATTGTGGCAATGATAACTTCACTGTACTGCAGCCCGAGTTCCATGGAGAATACACAGAGTGCAAATTTGTGACCGTCACGCTTGCACCATTACTACAAAGAAAGCGGCTTGTTACCGCAAATATTTTTCATTGTACTTCTCAATTTCTTTCTGTGCTCCTACTTAGGCGCACACGTGATCCTTGAAAACAAATAAAAAAGTCCATGTAGAGCCCTGACATGCTGTGAATTATCATAACCTTTTCAGTAAATAAGCATGAGGAAAATCAATGTTTTGCTATAATCCATTGCTGTCACTTCTGGATGAGAAAAGAAAAGAGAACCGAATATTATTTGTAATGCACTTGCACACAAACATACTTTCTCCACTCCACACAATAAGAACTCAAATCACAGTGTGGCACTGTAGGGAGATTAGAAAACAATTTTAAAATGTGGGCCACCTTCAGAGAACATACAGTGGCACGAAACCCTTTGGAATTACCTCCATTTCTGCATAAATTTGTCAAACAATTTGATCTGATCATCTAAGCCACAAGAAAAACAGTCTGCTTAAACTAATAACACGATCATACATTTTCATGTCTTTACTGACCACCGTGTAAACATTCGCAGCACAGGGTGGGAAAAGTATGTGAACCCTTGGATTTAATAACTGGTTGACCCTCCTTTTTGCAGCAATAACCTCTAACATTTTCTGTAGTTGAGGATCAGACCTGCACAACAGTCAGGGGGAATTTTTTTACCAGTCCTCTATACAAAACTATATCAGTTCGGCAATATTATTGGGATGTATGGTATGAACCGCTCGAGGTCATGCCACCGCATCTCAGTTGGGTTGAGGTCAGGACTCTGACGGGGCCACTCAAAAATACGTATTTTCTTCTGTTGAAGCCATTCTGTTGTTGATTTATTTCTGTGTTTTTTGTCGCTGTCCTGTTACATCACCTAACTTCAGTTGAGCTTCAAATGGCAGACAGATAGCCCTACATTCTCCTGCAAAATGTCTTGATAAACTTTTCTGTTGATGATAGCAAGCTGTCCAGGCCCTAAACCATGATGCTCACACACACCATGATGCTCCAGCACGGTTTTGATGTTGGTGTGCTGTGCCTTTTTTCTCCACACAGTGTTGTGTGTTCCTTCCAAACAACTGAACTTCAGTTTAATCTGTCCACAGAATATTTTGCCAGTAGCGCTGTGGAACATCCAGGTGCTCTTTTGCGAACCTCAGACGTGCAGTAATTATTCGTTGGACAGCAGTGGCTTCTTCTGTGGTGTCTTCCCATGAACACCATTCTTGTTTAGTTTTCTACGTATTGTAGACTCATCAACAGAAATGTTAGCATGTTCCAGAGATTTCTGGAAGTCTTTAGCTGACACTCTAGGATTCTTCTTAACCTCAGTGAGCATTCTGCGCTGTGCTTTTGCAGTCATCTTTACGGGACCGCCACTCCAAGAGAGAGTAGCAACAGCGCTGAACTTTCTCCATTTATAGACAATTGGTCTTACCGTGGACTAATGAACATCAAGGCTTTTAGAGATACTTCTGTAACCCTTTCCAAGCTTTATGCAAGTCAACCATTCTTAATCTTAGGTATTTTGAGATCTCTTTTGTTCAAGGCATGGTTCACATCAGGCAATGTTTCTTGTGAATAGCAAACTCACATTTTGTGAGTGTTTTTGTATAGGGCAGGGTAGTCCTAACCAACATCTCCAATCTCATCTCATTGATTGGACTCCAGGTTAGCTGACTCCTGACTTCAATTAGGTTTTGGAGAAGTCCTTAGCCTAGGGGTTCACATACCTTTTCCAACGTATACTGTGAAAGTTTAAACTATGTATTCAATATAGACGAATAAAATACAATAATTTGTGTGTTATTACTTTAAGCACACTGTTTATCAATGGTTGTGACTTAGACGAAGATCAGATCAAATTTGATGACAAATTTATGCAGAAATCCAGTTAATTCCAAAGGGTTCACATACTTTTTCTTGCCACTGTACATTCCAGGGTGCTTCCAAAAGGGTTCTATGGGAAAGGGGATGCATCCAAAAGGGTTCTATGGGAAAGGGGATGCATCCAAAAGGGTTCTATGGGAAAGGGGATGCATCCAAAAGGGTTCTATGGGAAAGGGGATGCATCCAAAAGGGTTCTATGGGAAAGGGGATGCATCCAAAAGGGTTCTATGGGAAAGGGGATGCATCCAAAAGGGTTCTATGGGAAAGGGGATGCATCCAAAAGGGTTCTATGGGAAAGGGGATGCTTCCAAAAGTGTTCTATGGGAAAGGGGATGCTTCCAAAAGGGGGTGCTTTAGTGCAGTTTACATTCAGCATTTTCAGATGGCCTCCGAGGTTCTATCCTCAATGTACAATGCAATAACCGTTACACATTAAGCTGGTATTCAATTGAAAACCCTAGGCTAGACAATTTACACGTGGCCTATAACAGTATTCCCATGTTGATGTCTAAAGGCTGACAACTGATTTTATGACAACACATCCACACACTATGATGTTGAGAAAATGAACACCACAAAGGAACTGAATTAGCTGTAAATATGATTTGTGAAGCCTCTTGTTTTTTCAGTTCTCTGCTAAATCACACTTTTGATTCAAGTGGATTGTGCCATCCCTGTAGTTTACTCTATATGGTTTATGGTTAGACAAGAATGAAGAGGGGAGCTCTCTGTCATAGAACAAAGACCAAAGTGTCATGGTGGTGAGTACAGACAAGCCAGTCCTCCACAAGCTCAGTCTCAGTGGTGTGATTCAAATCTCAAGTCACACTCCCCATGAGGGATAAATATTTTCCATAAAATCTAACAAGTTTCAATACCAGGAATAATTCATATTTCTCTCGAGAGTCTCATGAAATACCGCAAAAATCAAAGTGCCCATCTTAAGCACCGCATTGATTATATGCAACACAGGACACGCTAGATAAACTAGTAATATCATCAACCAAGTGTATGTAAGTAGTGATTATGATTGATTGTTTTTTATAAGATAAGTTTAATGCTAGCTAGCATTAAACGTAACAGGCAGTCTCCTCATGGAGTGCAATGAGAGGAAGGTGGTTAGAGCGTTGGACTAGTTAACTGTAAGGTTGCAAGTTTGTATCCCCCGAGCTGACAAGGTGAAAATCTGTCGTTCTGCCCCTGAACGAGGCAGTTAACCCAGTGTTCCTAGGCCGTCATTGAAAATAAGAATGTGTACTTAACTGACTTGCCTAGTTAAATAAAGGCAAAATCGGTGTCCAAAAATACCGATTTCCGACTGCTATGAAAACTTGAAATCGGCCATTCCGATTAAATCGGTCGACCTCTAAAACATACCCTCATAAAACTGACCATCCTACCAATCCTCGACTTTGGCGATGTCATTTACAAAATAGCCTCCAACACTCTACTCAAAAAAATGGATGCAGTCTATTACAGTGCCATCCATTTTGTCACCAAAGCCCCATCCATATACTACCCACCACTGCGACCTCTATGCTCTTGCTGGCTGGTCCTCGCTACATTTTCGTCACCAAATTCACTGGCTCCAGGTCATCTAAGTCCTTGCTAGGTGAAGCTCCACCTTATCTCAGCTCACTGGTCACCACAGCAACAACCACCAGTAGCACACGCTCCAGCAGGTACAGTGTATTTCACTGGTCATCCCCAAAGCCAACAATTCCTTTGGCCCCCTTTCCTTCCAGTTCTCTTCTGCCAATGACTGGAACGAATTGCAAAAAATCACTGAAGCTGGAGACTCATATCTCCCTCACTAACTTTAAGCGTCAGCTGTCAGGGCAGCTTATCGATCGCTGCAGCTGTACACAGCCTATCTGTAAATAGCCCATCCAACCAACTGCCTACCTCATCCCCATATTTGTTTTTCTGCACTTTTGCACACCAGTATTTCTACCTGCACATATAAATCACTCCAATGTAAATTGCGAAATTGTAATTACTTTGCCGCGATTGGCCTATTTATTGCCTTACCTCCTTGCTTCATTTGCACACACTGTATACAGATTTTTCTATTGTGTTATTGACTGTACATTTGTTTATCCCATGTGAAACTCTGTTGTTGTTTTTGGTCGCACTGCTTTGCTTTATCTTGGCCAGGTCGCAGTTGTAAATGAGAACATGTTCTCAACTGGCCTACCTGGTTAAATAAAAGGTGAAATAAAAAACTTCTGCATATGTGACAAAAAGTTTGATTTGATATCCCCAGCCTAATTGTTACAAAATATCCAAACGGAGATTCAGTGAAAACAAAAATCTGACATTGATTGATCTAGACATGTCCCCCACTCGTCTCAAAGCAGTGTGATGGTGCAGTCCCAATCAAAACGGTGCTGAAATTATAATCTAGGTGACCACATTCGACTATTGCTTTTGGATATGGTTGGATATGACTTTGTGAGTTTCAGTACAAACAAGAATTTGACATGCCTTCAATTGCATTAGCCTACTTTATTCCAATATTTTCATCCTTCAGCTAACTATAACTAAGGTGAGTATTCCACTTTATCTAGGCCCAATGACTGTTTCCTCACTACGCTGCCGGCCGCCTCCGCAGAGCTGTTCTCAAAACCAGTTTAAATAAATATAGCCTACTGATCTATCTTTATTTTCTTCTTTTTTGGGGGGGTTCAGGCTCATTTAATTTCTGTGATCTCGGGCCAGGCCTGGGCTCAGGCTTCAGGTCACCGGGCTTGCATTGTCAATTATGCGTGTGCTTAGTGTGAAGCAAATTCTCTAGGCTAAAGGCTTCCATGTAACAACCTGTTTAGATGTGCCGTTTTATTTGTTGTCAATCTGCTGCTGCACATGTTGTGTATTTTGTGGAATTACATTAGTGCTACATTGGTGGAAAATGTAAACTCATTTCCTGGGTCTTGTCATTTCATTTTTTCGGGAAATGTGAAGAGTTGTCCCTCTCCCGGGATCCCGGTGTTAATCGCTTCTCCCCACTACTCCTCCTAGCCAACAAACAAGCCAAGAAATCACTGCAGTCACATGGCATGAATGTTTGGACTGGACTGTGAGACAGCAGGACAGACCAGCATGTGATTGTATTACAAAGCGCTTAACCTTAATGTCTAAAAACAGGTGTGCCTGTGAGGGGTAGTTTCCTAGTGTTATCAACTAGGCTAGGTCTAAGCTACAAAGTGGTATAATAGGGAGGGAGATTTGTGTCTTTAGTCGATCAGTGAAAAAGGAGGAAGAAACGTGGGTCAGCTAGATACAGCATTACTAGCTAATACCCAGCATAGCAACAGATGACTGCATGCCTGGATCAGCAGTTAAGTGGATCATGAGGAAAGGAGATCTTCAGCACCCACACCATCCCAAATAGCACCCTATTCTCTAAATATTCCACTACTTTAGACTATAGGTTTTTGGTCAAAGTAGTGCAACATTTAGCAAATATGGTGCCATTAGGGTTAGGGTAGGGTTGTGGAGGGTTCCTGCATAGTGAGAGTTCCTGCATAGTGAGAGTGCAGCTATGTTTACTTCCAAGGCTCAGATGGAAACAGTGGGGGTTATAGAAACATTTCAGCAAGGATTTCATCTAGCACCTATGATGAAAATTCTTTGGTGTGCTTACATTCCATGAAAAGTAAACAAGCTAAGAAAAGGCGAATGGAAATTCAATGTCCTTGGCTGGCACAACTGACACTGACTTATTTATCACTGTACACAAATACTTGGATGGCTGTACAGTGGAGGTAACAGTTGCAGTTCTCTCTCTCTCAGCCAATTACTTAAATTACAGGAGTTTGTCATCCAAGGAAACCCTCATTTGAATAATTTAAAAGACCTCACATGGAAATTGACTGTGGTGGACACAGATTACCTTCAACTAGATATGCTGTCTCGGAAGTGTAAAACTATTAGCAAATAAAACATTTCAGTTCCACCATTGTGTGCCTAACGTTAACTTTACTATGACAGTAAAACGTAACTAACGTGTACAGCAACTGAAATGTGTTTAACGGGGGTTGTTTCTACAGTCATTATAAATGAGGCGTGAGTTTGTTAGCTGTCCACATTATAACTAATTGTCTGTTAAAGTTCATTGGATTGCTACAGGATTCAGTAAACATTTTGCATGAAGTTAAACTAGCAATGATTTATGAATTCATAGTTAACCGTTGTGCATATATTCGATGAGCTAACAGCTTATGAAAGTTGCTAACGTTAGTTAGATTGCTAGCTTAGCTTGTTGTAATACCCAAACAACGACCTATTTAGCAACATAAAAAGCCTACCTGAAATACAGTGCCCTATATACCAACATACGAAACACATTATTAGCTCCAGGCTATTTCCAAACACTTTAAAACGTTAGCTAGCTAGCTATTGTAGTTAGTTAGCCAAAGCAACAGCTCCTTGCTCATAAAAAAAGTCTGAACCGCGCTTACCGTGCCTAGTCGCGTTTTCAATCCTGAGAGATAAACATTAACTTTCCATTGGCCAAAGTACAACAGCACAGACTTGCGCAATTTAATTTAAACAAGTTCAATAGCCTGGTTTCGGATTTATTTTTAGACCGAGTCTGCTAGTTAGCTAGCTGATTCCACCAGGCAACAGCTCCACGTCCAAACAACCCATCGAGCCGAATACGTGTACACAAATCGACAGCCAGCTCGTGCCAACAAAAGGGCAGCTCCAATGTTTACATCCACCGTACAGAGCATGCGTCACGTCAGTCGACCTGAAAAACCCAACTACCGAAAAATAGTACACTACTACTGCCCTCTACTGTTTATTTTATTACTTTATTTATTTTATGTACCTTACACTTAGCTACAGTTTAAAAAACAAACCTTCAAGTTCCTTGATCAACTATTTGACCTCTTTATAAACTCTATAAACCTAGCAATAGCTAGGTTTTTGACAACAGACTTTTGAAAAATGTATCAAGTTCATGTCTATTATTTCTTGTCAGCACAAAACAAAATACACTATCAGAGATCATAAACTGGGTGGTTCGAGCCCTGAATGCTGATTGGCTGACAGCTGTGGTATATGAGACAGTTATCCATGGGTATGACAAAACATTTATTTTTTCTGCTCTAATTACGTTGGTAATCAGTTTATAATAGCAATAAGGCACCTCGGGGGTTTGTGATATATGGCCAATATAAGGGCTAGGGGCTGTATTGGCCACATACTACACCCCCTCGTGCCTGATTGCTTAAATATAGACCCATTTGATAATTGTGTATGATACATTTCACATCATTAAAAATAACCTAAACAATATCATATAATACAATATAAATCAAATCAAATTGTATTTGTCACGTGTGCCGAATACAGCAGGGGTAGGTAGACCTTACAGTAAAATGCTTAATCACAAGCCCTTAACCAACAATGCAGTTTTAAGAAAATACCCCCAAATAATAATTTTAAAAGTAAGAGATAAGAATAACAAATCATTCAAGAGCAGCAGTAAATAACAATAGCGGGGCTATATACAGGGGGTACCGGTACAGAGTCAATGTCAATGTGCTGGGGCACCGGCGCCTAGGTAATTGAGGCAATATGTACATGTAGGTAGAGTTATTAAAGTGACTATGCATAGATACAGGTCCTGGATGGCAGGAAGCTTGGCCCCGGTGATATACTGGGCCGTACGCACTACCCTCTGTAGTGCCTTGCGGTCGGAGGCCGAGCAGTTGCCATACCAGGCAGTGATGCAACCCGTCAGGATGCTCTCGATGGTGCCGCTGTAGAACCTTTTGAGGATCTGAAGACACATGCCAAATCTTTTCAGTCTCCTGAGGGGGAATAGGTTTTGTCATGCTCTCTTCATGACTGTAATGGTGTGCTTGGACCATGTTAGTTTGTTGGTGATGTGGACACCAAGGAACTCTCAACCTGCTCCACTACAGTCCCGTCGATGAGGTTGGGGGCGTGCTCGGTCCTCCTTTTCCTGTAGTCATCTCCTTTGTCTTGATCACATTGAGGGAGAGGTTGATGTCCATGCACCACACAGTCAGGTCTCTGACCTCCTCCCTATAGGCTGTCTCATCGTTGTCGGTGATTAGGCCTACCACTGTTGTGTCATCAGCAAATTTAATGATGGTGTTGGAGTCGTGCCTGGCCGTGCAGTCATGAGTGAACAGGGAGTACAGGAGGGGGCTGAGCACGCAATCCTGAGGGGCCCCCGTGTTGAGGATCAGCGTGGTGGATGTGTTGTTACCTACCCTTACCACCTGGGGGGCAGCCCGTCAGGAAGTCCAGGAACAAGTTGCAGAGGGAGGTGTTTAGTCCCAGGGTCCTTAGCTTAGTGATGAGCTTTGAGGGCACTATGGTGTTGAACGCTGAGCTGTAGTCAATGAATAGCATTCTCACATAGGTGTTCCCTTTGTCCCGGTGTAAAAGTGCAGTGTGGATTGCAATAGAGATCGCATCATCTATGGGTCTGTTGGTTCGGTTTGCAAATTGGAGTGGGTCTAGGCTTTCTGGCGTAATGGTGTTGATGAGAGCCATGACCAGCCTTTCAAAGCATTTCATGGCTACAGACGGGAGTGCTACGGGTCGGTAATAATTTAGGCAGGTTACCTTAGTTTTCTTGGGCAAAGGGGGGGCTATGGTGGTCTGCTTGAAGCCTGCTGGTAGTATTGCAGACTCAGACAGGGAGAGGATGAAAATGTCAGTGAAAGGGCCTCCCGAGTGCCGCAGTGGTCTAAGGCACTGCATCGCAGAGCTAGCTGTGCCACTAGAGATTCTGGGTTCGAGTCCAGGTTTTGTCACAGCCCGCACAATTGGCGCCGCCCCATGGATGTCCTTGTCCCGTGGCGCACTAGTGAATTCTGTGGCGGGCCCGGGCTAGGTGCACACTGATACGGTCACCAGGTGTACAGTGTTTCCTCTGACACATTGGTGCAGCTGGCTTCTGAGTTAAGTGGGCATTGTGTCATGAAGCAGAGCGGCTTGGTTCGGTTTCAGAGGACGCAAGGCTCTTGACCTTTGCCTCTCCCGAATCCATATGGGAGTTGCAGCGATGAGACAAGACTGTAACTACCAATTGGATACCACAAAATTGGGGAGAAAAAGGGCAAAAAATAATAATAATAAAAAATAATAAAATAAATATAATGTCAGTGAAGACACTTGCCAGTTGGTCAGCGCATGCTCGGAGTACATGTCCTGGTAATCCGTCTGGCCTTGCGGCCTTGTAAATGTTGACCTGTTTGAAGGTCTTACTCACATTGACTGATGTGGTGTACTCCGCAATGCCATCGGAAGAATCCCGGAACATATTCCAGTCTGTGCTAGCAAAGCAGTCCTGTAGTTTAGCATCTGCTTCATCTGACAACTTTTTTATAGACCGAGTCACTGGTGCTTCCTGCTTTAATTTTTGCTTGTAAGCAGGAATCAGGAGGATAGAATTATGGTCAGATTTGCCAAATGGAGGGCGAGGGAGAGCTTTGTACGCTTTGTATCTCTGTGTGTGGAGTAAAGGTGGTCTATAATTTTTTCCCTCTGGTTGCACATTTAACATGCTGACAGAAATTAGGTAAAACTGATTTAAATTTCCCTGCATTAAAGTCCCCGGCCACTAGGAGCGCCGCCTCTGGATGAGCGTTTTCCTGTTTGCTTATGCCGGTATACAGCTCATTGAGCGAGGTTTTAGTGCCAGCATCAGTCTGTGGTGGTATGTAGACAGCTATGAAAAATACAGATGAAAACTCTCTAGGTAGATAGTGTGGTTTACAGCTAATCATGAGATACTCTACCTCAGGCGAGAAAAACCTTGAGACTTCCTTAGATATTGTGCACCAGCTGTTGTTCACATATATGCATAGGCCCCAGCCCCGTGTCTTACCAGAGGTTGCTGTTCTATCCTGTCGATGGAATGTAAAACCCGCCAGCTGTATGTTCTTAAATGACGTTGTTCATCCAACATATAAACATATAAACCATCATATAATAACACCTTGTGATGTTTATTTTTGCTCTGTAAAAGAATATGTTCCTATTAGCTGTAGTCTACTAAAGTCAAGGGTAACTGCAAAGTACTAGAAGCCAATCGCTACAGCACAAACTCACCTGTGGCTCATTGTTGCCTCTGACAGTAGTATTAATTCCACAGGAAGTTTCGGAATGTTGCTGTCTAGAGTGGATTACAGAAAACATGCCACACTCAGAGGGGGTGAAAGAGTAATCTCCGGTTAACCCAGAAGTAAAATCGATGCAGAATCTGCCCACGGGAGATTAGTGACAGGGAGACTATTCAATGTCAGACAGAAGATGTTGAAATAAAGGTTCACTATCAGCTGTCCAGCTCAGACTAAAATAAGCACTTTTGCCTTTTTTAAAACAGGTGAGAATGAGGTTAATGGCAGAGCCGACTATCGTGATCCACATAAGAACAAACGGTCATCAAACAAACTTTTCTGGTTTTACATGGAAATTCCATTGCTTACAAACATATCATATTTCTTATATCAGCCACACCCTCGTCTGTCCTAAAAAAAACACTGACGTAAGACTCTTGCTTACACCATACTGTCTACTATGGAATGAAAATCAGACATAATTACAGAGAAACCCTCCCTTTGATGTCCCATGTGTCTTCTGTACAACATCCTTTGGGTCTGTTGTTTTAATTATAAACATGTTCCTATAGCAATGTTTATTTTTATTCAGTAGATGTTCATAATATGCATGCACCACACAGCATGGCACAGTCACAGTGTGATGTAATTTGTGTTGTAGGACACTTTGCAAATGCCTTCAATAAATGTACGTTGAGGGTTTATTACAAACCCACAAAGGAAAATACCTCAGTGATGCACATTTTTTATCATGTACTGTTGTTGGAGACATCTTATCACCTGGTATTGCCATTGTCCACCCTATACAGTAGAGGGCAGTGTAGCATTTGTCTTACTCTAAAGCTACATCCTGCTACACGCTATTTACGCAACATGCGCAATGCAAACTTCCTTTTTCTAATGCAGCGGAGTCAAATCCCCTGTCTTGACTCCAGGCTCCTGGTTAAGGAGACAGAAAAGACTGAAAATGGTTAGTAAAACGCCAAAATATGTTCCTACATACATATATAAGACATCAGATATGTGTTGTGTGCAATCACATGTTTTAGATGTTTTTGAAAGCCATAGATGAAGATGGATTCCGTCCAGCTACCTCTCACGGGGGTCTATCAAACGTGGCCTAATGGCCGCCTGAATCAATTCATGCTTCCTGTAGCTCTGTAGAGATCTTCCTAGCGAATTGTTTACTTTGTCTGTAATCAAGTCCAGTGATGTGAATCGCTAATAAACATGTTTATAGTGTTGCCAAAGTCGGAGTAGGGTCGAAATTAAAACTAGCCCGAGGCTAGTACTTATCACACCGGCTGGCTAGTAGAAAATGTGGTCAACTAGTTCGACAGTTGGTGAAATTGTCTTTTCATATATCGCATGGCACAGATTTTGGACCGGGATAGGGTAATGTGGTCAGTGCCCCAAATCCATCCCTGTGCTGAACATCGCAAAGTAGTGCTAACTAACTGCTAGCTAGCCCATCAACGAAGATGGGCCAAAGACTTGGTGTGACAATGTCTGACAGTTTGGCCACATAAAATAAACTTTCAGTGCAGCATGTGTAACGTTAGGTCTACTTTGTGTGTTGAAAAGTAGTTAGGTAGGTTTACCGACATGCTAATTACGTTACTGTCTTATAGGGTTTTGTGAAAGTGGTGAAAAATAAGTCCTACTTCAAGAGGTACCAGGTCAAATTCAGGAGGAGGCGAGGTAAGGGATTTCTAAATTGTCAAAATGATTTGTTTTAGCACGTGATTGGAGTTGCAAGAATGCAAATGCCATGACTGTCCTGATATTTCCTTTCACACTAAAGACCCTATTCATTCCATTGATAAAACTCCATCTCTCACTGACTTTGGTATCCTTGTTCTGCATAGAGGGAAAGACGGATTACTTCGCCCGTAAGCGCCTGGTCATCCAAGATAAGAACAAGTACAACACACCCAAATACAGGATGATTGTCCGCTTCTCCAACCGGGATATTGTCTGCCAGGTAAGATGGGGAAAATGTTGGAATTACCAGAATGGACAATCCATTTAGCAGAAACTTTTATCTAAAGCAGCTTTTGACAGTAACACATTCATCAGTAACACACAATTGACAGTTACACATGTGGGTTTGACTCGAACAGGCCACAACTCTGCCACCTGAGCACCATGCTCTAGTCCAGTTTAATCCACCTAGAAAAATGTGCGACTGTGTTCTCAGATCAATTCAACTAGATTGACCCCATCATTCTCACATGTCCCATGACGCTTTGATTTGAGTTAATCGGAGATGTCCCATACTATGAGGGGTTGGTTACCAGAAATCGGCGCAGCACACGCTTATGGCTTAAATGTTGTATACTATATTGTCATTATTTATTGTGTTATGTGATTTGCTCCAGATTGCCTATGCCAAGATCGAGGGGGACATGATCGTGTGCGCTGCCTACTCCCACGAGCTTCCCAAGTACGGGATCGCCGTTGGTCTGACTAACTATGCAGCAGCCTACTGCACTGGTCTGCTGCTGGCCCGCAGGGTAAGATCAGCTCTCATACACCCTTGCTCTGACCTGATGGCTCCCTCCATAGTTTTGTTCAGTTTGCAGCACTATTAGCGAATGTGTATTCTATGTTTCTACCCCGTTAATGAAAGCTGTCTTTTCTCAACATTGCATGTGCCATTTACTTTCCTCAAACCTTGTTTAGTCTTTTACACCTTGAACTAATTTCTAAGTTATTGACATAACTCTGGATCGCGTTCTGGATTGTTTGTTATAGAGATGCCATGATTCCCTGTATTACATGAAGTATGTCTGTTCTGCATCTGAATGGCCAAACAATCCTATTGAACCATGCATTTCTTTTTGCTCATTGTGAGGAATTGGCAGTTACAGGCGAAAGGCTACCTGTCCATTTGACTTGATCCACTTGTTTAGCAACTGACTGTAATATAATATGCCATTTAGTTGACTTAGTCATGTGTGCATACATTTCTACATTTGGATGAACATGGGAATGGAACCCACAATCTTGGCATTGCAAGCATGATGCTCTACCAACTGAGTCATACAGGACCTCTGCTTTAGCCACCTACGGTGTTTCTTGCTTGCTGAGCGAGAACACACTACCAATGTTGTCAGCTTGGCTTAATACTACAACCGATTTCTCTAATCCTGTTTTTGTCTTCTCCAGCTGCTGAACAAGTTCGGCCTGGACAAAGTGTACGAGGGACAGGTGGAGGTCACTGGAGATGAGTTCAACGTGGAGAGCATCGACGGTCAGCCAGGTGCGTTCACCTGCTACCTGGATGCAGGGCTCGCCAGAACCAGCACTGGCAACAAGGTTTTCGGAGCCCTGAAGGGGGCTGTGGATGGAGGCCTGTCCATCCCCCACAGGTAATTACTTCCCTGGCTTAAGAACACGTTTTTGTAGCCAGGGGCCGTATGTATCTAGTGTCTTGGCGTAAGACTGCTGATTTAGGAACAGCTCCCCCTGTCCACAATCTTATTCATTGTCATTGAAAAGGCAAAACTGATCCTAGATCAGCATTCCCACTTGAGGCACATGATGCATACATCCCCAGGTCAAGATTTGTTTGTAAGTCACACAGATCTGGGACTAGGCTAGTACTTCTGAAGTTGCCAGGATCTATGTGTTGCTTGATGATGATACACTTGAGGCTGAGCAAATTGTAGTTGGTCCTTCATTTGCCCAGGTTGATGTAACATGTCCTGTTTCAAGACGGGGCTGAGAGCAATATGAATCAGTAGTTTACCAGCCAAATGTTATGTTCTTGGTGTTCTGCAATCACTCATTTCATATGGCCTTAGTGAAGCTATTGGTCTTAGTGCACTGCCTATAATCCTCAGTCAATATGACTGGGTCAGTAGTCCCTTTCCGGCTGACATGGTCTTGTCCCCTCTTCCCCTTCCTTTCCCCCTAGCACTAAGCGCTTCCCTGGATATGATGCGGAGAGCAAAGAGTTCAATGCAGAGGTCCACCGCAAGCACATCATGGGTGTCAATGTGTCTGAGTACATGAGCTATCTGATGGAGGAGGATGAGGACGCATACAAGAAGCAGTTCTCTCGCTTCATCAAGAATGGTGTTGCCCCTGACACGGCAAGTTCAAAGTTCACACTGAACCCATTGTGATGTATCGGGAGGTGCCTGCAAATACATGTATATTAGTTAAATTAGACCACAGCTGGATGGTTACGTGTCTATCTGCACTATTAGCCACTTGGGATTGTATCACACACCCAGTTCTACCCGGTTTTCACTGAACCAAACTAAACCTGAGCTAGCATGGGTTGCTACTACTGCTCTGTTAAATTCTTAGGCCTCATGCCTGTAAGCATACTGGGGATCATATCAGCTTATGCAAATAAATTCTGAAGGGAAAGTTGTGCTGAATCCCAAACCAGTCCCTTCCCCTTGGCCCTGCGTTTGCGTGTTCACTGAGAAATATTTAAATGTAAAACACAATTGCGTCATTCAAGTCACCCGTGTGTCCTGAAGTTAATGGTTTCATTTAATTCCCTTGTCACTTAGGAAGTGTCCCTTGGAGTTGTCAGCAACACGTGACACCAGAGTGCCCTCAAAACGATTTGGTAGGGGCGAGGGCCTGGTTTGGGATTCTGTGTTAACTTACTGTCCATTGCTTCAATCTTATCAATGCTCTCTGATCTACAGGAGGGGATAGGGGTTGATTTGGAATTTTTCAATAAGTCTATGTAGTAACTGCTGCTTGATGATGATAGACTTGAGGCTGAGCAAATTGTAGTTGGTCCTTCATTTGCCCAAATTGATGTAATCAACGTTTCAAGACGGGGCTGAGAGCAGTACAGTTAATACATTTGTGTCATATGTACTAGTCCTAAAATACAACTGGCATCCAACTCATTCCTATCAACTGGATGTGTAAAGTAAAAACTACTGCATCCAGCAGGAGCCTCTGTACCATTGTGTTAATGTGTATTTGGTCTGGAATGTACTTATTTACCCACTACATGGTACTATTGTTTGCCACACTTTTCTCACAGGTTCAGGAGATGTACAAAAAGGCCCATGCTGGCATTCGTAACAACCCAGTCCACGAAAAGAAGCCCAAGAAAGAAGTCAAGAAGAAGAGGCAAGTTGATGAGCAATTTTGGCTATTTTATATTGGAATGCAGTACTTACTACTGCATTGTTGGCTTTCATGCTGTTAGGACTAAAACCTGATGGTGAACTTGACTAGATGATCATGGTCCAAGTTGGGGTCAATTCCATTTCAATCTACCTCTTTGTATTTTAACACATTTCAGTTTACTTATTGCATTGTCCCCTGCCCTTGGCATTGTAGTCATGTTCCCTGACATTGTTAAAATGCATCGTAATGTAATAATTCTGACATGTTTTGTCTCCCAGGTGGAACCGTGCCAAGCTCTCTCTGGCCCAGAGGAAAGACCGTGTTGCTCAGAAGAAGGCCAGCTTCCTCAGGGCTCAGGAACAGGAGGCTGCCGACAGCTAAACTCTGGTCCTAATGATGTAGGGACAATTCTTTGTTCTAATAAATCTACAGAAAAAGAATATAGCCTCTGTCTGTTATTGGTTTATCCCTCTATTATAGGAGCTACTGTTTTGAAGTGTTACCCATATTGTTTAAGTGGTTGAGATTGTAGAATTGGACATGGAACTGATTTACTTACTCTCCTGATTCAAAACCATCCACCAGGGATATTCAAATATGGACCTCCAATCCAGTTTCACTGCTGATATCATTTTTTCTCATTGGGAATTTATTTAGACCTGGGACACCAGGTGGGTGCAATTTTAATCTGGTAGAACAAAAAACAATGCTGACCTAGCTTGATTTGAATACACCCGCTATAGACAGTGTTCAATGCAGATTTTAAATAGATGGAGGGAAAAGTTGACAATGGAATACAATTGCCATTGTTTGCTAGAAATGTATAGTCAGTCTAAACATTACACAAATTAAGGGGGAAATTAACCCCGTCCCCCTCAATTTGTAAAGCCTTTTTAACCGACGGTTTGTTTGTCCCTCTATATACTGAAAAACATTCAACAATGTCAATTGAAATGAATTCATTAGTCACCAATCTGGCTTTCGCATGACTGAGCAGGGGTGCAGTCAGGTTAAAAACAAAAGGTCTATCGACTAGGGAGCCAGGCCCAGCCAATCAGTTTTTCCCCACAAAAGGGCTTTATTACAGACAGCTGATGAAATGGAGTAATTCTCTGGGTGGCTGGTCTCGGATGATCCCACAGGCGAATTAGCCGGATGTGGAGGTCCTGAGGCCGGTTTGATGTACTGCCAAATTCATTAAGACTGAGGCAGTTAATGGTAGGGAAATTTAGTCAATCCTCTGGCAACAGCGCTGTTGAACATTCCTGCAGTCAGCATGCCAATTGCATGTCTCAAGTTGAGGAAGCATCTGTGGCGTTGTGTGATCAGTGGCCGTCTGTCCCCAGCACAAGGTGTACCTGTGTAATGATCATGCTGTTTTGTCAGGTGGATTGATTAACGCTCAAACATTTGTACACAATTTGAGAGAAGATTTTTGTGCATATGGAACATTTCTTGGTATCTTTTATTTCAACTCATGAAAAACGGAACCAACACTTTACATGTTGCGTTTATATTTTTGTTCATTATAGTTCCCTAAAAAGCATGAGGGGGCAGCAGTAGTGTTCATCTGTGTCCTGATTCTCCACCCTTTCCCAAAGTATGGATTTACAATGGTAGAAACGCTGTTCCAATCAATACTTTCAAATCCAGGGTCAGGATGTACCTATGTTTTCACCTCATTAGGAGTCCTTAGTGTGCGATATCTTTTTCCACAACAAGCTCTTCAGGTTGTTCAGTATAAGCGAGTGTTCCATCTCCATCTGTTCGGCCGAGCCCTTCAATGCTATACATGCATACAGCTGTTTCTCCAGCTCCTCCTGAATGTCAGCCGGCACCCCGTTCAGGAGGTAATCCTTCAGTGCGCCGCACGCCTTGGCCAGGTTGGGCTGCGTCACCTCTGGAGTACACTGGTGCTTGGTGAGGTCACAGGAAGTACGACAGTCGGCACCGTACAGACAGTCCTCTTCCGTGTCGCACCGCCGCTCCCTCATGGCTTTCTGGAAGGTGGCCTCAGGGACAATGTGGCGAGTGTCCATCACCTTCAGGTCGTGGCGGTCGTTGTAACCGAAGCCGTCCGCGCTCACGTCACACATGAGGAAGGAGCCGAAGGTCCCGTGGAAGACATCCTCAACAAGCTCCAGGAGGCCGATGGAGATCTTGGCCTTGCGGGGCCAGGAGGGCGTGAACCACTGGTCCATGCTGCGTCGTACCCCCGCGGGGATCCACAGCTCCACCACCCAGGGCAGGCTGATGCCGTACAGGGGAGCATAGGGCACCTTATCCATCACGTACAAGTTCAGAGAAAAAGGGAACAAGAGAGATGGGGGGTATTGGAAGAGGCAGAGGAGAGAGCTGTGATGACTTTCATCACAAATATGCTCATGATTGCTAGATAATTTGTGTTGTCTGAAGAAAATAATCCCTGTTTTTATTCTTCATAAATGGGCATTCCTATTAGATTACCTTCTCCATCACATACAGGTCCCCACAGAAGCCCAGGAGCCTAGGGGTGTGCTCTCGGTCCTGCAGGACTATTGCTAGCAGAAACTCATTGAGCTGGAGAAGAGCCCACGTGGAGCGGGCCTCCGGCAAGGAGATGAGGCCATCTTTGTTGTAGTCGGCCACGGAGAAAACCAGGCTCACCAGGTCTGGAAGGTTGGCCTGTTCACCCACCTTGGTCTGGAGAGGAATAAGGGGTAAGATAAGGGGTAAGAGATACCTTCGTAGCAGAACTGCATTAATGAACACGCTAGCCACTAAAGTCATAACACACTAACAAAGATGGCAATAAGTTACGTGAATGTGAATACTGTAACAAATATCAATTAGCATTTATGAAATATTGGTGCCCTGATTATAAATGCATAATGTATGGATTATGAATGTGTTATGAAGACCTTGAAATAAGTGTTGCAGACATGAACCTATTAATAAAAGCTGGTAGTCTAATGAATCACACTGGGATGAGATGACAGTATTCTGACCTTGAGGTGGCTGAGGACCATCTCTTTGAACTTCTCCACGGAAGTTCCCTTGGTGGGCTTGTTGAAGGACGATGCCTCCTTCCTGTGCTCCATCTCAGCTCCCAGGTTATAATGAGGAATCTCTTCCATTTGGCACTTAATCACCCCCTCTAGGTCCCCCCAGCCACCTGAGTACACCTGAGACACACATAAACATGCTGGTGCTAGTTCTCAGACACAGAAGCACTGTAGCTCTAAACACTATGGGTGAATCTCACAAGTCCTTCCTTGATTCCTCATGTCCTCTCTCCACACCACCTGCCCAATGTCAGAGGGAATTGAGAAGCAGGTGGATTGGAGGAGAATATCCTTGGATCTTCTCCTCCAATGCTCTCCTTCCCTCTTACATTTTGGAAAGGAACGACTTGAGATTTACCGTAGAACTAGGATCAGAGTCAGATCTGACCTGGTTGTTCGGCTTGGCAGAGAGACACTTCCCCAGGTACAGCGTGTCTTTTTCACACAGGCTTCTGCATGCCGAGCCGTCGATCACTCCTTTCCTGTACTTGTCACACTTGGATAAATAGACATGGTGTTTGTTTGTATAGTAACTCACAGGATGGTTTCAATACAATATGGAAGCTGACACTGGAATGCTGTATTTGAAAGAATAGTATATTTTTAACCAGTAGGAGGCTCCATCAATTTACTTATTTCATATAAGGAAATGGGGAACTCACTATGGAATTCTTGCACTCATGTCCACGACATAGCTCTGAGTAGGATGAGTACTCCACATACACCACCCAGCTACCCACAAACACTGCCAGCCACGAGAAGAACAGATACTTCATGTGCAGGTAGGAGAATCGGGCCTGAAACAGAGAGAGCAAGGGAGTGAGGGAGAGAGTAGATAATGAGATAGAGGGGGAGAGAGAGCTGTGATGACTTCCATTACATAATAAGATCATGATCAGAATACATATGACACTTGAACAGAACTTGACCCAGATATAGTGAGACTGAAGACATGTAAACAGCATTTAGTTAATGTGAGTTTGATTATCCACAAGAGTAAATATCATGGAATGTAGAAAATGTATGATAGGTATGCTAAAAATTGCCCCACATTTATGTTGCCATAACGATAAATCATATTACCAAGAAAGCAAGAATGTGAGGTTGAGACACTCAGCACTAAAGGGATTTCCAGTCATTTCCATAAGCAGGCTGATCTAGTACCAGTAGTGTAGTTATCCAATGAATGAATGAATAGCTCCTTCACTGGGGTGCATAATGAAATATGAAAGTTTAAGAATCTGAGAATCAGTATTATAACAATCCTGCAGAATAGATGAGGTGAGAGATAACACACTAACATAATTTGCGCTAAAACAGGGTCAGGTTGTGAGACGTGAAGATTCATAGAAAGAACCAGATTCAAAACGACACTTCCTCAAAAACTAATGTCAATTTAGATTTGAGTGGGTTTCAACAGAATGCATTTCGAATGCATTGCTGTGCCAGAAAATCCTACCTTTCTCCATGTTCCTCAGGAACTAACAGCAAACAGATCCATTTGAAATCTAAATGCCACTCAATGAAATTTGGCCGGATTGCCGTAAATCCCAGACCCCTCGTGGCTTGACATTCTCTAATCAGACAACTTAAACCTGTTTACTGTGTTATTCCTCTCCAGAAGGGCTGGGTGATCTTGTAAAATGTATAACATGTGAAAGGAATAATAACTATTCTTATTGAGAGGGAGAGCATGAGAGAGAAACAGAGTGTGCTTGGGGACAGGGAGTCGATACAGCCATAGGGCTCTGGTAAAATGAAGTGCACTATATAAGGAATAGGGTGTCATTTGGTACATAGCCAGTGACAGACAAAGGAGGGAGGAGGGGTGAGGCCTTCTGTCTTGTTCCCAGTGTCTGTTGCGCCTGCATCTATGCTTGTTGTAGTCTAGCAACCATCTGTGAGAACAGACCATGTGACTCGTTCTTCCTAGACCGACTTGGCCACTGCAACAGAGAGAACAATAAATCACTGAACTGAGGTGGGTCATATAATGAGGGGGGAGAGCGAGAGACATATCTATATATTCTGTACGAGCCAGCATTGAGTCAATCATGTAATTTAATGTGATCCCATATAGTGGCTTGCGAAAGTATTCACCCCCTTGGTATTTTTCCTATTTTGTTGCTTTAGAACCTGGAATTAAAATAGATTTTTTTGGGGGGTTGTATCATTTGATTCACACAACATGCATTTACACAACTGCATAACTATCTACAACATATTACAGTCCTTCATTAAAACGTAATTCTGCTCACTGCTATAACAGCACATTCATGTACACTATATATGAAACTGTTAGTAATGAACTAATTTATTCTAATTAGAGAGCAATTGATGGAGAAACAGGCCTTAAATTGGGATATACATGGGTAGTTGCCTATAGGAGGGCCTTGTGGAGTACAGTAATACTTCATTATTACAATGACTATTGATTATGAGCTCTGTAATTAACAACCCAATGGTTTTCTGTGGTAACACATGGTTAGTTACAGGCAGACAGCTACTGTACAATCTTTATCCTTTTTGACACTCCAAATTGTTATTGCCTTTTGATAACATTTTCTTCCTGATTCATAATTCTAAATGGAATATCTTAATGTTCTCAGTAGATCAATAATGGCATTACTTCAACACAGAAAGCTGGCTGAGTGGAGGAATAACAGACATTCAGAAACACTTTCTATTCCATCTATTAATAATGACTATGTCCAATGTTTGACAGTGATGGACTCCCCTAGCCTCTCTCCCTCTCCCTCTTTCAGTTCCAATTTGCTTTATTGACATGACTCTGTCTCTCTCTGTATCTCTTCTGTGCAATTCTCAACTTAATACAGTACTTTGAGTGCCAATCTCAATTTCTCCCTCTATTCCATGTTGTGATGCTGTGTGTGGATCTGTAACCACTTCTTACTCAATTCCCACATTTCATTACTGTCCAATGACTATGGACAGAATGATTAACCGACATGATTGTGAGTAAAGGTGAACTCTTGCATCGTCTTTGCCCAGCACAATACCACTTTCCAAAGATGAACCCTTTACGCAAATGAGGAAAAGCGAGTCCCTGTTTTCTGAATTGGATTTCTATAAGAACTCTGTTATTAGTGATGATGCACAAGACTGGGACTTGACAGATGTGCATTCCCTTCATCTTCCACCCACCCTCTTTCACTGACAGTAAAGATGACTCTTCTGAAATCAATTTAGCCCTTCAGTCTGCATCCATCTCGCTCTCTAATCTAATCCTTCTCTCTCTATTCAATGGACCTCTTACTGTAATGTCAGTCCATTACTCTCCTCTTTTGTCTTTGTCATCTCAGTGTTGAGAGCTGTGGAGTCTTTTATTTTACCTTTATTTAACTAAGCAAGTCAGTTAAGAACAAATTCTTATTTTCAATGACGGCCTAGGAACAGTGGGTTAACTGCCTTGTTCAGGGGCAGAACGACAGATTTGTACCTTGTCAGCTCGGGGATTTGATCTTGCAACCTTTCGGTTACTAGTCCAACTCTCTAGGCTACGCTGCCGCTCCTGACTAGTCACAAGTCACTTCTCTATTGTGACTGCAGGTCCAGAGCAACCGCTTTTTAGCATATATCTCTCCCCACAGCCCAACCTCATTCTGTGGTCCTAGACCTGGACGGTGGTTGGAGCAAGCTAGAGGTCAAAGAGCTGGAATCTCAGTTAACCCTTTTGTGCTTAGATTTTTCCATACTTGTGGGAAGAGTTCCAGATAAGTGTTCTCCCAGCCGTAGTGCCTTGATATTAAACCTAAAATATTCAGCATTCCACAGGACCGACAACTGCTCAGAGTGTCATTTACAACAGCATGGTGTCTAGTGTAGTCCATCTCTACATGCAGGCTGATCTCTGCCTCGGTCTCTCAGAGAACCAGATACACTTGACTTGGGAGGTGTGCCACAAAATACGAATAATAACAATCTGTAGCTTTCCTTGTAATTTCTCTGTGGCATTCCCTGGTCAAGTAATCTGAAGACCTCATACACTTGACTTTACACTGAGCGAACAAAACATTATGAACACCTGCTCTTTCCATGACATAACTTTCACCTGGTCAGTCTATGGTCCCTTATTGATGTAACTTGTTAATTCCACTTCAATCAGTGTAGATGAAGGGGAGGAGACAGGTTAAATAATTATTTTTAAACCTTGAAACAATTGAGACATGGATTGCGAATGTGTGCCATTCAAAGGGTGAATGGGCAAGATAAAGAATGTAAGTGCCTTTGAACGGGGTACGGTATTAGCTGCCAGGCGCATTGGTTTGAGTCAAGAACTCCAACGCTGCTGGGTTTTTCATGCTCAACAGTTTCCTGTGTGTATCAAGAATGGTCTACAACCCAAAGGACTTCCAGCCAACTTGACACAACTGTGGGAAGCATTGGAATCAACATGGGCCAGTATCCATGCCCCAACGAATTGAGGATGTTCTGAGGGCAAAAAGGGAGTGCAACTCAATATTAGGAAGGTGTTCTTAATGTTTGGTATACTCAGTGTACTGTATATACTGTATGTTTAGAGTGAGCATAAATCGGTAGGTGTCCTACTACTTTCCCAGTGTTTTTTTACAAATCTAAACTGAAAGAACTAATCTCAATTAACCCAGAACTAAAGTATTGCGTAATTGGTCAGAGGCTCGATGAAGTTCAGGGTCCATATGTGGGAAGACAGAAAGAGTATCAGAACTGAAACAAAGAGCTCCACCCTCTCTCTTTGCCAGTTGCGGGCAAGTCTATTGCCAAATGTTCCCTCCCCTTTCGAAATTCGAAAAAGATGCTAACACCTGTGAAACCAAGATTTGTCCAAAGCACCGGAACTAATGCTGCTCGTTATCTCACGCATGCCATTGTACAAATCATGACAGATCTACAGTAACATTTATGTTTACGTAGTCTGTCCATGAGAGACTAAGAGAACTGCTACAAAGCAGCATGACCACACAAACAATACACTGTGTTCCATATTGATTCTTGCGTAGGTAGGTGCTGTAAATTGCATCCAACTGCAAAGTCATTATAGATAACACTCTGAAGGGAAATAAATATGTGGTTGTTCTTTAAAAATCTATGTTTTGAGGGCTTTCATTTGAACTGTGATTATGCATTTCTCACTCCTATACAGGATCCTATAGGCTGCTGGTGGGGAAAGAGCAAGGCTACGTCCCAAATGGCTCCCTATATAATGCAAATAGTGCCCTATGGGCCCTGGTAGAAAATAGGGTGCCATTTGGGATGCACTGAGTGTGATATCTCTCTGAGCCTGCACAATGCACACAGCAAATAGTAAATGACACCTCCTTCCTTTAGAGACTTGGAGTCCTGGGAGGAAGAGATGGATGCTGGGACAGATGAGTTACTGGTGCGTAACTCCTATGAGAGAGAGGGAGATGCAAGCAGAGAGTTTACACAGGTGGTACAAAAAGAAGCTCTCACCAGGAAACATCTTCCACGCTTGATGATTCCCATGTGTGTGCACTGTGCATAAGCCTATTAGTGTTCCCATCTAGAATATTAGGGAGGGAAATGGTTTGCCTTTGTCTGTGACCCAATCTTTTAATTCTCCATCCATCCCTGCTTCATCTCCCCTCTCTCTCTCTCTCTCTCTCTCTCTCTCCCTTTCATCTCCTCTCTCTCATCTCTATCCCTCGCAAGGCAGTTATCCCACTGTTCCCCAGGCGCCGATGACGTGGATGTCAATTAAGGCAGCCCCCTGCACATCTCTGATTCAGAGGGATTGGCTTAAATGCGGAAGACACATTTCAGTTGAATGCATTCAGTTGTACAACTGACTTGGTATCCCCCTTTCCTCTCCCTGTTCATATGTCCTGCCCTCATCTCTCTATCCCTCTTTCTCTCTCCCCCATCTCTCCATATATCTCTCTCTTTCCATTTCTCTCTCTTCACAGCTGGAGAGAGTGCCCATTAGAGAGGACTAGCTTTATGATCATGAATAATGGATGAGTGGTGAGCAGGGCTGCAAAACAAGTGTCAGCATAGAAATGGATCAAGAGCAGAGAACATTTCTATCTTCTCTCCCTGCGTATATGGATGCCAAAGAGCCGTTTCAGGTCACAAATAACAAGTGCTTTGTCCATGTATTTGTTGTGCATCCTTAAGTTGCATGGACTCAATATCTGGACCTCTGCTCGGTGTCAATTAAAAAGGCTGGACTGTAGTTAGGGTTAGTTAGACTATAGTCCCAGCACACCAGTGGTCTCTGTGTGTCGATTGAAATGTTGGTATCTCCAGCATGTTTCAGACATAATATGTCGGGGATAATCAATTACACTTTCTGCAGTTCCTTCTAAGGAAATAAAACCCAAGGCCTGGTGGGATGCATGATTATTTAGTGGCTAAACAATGGCTAAGGCTGTGTCCCTTTATAGTGCACCACTTTTGACCCGGGATCTTAGGGCAAAGGTAGTGCCCTATAATGACTCTTTCCGCCCTTCCCATCCACACACCCCATTACATCACCACAGCTCTGATTACAGCTGGTAATTAATAACAAGCAGTCACAACAGCCAGGATCAATGCTGCCTCATTAGCTGTGTTTTAGGGCTCCATCCCCTTTATAGTGCACTTCTTTCTACAAAAACACTATATAGGAAATATGGTGCCTTTTGGGAATCACACGCTCTCTATTTGTGTGCCTGGTGCGGGCTCTGGGAGATGTAACACTGTCTCTGTCTGTCTGTGCTATGTGCAGGAGCTACGCGGTGCCTGGTTGAGCGGACTCATCCCAGTCCCAAGCCGGACAGCATACAGCAGGCAATAAGAAAGACGCCACCTCTCCCTCCTGGTCGAGGACACACCCCAATCCCCACACTGACTCAACACTGCGACAATAACACTACATGTTAACAGCAGATTTTGGGCCAGTTGTTCACTTTTCACTTACATACTGTGTAGATACATATGACATGTTCATGGCCTGTTGTAAGTTACAGTCTCCTAACATACAAGTATGCAAAAATACACAGTCTTGCTCTCTCTTCCTCACATATGCGCACACACAAACAAGCACACACACGTGCAAACAATCACGCAAACCTACACACACGCACAGAATAGCAGAAGTTGCCACAACAACTTAACACATTGCTTTTTAGTTCTCCTCTTGTGTCACAGGACAAAGTGACATGTCAATAGCATTTAATTCTGACTTCCTGCTCTTCTGCTCCAGATTAGTTAATCAGTTCAGCCTATTGAGCATGTCCAAAATACAAATTAAGTTTACACCTAAGGAGAGTGGGGTGGGAAGAAAATACTAACCAGCTAAATGCTGCATCTTAAGTAATATTGATTAAATTAGGCTCCCACCATGTCCTCTGGGACAAGCTTAGACCTCAAACAGTGGTTTGTGAACACATGCTGATAGATTCATGCACTGCAGAGCATGGAGAGGAGGCGATATGGGAGAGAATGGAGAGATGAGAGCACGCAGGTGTTCCCGAGGAGAGAGAGTTGTGGAAAGATGAGTTGACAAACAGCTCCTCCTTAAACCTCCCCACATCTGAGTTTAACTGACTAAAATGTAGGTAACCAAATCTTCCAGAAACATACCATTTAAAACTTTGAATAATTTGCTCTGTTCTGGGCATGTGTGTTCTAGCTGGCACTGTCAAACTGTGCCAACATCAAATAAGATGATCAGCATCGTCATCATATCCCCCTATTGCACATACTGACACAGTTCCTCATATTCAGGCTCGGGCCACAGGGGTACATCAGACCTGGTTCTCTCTCTTACTTCACAGGGACAAAACCGGTGGGTGGGCAATGGACATCGGTCATTTTAATTTTTAATTGCCATACAAAAATACAGCAGTGCCTGATCACATGTTCACACTGTGTTAAATAGGTGACAAATCACAACAGACACGTTTCTAGGCTACCCATATTAAAATGTGCAGCCAGGGCTACGTGTTTGGTGATCTCAACTATGGCTTTCACAAAGGCCCATAGGGCTTTGGTCAAAAGTAGTGCACGATATAGCGAATAGGGTGCCATTTGGGATGAGTCATTCCCAGGGTCTAACTCTGGTGGTAAAGGACTCAAGGAGCATTGGATGTCAGATCT
Organism: Oncorhynchus tshawytscha; assembly: GCF_018296145.1. Taxonomy (NCBI): domain Eukaryota; kingdom Metazoa; phylum Chordata; class Actinopteri; order Salmoniformes; family Salmonidae; genus Oncorhynchus; species Oncorhynchus tshawytscha. The sequence continues at coordinate 68,345,390 of NC_056433.1, forward strand.
GGATGACTGGGTACAATAAACTGGACCCAGCATGGCAGGATTACCCTGTCTCCTGACAGACAGACAGGATCCATGGAGCAGTTTTATCTCGGCTGGACCACTGAGCTCTGCACCCCCTGACAACCATGGCCTTCCACAGTATGTAGCCTATGTGGAGATTCAAGTTTGGACGACTGCGATAACTTCCGCCACACGCAGTGCAATGTCTGACACTATTACGAGTAAGTAGGAAAGCAGACCAAACTGTAGACAATAAGTCTTTTGATGCTCAGGATTTGTTGAATGTTTTGTGGAACAATTTGTAATCTCTCATGGCTGTTTACGCAAGATTTTTGGTCTGGTTTAATGAGATTAAATTACTTGTGACATTCTGGGAAATTCTGTAGGCTACAAGGATACGTACAATTTTAAACAGTGCTCTGCATAGATAAAACAATCACAAGAAATCCATATCTCCAAGTAGGACATCTGCTTGGGGTTTTATTTACAGTTGAAGTCGGAAGTTTACATACACCTTTGCCAAATACATTTAAACTCGGTTTCACAACTCTTGACATTTAATCCTAGTAAAACTTCCCTGTATTAGGTCAGTTAGGATCACCACTTTATTTTAAAAATGTAAAATGTCAGAATAATAGTAGAGAGAATGATTTATTTCAGCTTGTATTTCTTTCATCACATTCCCATTGGGTCAGAAGTTTACATACACTGAATTAGTACTTGGCAGCATTGGCTTTAAATTGTTTAACTTGGGTAAAACATTTCAGGTAGCCTTCCACAAGCTTCCCACAACAAGTTGGGTGAATTTTAGCCCATTCCTCCTGATAGAGCTGGTGTAACTGAGTCAGGTTTGTAGGCCTCCTTGCTCGCACACACTTTTTCAGTTCTGCCCACAAATGTTCTATAGGATTGAGGTTAGGGCTTTGTGATGGCCACTCCAATACCTTGACTTTGTTGTCCTTAAGCCATTTTGCCACAACTTTGGAAGTATGCTTGGGGTCATTGTCCATTTGGAAGACCCATTTGCGACCAAGTTTGAACTTTCTGACTGATGTCTTGATGATGCTTCAATATATCCACATAATTTTCCTACCTCATGATGCCATCTATTTTGTGAAGTGCACCAGTCCCTCCTGTAGCAAAGCACCACCCCCGTGCTTCACGGTTGGGAGGGTTTTCTTCGGCTTGCAAGCCTCCCCCTTTTTCCTACAAACATAACAATGGTCATTATGGCCAAACAGTTGTATTTTTGTTTCATTAGACCAGAGGACATTTCTCCAAAAAGTACGATCTTTGTCCCCATGTGCAGTTCAAACCGTAGTCTGGCTTTTTTATGGCGGTTTTGGAGCAGTGGCTTCTTCCTTGCTGAGCGGCCTTTCAGGTTATGTCGATTTAGGGTTTGTTTTGCTGTGATACTTTTGTACCGGTTTCCTCCAGCATCTTCACAAGGTCATTTAATGTTGTTCTGGGATTGAACGCATCTCCTTCCTCAGTGGTATGACTGCTACGTGGTCCCATGGTGTTTATACTTGCGTACTATTGTTTGTACAGATGAACGTGGTACCTTCAGGCGTTTGGAAATTGCTCCCAAGGATGAACCAGACTTTTCCCATGATGTTAAGCAAAGAGGCACTGAGTTTGAAGGTAGGCCTTGAAATACATCCACAGGTACACCTCCAATTGACTCAAATGATGTCAATTCGCCTATCAGAAGCTTGTAAAGCCATGACATCATTTTCTGGAATTTTCCAAGCTGTTTAAAGGCACAATCAACTTAGTGTATGTAAACTTCTGACCCATTGGGATTGTGATACAGTGAGTTATAAGTGAAATAATCTGTCTGTAAACAATTGTTGGAAAAAATGACTTGTGTCATGCACAATGTAGATGTCCTAACCGCCTTGCCAGAACTATAGTTTGTTAACAAGAAATGTGTGGAGTGGTTGAAAAACAAGTTGTAATGACTCCAACCTAAGTGTATGTAAACTTGCGACTTCATCTGTATGTATGTATGAAATCGGCATGTCTTACTGGAGCGACCAACCGGCGAGTGACGGTGTTCCATCATGTTATGACCTCATTAGGAAGACGCAGAGTGGCCTGGAAAAACCTCCGTGGGACTAAGATGGCAGACACACACACACTCCCCCTTGTGACTGCAGTCACTTTTCACTTACATGGCTACTCACACAGCTGTGTGAAGGAAAAACAGGCACAAAACAAAAACGCAGCTCAGAGTGTGTCTCTTGGCTGAACAAAACAGACAGATGAGATGATGAGACCAGGGTTTTTGATTCCGTCTGAAAAATAAATTACATTTTTAATAGATATGTTGATCACTGGGGGAAAAAATAGCTACAAACATGAACCATATCTAACTAAATTTAAAAAAGGTTGGGCTCTATAAGTTGCAGTAAAACACCACTCGCATTGTAAAGGTTGGATCTCCTACATGGTCTAGAGAACACCGTTTTTCTCAGCTTTCCAAGTTGATTCAGAAAGTATTCAGACCCCTTGACTTTATCCACATTTTTTTACGTTTAGTTTCCCCCCTTCAATCTACACACAATACAAAATTCTGACAAAGCAAAAACAGGTTTAGACATTTTTGCTAATGTATAAAAATAAATAAAAAGATGACAAGTTGTCCTTTAAAGTTCATGTGGATAATCTTGTGACAAGCTTTAACTGAATTTTCTTTTCTCGTAATAAGGCTTGCTTCCCGCTTATGGCTAGAAAGAAGCTTGTTCAGGCCACTTTTCTCTCTGTAATTGATTATGGTGACTTGTGTATATGTATGCAACCTCCTCTGTCTTACAGAGACTGGACTCTGTTTATCATGCAACCTCCTCTGTCTTACAGAGATTGGACTCTGTTTATCATGCATCATTGCGCTTTATTACAAATGCCAAGTCACTCACCCACCATTGCACCAAATTGGACCTCACTTTATATGTGTAGAAAGATACAAATGTATGTGTTCATCTACAAAGCCCTTTTGGGTAAACTCCCTCTTTACCTCTGTAGTCTGGTCTCCTTCACCACCACCAGTTAACATACCCGGTCTGCTAGGTGGTTGCTACTTAAAGTCCCCAGGACATTCACAGTATGAGGCAAGACTGCCTTCTCTTCTTGTGCATCAGACGCATGGAATAATCTACAATCCATGCTTCATCCAGATATGTTAGTGCCACTGAATGAATTTAAAATATTGATGGGAGACTGTTACAGAGGAGTGTAAATGCTTTTTTTTTTTAGGCTGGATCATGTTGTTGTATGTTTTAATTATGTAATGTACTGATTGTTGATGCCTTCTTGGCCAGGTCTCCCTTGAAAAAGAGACTCTCGGTCTCAATGGGCTTTTCCTGTTTAAATAAAGGTTAAATAAAATAAAAATACAGGACCTATATACTAGAAAGAGGAAAGCCCCAAAAAGACTCCAATCACCCAAGTCATAGACGGTTCTCTCTGCTCCCTCACGGCAAGCAGTACCAGAGCACCAAGTCTCGCATCAAAAGGCTCCTTAACAGCTTCTATCCCAAGCCATAAGATTGCAGAACAATTAATCAAATGGCCACACAGACTATTTCCATTTTCCCCCCCTCCCATTGACACAGTACTGGTATCCCCTGTATGTAGCCTCGTTATTGTACTGTGTTACTTTTTTACTTTCGTTTATTTGTTCAATATTTTCTTAACACTTTCTTGAATGGCACTGTTGGTTAAGGGCTTTTAAGTTAGACCTTACCATGAAATGCTAGGTGTAGACCTGTTGTATTTGGCGCATGTGACAAAGTTTGATTTGATTTGATCAAGTTGGTAGAAACATCTCAAGGATGATCAATGGAAAGGATTTTTGAAATGGAAAATATTTTTGAAATGTTTTATCCATTTTAGAATAAGGCTGTAACGTAACAAAATGTGGAAAAAGTGAAAGGGTCTCGATACTTTCCAAATACACTGTATACTAAGTGTACAAAACATTATGAACACCTGGTCTTTCCATGACATCGACTGACCAGGTGAAAGCTATGATCCCTTACTGATGTCACTTAATGAAGGGGAGGAGATGGGTTAAAGAAGGATTTTTAAGCCTTGAGGCAATTGAAACATGGACTGTGTATGAAATTCAGAGAGTGAATGGGCAACACAAAATATTTAAGTGCCTTTAAACGGGGTATGGTAGTAGGTGCCAGGTGAACTGGTTTGTGTCAACATTAGAATTCAACAACAATTTTTCAACAACATTACAACATTAGAATGCAAAGAAAAACATTATCTAGCAGTCCTTGGGATTGAATGCAGTGCTCTCATCCATGGAAAAATACCTTGTATCCTCCTGTCTTGTGTGAAAGCTGGATGATCCCTGTTGCTACAGAAACGGTGAGTGCCTACTGAATTGGGCCAATGACTACAGCTCTTGGGCATCGACAGAGCAAGTACGCTATTGGAAATGAAATAGGATCAATCCAATACTCAAAGAAACAGTTGTATCAGAAACAACAGCCTCAATAATGGCAATGACAACCATATAAAAGCCAAAATTGCAATATTTTAATCTTCGGTAAATTGTAAATGAATGTATATGAAATCGTGTCCAAAAGAGCCTTATAATATTCAAAGTAGCCTACCATACAGGAACATGAATAATCCCAACTGTCCAATAGTGAATAGGTGATTGTCCGATCACGATAAAGTATAGGAAAGATTTCCCACTGGGTTTACCTGTATGTAGATAGGCTTCCTCAGCCAGACCCATGAAAACAGACCTCTTGCCATGGCAAATAGAGCACATCTCACAACACTAACCTGCCAGAGGAAGAAATCACAATAAGAAGCGAAACATAGAAATCTAATCTCGTTTTCTGCACAATTATTCTGCCTTCTTGTGTAGCAATAATTAACCACAGTGTGTACAAATAATAACAGTCCATTTCACCAAATCCTTTCTCATCCTCCGTCAAATAAGCTCTTCCTTGGAAGTGCGCTTTCAGTGCTGCAAAATAGCAGCCACTTGAACGCTGCAGTACTCTGCCCACGAGACAGAGTAGGAGGGGATGGTATCGGAAAAGGGGTCCTTGATAAAGGCGTATAGATTACAATACTGTCACAAATGTTAAAGGCCCAGTGCAGTAAAAAACGTGATTTATCTACGTTTTATAATATTTCCACATAATGACGTTGAAATAATACTTACAATTTTGAAAATGATGATAATGCTCCTTTAGTGTAAGAGCTGGTTGAAAAAACTGCATGACATTTCAGCCTGCTTTAGTGGGATGGAGTTTTGTCCTGCCTGGAGACATCCCCAAGTGGTAAATTAGTTAATAGACCAATAAGAAAGAGTTCCAAAACTCTGCCATAAACGACTGTTTTTCAGTTTTCCCCTCCTTGCAAAATTCTTGCTTGAGAAATTGGTCTTTGCTAAGAAACGATTGTTGTTTGTTTTCAATTAAAATGGTCAAAAACAATCGCAGTGATGTACTTAATTGTTAACCAGAAATGATTTGCTATAGAGATAAAAACGTCTGCTTTGTACCCTTAAAGAAAAGCTGTTCGGTAGACTGCTACTGTGTACTACTGTATCTGTCTAAACAGCACACAGACAAAGTTGTCAAATAGTTTCTATACCGTCTTTGGTCTTACTAAAACGGTTACAAAGAAACACGCACGTTCTATGATTTTACGTCAGTTAATCATGAAACAGAGCGCCGGATTCCTATCATGTTGTAAAACAACACCACTTCATCCAGCATGTAGAGAGAAGTGTGGAGTGAGTGGCAGGCGAGCTTGATTGTATTAACTCTTCGCACCTATGTTATTTAGACTTTATGTTCAACCTTACCATGTCCACCGATTAACCAAACAGGTAAGAGCAGCACATAACGAAGTAACTAAGCAACTGCCTCCGAACAAGCCATCTACTTACTGGTGGCTAACTAACATAAGCTAGCTAGCTAACAAACGTGCTAGTTAACGTTAGCTAAAATGCTAACCAACTGTAATATGTCGCTGACTTTGGTGTTATTGTTGCCTTACCTCTGAAGTTTGGTGTACATACTTCATCATTGATTTTATTGCCCCCAGATTGCCACTGTACACACACTCTCACCAGGATGGCTGAAGAACGCAGGGTCTGTAGCAGTGCCCCACAAGTTGAGTCAAAGGTGAGACAAGCTAACCGTAAATAGAGGCTTGCAAGAGATTATACTTTTTCTTTAATGTATGTGATTGATTTCTCAAATAAACTGCTATTCAATGGAGGAATGCATTAAAAGTCATGTTTTTTTCAGCCTCCCTCTTCAATAAGGGAACTGGAATCTAAAAACTTGCATCTCAGAAGGAAGTTAAGCTCAGTGGAGGAAGAAAGTGTTTCTGTGATGCAAGAAAACAGACAACTGATCATTGAATTGGAAGCAGTGAATCTCGAACTTGCCAGCTCCAAAACCAAAGTATTCCAGCTTATGCAATTTCATACAACCTCTGCCATTATTAATGATTATAACGCTATTCATGCAGGCCTTTACAGAGGGCCCAAATAATTGTTACTAATGTGGGTTTGGTTCCACAGATGCTCAGCTTGAACTAATACAAATTTGTTCACCTACAATGTTGACAGGTCCGGGTTCTGGGTTCCACCGTAGGGTCTAAGACTTCTAGTGTGTGTCATATGAAGGAGGAGATTGAGGGTATGAAGGCTGAGGTTGAGGCCCAAGGGAATGCACTCAGGTTGGTAGGAGAATACACATACACACCTTTGTGAATGCAGTTGTGCTGGATGTGTTGCCATGTTCATTGTAGAGATACAGAAAAGAGGCTGGAGGAGACTGAAGAGACATTGGTTATTAAGAGCAGACTAGTGGACCAGCTACAAGAGGAGCTGAAGGCTGCTAGGGCTGAGTTAGAAAACAGGACTAATCAGGGGATAAGGTAAGCAGTGATTATATTTTCTTTAACAATCCCCACTTACTATATACATGGAGTTCTCAAAATATTTAGAACACCCCCCCCTTTTGCCTTCAGAACAGCCTCCGTTAGTCAGGGCATGGACTCTACAAGGTGTCAAACGTTCCACAGGGATGCTGGCCCATGTTGACTCCAATGCTTCCCACAGTTGTCAAGTTGGCTGGATGTCCTTCAGGTGGTGTACCATTCTTGATACACAAAGGAAACTGTTGAGTGTGAAAAACCCAGCAGCGATGCAGTTCTTGACACACACTGGTGCGCCTGGCAGCTACTACCATACTCCGTTCAAAGGCACTTAAATCTTTTGTCTTGTCCATTCACCCTCTAAATGGCACACGTACACAATCCCTGTCTAAAGGCTTAAAAATCCTTCTTTAACCCTTCTCCTCCCCTTCATCTACACTGATTGAAGTGAATTTAACAGGTGACATAAGTAAGCGATCATAGCTTTCACCGGGCCAGTCTGTCATGGAAAGGACAGGTGTTCTTAATGTTTTGTACACTGTATGTAATACACATCACCTGATGTCACTTCCTTGTACTAGTGCTTGTTTGTTAACTAAGATATACAGTTGAAGTCGGAAGTTTACATACACCTTAGCCAAATAAATTTAAACTCAATTTTTCACAATTCCTGACATTTAATCCTATTAAAAATGCCCTGTTTTAGGTCAGCTAGGATCACCACTTTATTTTAAGAATGTGAAATGTCAGACTAATAGTAGAGAGAATGATTTATTTCAGCTTTTATTTCTTTCATCACATTCTCAGTGGGTCAGAAGTTTACATACACTCAATTAGTATTTGGTAGCATTGCCTTTAAATTGTTTAACTTGGGTCGAACGTTTCGGGTAGACTTCCACAAGCTTCCCACAAGAAGTTGGGTGACTTTTGGCCCATTCCTCCTGACAGAGCTGGTGTAACTAAGTCAGGTTTGTAGGCCTCCTTGCTCGCACACACTTTTTCAGTTCTGCCCACACATTTTCTATAGGATGGAGGTCAGGGCTTTGTGATGGCCACTCCAATACATTTACTTTGTTGTTAAGATCTGCCAGATGTTAAGCCATTTTGCCACAACTTTGGAAGTTTGCTTGGGGTCATCGTCCATTTTGGACCAAGCTTCAACTTCCTGATTGATGTCTTGAGATGTTGCTTCAATCTATCCACATAATTTCTCCCTCATGATGCCATCTATTTTGTGAAGTGCACCAGTCCCTCCTGCAGCAAAGCACCTCCACAACATGATGCTGCCACTCCTGTGCTTCACGGTTGGATGGTGTTCTTCGGCTTGCAAGCCTCCCCCTTTTTCCTCCAAACATAACGATGGTCATTATGGCCAAACTGTTCTATTTTTGTTTCATCAGACCAGAGGACATTTCTCCAAAAAGTACAATATTTGTCCCCATGTGCAGTTGCAAACGGTAGTCTGGCTTTTTTATGGCGGTTTTGGAGCAGTGGCTTCTTCCTTGCTGAGCGGCCTTTCAGGTTATGTCGATATAGTACTCATTTTTACTGTGGATATAGATACTTTTGTACCCGTTTCCTGGGATTGATTTGCACTTTTATCACGAAAGTACATTCATCTCTAGGAGACAGAACGTGTCTCCTTCCTGAGCGGTATGACGGCTGCTTGGTTCCATGGTGTTTATATTTGCGTACTATTGTTTGTACAGATGAATGTGATACCTTCAGGTGTTTGGAAATTGCTCCCACGGATAAACCAGACTTGTGAAGGTCTGCAATTGTTTTTCTGAGGTCTTGGCTGATTTCTTTTGATTTTCTCATGATGTCAAGCAAAGGTAGGCCTTGAAGTACATCCACAGCTACACCTCCAATTGACTCAAATGATGTCAATTAGCCTATCAGAAACTTCTAAAGCCATGATGTAATTTTTTGGGATTTTTACACTAAGTTGACTGTGCCTTTAAACAACCTGTATGTAAACTTCTGACCCACTGGAATTGTGATACTTTGAAATAATCTGTCTGTAAACAATTGTTGGAAGAATTACTTGTCATGCACAAAGTATATGTCCTAACTGACTTGCCAAATCTGTAGAAGAAATTTGTGGAGTGGTTGATACACTTAGGTTGGAGTCATTTAAAACTTGTTCATGTAAACTTCTGACTTCAGCTGTATTTTCCTTTCATCCCAAAGAGTTGAGCAACAGAGAAAGGAAGCTCTTGTTACTGCAGAGAGGCAGACATTGGCTCTCCGGAGTTACAAGGGAAATATGTCTGAGAAACTGAAGAAGGTATGGAATAAGACAAATGGCGAGTCAAGCTATCTAAATTGCAAAAATGTAGATGTATTTTAAGCCTGTTTGTTCAGAATAAATGCTTGTCAGTACATGGTGAAATGCGCTGCTTAGGTTTAGACATTGAAGTCTTTGCTTGTATAGCAACGGGATGCTGTGTTGAGGTCCATAGGTGTTGGACAACGAGGCCAGACTGAAGGAGGCTCTTATCCAGTGTGATAAAGAGAGAGTGGTGTGGGAGAGGAGGTGTCTTCAGCTAGAGCAGGACAAGACCGAAATGAACCAGCTGATCGGGTTGGTACTAAAGTGTCTGCTCGTCATAGCTTACTTATGAATTTCTGAATCAACCTCTGAAAATGTGTTTTCATCTCAAATTAATTCATCTATGTGGTTACACTTCACTTAAATCATCTGTGATGAGGAGGACTGTGTAAAAAGGACAATTTTGCTTAAAACCATGACATGTGGAGATTGGTTGTAGTTAGTAAAATACTAACACCACTGTGATGGACATACCTATCGTAATAGTAGTTGGGAATCTCTCTGACCAGCCAGTTGAAGGAAGAGTCGGTCAGAGCCAAGGCGATGAGTGTAGAGAGCGCCACGTTGCGTTCTCGTCTGGAAGAGGCCTCTGTCCGGGCTGTGGAGCTGAAGAGAAGACTGAGTGACAGGGAGATAGTTGAGAAGGACATAGAGGTGTTGCGGAAGGAGTGTAGGGACCTACGCCACCTCACTACCAGCCAGGAGCAGAGACTGGAGCACTGTCAGAGAGAAGCACAGCAGAGCCAGGCTGAACAGGCCAGCCTAGAGGCCATCCTCAGCCTCCTGCATCTTAGAGAGGTGAGCATACTCCCTACTACACTCTCAAACTATACCCTCTGTGTATTGTCTATACATGCTATATTCTGTATGCTGTATATGCCCCATAAAACCATAGTGCACCCTGCTTATTGCTAACTCAGCATACCCTCAACTCTGTTCCAGACAATGATGGTGGACAAAATGTACTATACTGTTATGTAAAAGTGATCTAAATATTTGTTATAGAGTGGAGGGGGATCACTCTGTGCTAAGCCTTGTCTGCCAGCTCCATTCTGTGATGTCCCCAAACTCAAGCCAGGTGATTTCCCTAGCTTACTCTTCAATACTAAACATTATATTGTAGTCTGTATACACTGAGTGTACAAAACACTATCATGCTCTTTCCATGACACGGGTGAATCCAGGTGAAAGCTATGATCCCTTATTGATGTCACTTGTTAGAGCACTTCAATCAGTGTAGATGAAGGTGAGGAGACAGGTTAAAGAAGGATTTTAAAGCCTTGAGACATGAATTGTGTATGTTTTCCATTTAGAGTGTGAATGGGCAAGTGTCTTTTGAACAGGGTATTGTAGTAGGTGCCAGGTGCACCAGTTTGTGTCAAGAACTGCAATGCTGCTGGGTTTTTTATACTCAAGTTTCCTGTGTGTATCAAGAATGGTCCACCACCCAAAGGACATCCAGCCAACTTGACACAACTGTGGGAAGCATTGGAGTCAACATGTGTCAGCTTTCGACATTGTGTAGTGCCCATGCCCTGACGAATTGAGGCTGTTCTGAAGGCAGAAAGGGGTGCAACTCAATATTAGGAAGGTCTTCCTAATGTTTTGTACACTCAATGTATAGCACATATCTAATCTCCCATCTTTAGGCCATGTATACAGTAGAGTAGGTAAACTCTAACAATCTCTCTCTTCCTTGCATGCTGTAACATTGTGGATACACATGAAAAATGCAAAGTATGTTTGTATCCTCCCAAAAAATGGTCAGTTTTGTTTTTTGTGTCTACGGTGTGTCAGGGGAGCAGTACCAGCAGCTGCTGCCTGTGTTGCATGCTGTGGAGCAGGAGAGAGTCAGGCAGGCAGCTCTAGCCCTGGACCTGCAGGAGAGACTAAGGCAGGCCCAGGTGGAGCTGACTGCCCTACAGAACAACATGAACCAGAGAGACCTCCAGCTACAGAAACTGCACAAAGAGCTGCAGGAGAGGACAGTACAAATTAACCAGCTGGAGAGAGAGGTAAGGATGGACACATGAATAGTGTACTGTACCACCATTTTTATTATGAGTGGTCTCAAATCAAGGAAGAAGGCTGTATCTCAAAGGAATCTGAGTTACACCGTGTCAAATACCAGTGTCATAAATTTTGAGATCTGCGGCCAGATAAATACATACACATTTCAAGTCGGGAGGTTACATACACCTCAGCAAAAATACATTTAAACTCAGTTTTTCACAATTCCTGACATTTTATCCTAGTCAATTTTCACTGTCTTAGGTCAGTTAGGATCACCACTTTATTTTAAGAATGTGAAATGTCAGAATGATTTATTTCAGCTTTTATTTCTTTCATCACATTCCCAGTGGGTCAGAAGTTCACATACACTCAATTAGTATTTGGTAGCATTGCCTTTAAATAGTTTAACTTTGGTCAAACATTTCAGATAGCCTTCCACAAGCTTCCCACAAGAAGTTGGGTGAATTCTGGCCCATTCCGCCTGACAGAGCTGGTGTAACTAAGTCAGGTTTGTAGGCCTCCTTGCTCGCAGATGTTTTTTTTCAGTTCTGCCCACAAATATCCTATAGGATTGAGGTCAGGGCTTTGTGATGGCCACTCCAATACCTTGACTTTGTTGTCCTTAAGCCATTTTGCCACAACTTTTGATGTATGCTTGGGGTCATTGTCCATTTGGAAGAACCATTTGCGACCAAGCTTCAACTTCCTGACAGATGTCTTGATGTTGCTTCAACATATCCACAATTTCCCTACCTCATGATGCCATCTATTTTGTGAAGTGCACCAGTCCCTCCTGCAGCAAAACACCCCCACAACATGATGCTGCCACCCCCGTGCTTCATGGTTGGGATGGTGTTCTTTGGCTTGCAAGCCTCCCCCTTTTTCCTCCAAACATAACGATGGTCATTATGGCCAAACCGTTCTATTTTAGTTTCATCAGACCAGAGGACATTTCTCCAAAAAGTATGATCTTTGTCCACATGTGCAGTTGCAAACTGTAGTCTGGCTTTTTTTTTTATGGCGGTTTTGGAGAAGTGGCTTCTTCCTTGCTGAGTGGCTTTTCAGGTTGTTGATATAGGACACGTTTTACCGTGGATATAGATAATTTTGTACCCGTTTCCTCCAGCATCTTCACAAGGTCCTTTGCTGTTGTTCTGGGATTGATTTGGTCTTTTCGCACCAAAGTACGTTCACCTCTAGGAGACATAACGTGTCTCCTTCCTGAGCGGTATGATGGCTGCGTGGTCCCATGGTGTTTATACTTGCGTACTATTGTTTGTACAGATGAATGTGGTACCTTCAGGCGTTTGGAAATTGCTCCCCAGGATGAACTAGACTTGAGTTCTACAATTATTTTTTAAGTTTGAAGGTCGGCCTTGAAATACACTGCTCAAAAAAAATAAAGGGAACACTTAAACAACACAATATAACTCCAAGTCAATCACACTTCTGTGAAATCAAACTGTCCACTTAGGATGCAACACTGATTGACAATAAATTTCACGTGCTGTTGTGCAAATGGAATAGACAACAGGTGGAAATTATAGGCAATTAGCAAGACACCCCCAATAAAGGAGTGGTTCTGCAGGTGGTGACCACAGACCACTTCTCAGTTCCTATGCTTCCTGGCTGTTTTGGTCACTTTTGAATGCTGGCGGTGCTTTCACTCTAGTGGTAGCATGAGACAGAGTCTACAACCAACACAAGTGGCTCAGGTAGTGCAGCTCATCCAGGATGGAACATCAATGCGAGCTATGGCAAGAAGGTTTGCTGTGTCTGTCAGCGTAGTGTCCAGAGCATGGAGGCGCTACCAGGAGACAGGCCAGTACATCAGGAGACGTAGAGGAGGCTGTAGGAGGGCAACAACCCAGCAGCAGGACCGCTACCTCCGGATTTGTGCAAGGAGGAGCAGGAGGAGCACTGCCAGAGCCCTGCAAAATGACCTCCAGCAGGCCACAAATGTGCATGTGTCTGCTCAAACGGTCAGAAACAGACTCCATGAGGGTGGTATGAGGGCCTGACGTCCACAGGTGGGGTTTGTGCCTACAGCCGAACACCGTGCAGGACGTTTGGCATTTGCCAGAGAACACCAAGATTGGCAAATTCGCCACTGGCGCCCTGTGCTCATTACAGATGAAAGCACGTTCACATGTGACAGACGTGACAGTCTGGAGACGCCGTGGAGAACGTTCTGCTACCTGCAACATCCTCCAGCATGACCGGTTTGGCGGTGGGTCAGTCATGGTGTGGGGTGTCATTTCTTTGGGGGGGCCATGTGCTCGCCAGAGGTAGACTGACTGCCATTAGGTACCGAGATGAGATCCTCAGACCCCTTGTGAGACTATATGCTGGTGCGGTTGGCCCTGGGTTCCTCCTAATGCAAGACAATGCTAGACCTCATGTGGCTGGAGTGTGTCAGCAGTTCCTGCAAGAGGAAGGCATTTTGTGTGATTTTTGTTGTCAGCACATTCAACTATGTAAATAAAAACTATTTAATAAGAATATTTCATTCATTCAGATCTAGGATGTGTTATTTTAGTGTTCCCTTTATTTTGTTGAGCAGTGTACATCCACAGGTACACCTCCAATTGACTCAAATTATGTCAATTAGCCTATCAGAAGCTGCTAAAGCCATGACATCATTTTCTGGATTTTTCCAAGCTGTTTAAAGGCACAATCAACTTAGTGTATGTAAACTTCTGACCCACTAGAATTGTGATACAGTGAATTATACGTGAAATAATCTGTGTAAACAATTGTTAGAGAAATGACTTGTCATGCAAAGTAGATGACCTAACAGACTTTCTAAAACTATAGTTTGTCAACAAGAAATATGTGGAGTGGTTGAAAAATGAGTTTTAATGACTCCAACCTAAGTGTATGTAAACTTCGACTTCAACTGTATCCACACTACTATTCAAAAGTTTGGGGTCACTTGAAATAAAAGCAAAAAAGGTTGGTCCATTAAAATAACATAAAATTGATCATTGATCATCAAGGCAAAGGGTGGATACTTTGTCAAATTTGTTTTACACTTTTTTTGGTTACTACGTGATTCCATATGTGTTATCTCATAGTTTTGATGTCTTCACAATTATTCTACAATGTAGAAAATAGTACAAATAAAGATTAGACGGATGAGTAGGTGTGTCCTAACTTTTGACTGCTACTGTATATGTATTATTCTCTTTAAAATGTGTGTGTATATATATATATATATATATATATATATATATACACATACATATATATATATATATAACAGCAGATTATACACATTTTGGCCAAGGGATCGGCGGAATAAGTTTAGAGGGTGTAATACAATGTAATATTATTCATTTACAATTTTATGTTTTTAACCCTGGGCAACATGTGCCTGGGAGGCTCACAGGGATATTGGTTGCAACAGTTCTCCACCAATTGATATATTTTTTCAACTCAATACTTCTTGTATTCCCCCAAAAAGTAAATTAAAAAATATATAAATGCACTTGTAATTCAAGCTTTAAAACTGCAATTTTCTCGTGAAATTTGAATAGCTTTAAAGCTGCAACAAAACATCTGCCACATGATAAAATGTGTAGAATTGTAGGAAATTAGTTTGAGAACTGCCACATTTTCTATCTGATGCCAATTGGGGGGCCTTTAAAATGTTCCTACCCAAGGCTCGAAACGTGGTTTGTCCGTCTATGCACTGCTGAAGTCCTAGTAAAACTCCTTGATTGCTATGTTTTATCTCACTAGAGTTGTGATCTGATTATGAGGGGGTCCCAACAAGTTTGAGAACCCCTGGTGTACTGTATGTGTGACTGATGTCTGTCCCCTGGTGGTGAATGTTGTATTGCAAACGGACGTGGCAGTTTCCCCAAGTACAGATTCCAGCTTTCACGTATAACTGTATAACAGCTTTTCACATATATTTCACGTATTACAGGCGGCTCTCGTCCTGGGCCTGCAGGAGAGACTAAGTAAGGCACAGGAGGAGATGACTACCCTACAGAACAACATGAACCAGAGAGACCTCCAGCTTCAGAAACTACACACAGAGCTGCAGGAGAGGACAGTACAAATTAACCAGCTGGAGAGAGAGGTAAAGATGGACACAAGGAATATTGTACTGTACCACCATTTTCGCTATGAGTGGTCTCAAATCAAGGAAGGCAGTATCTCAAAGGAATCTGAGTTACCTAATGTCACATACCAGAACAAGTGAGGGTCTCACCCACAGAATCAAAGCAATAAGGCCTTAAACCAGTGCCTGAAACTAAAGATAACACTTGTTGTATACAGTATGAGAGATGTCTGTCCCTAGAGGTGAATGTGTTGTATTGCAGTTAAGGAGGAAGAACGTCTGCCTGGCAACTACAGTGCAACAGTTAGAGAAGAAAGATGCAGGACTTTCACAGGCTGTAGAGAAGACCACTGAGTTGGAGCAGAACCTGCTGGTAATGATGATGTGCTCAACACACACACTGAAAAGAAATTGTGTTGTCACTAATCTATCAAATGCTGAAGTAGGCTACACTAAACAGACTGTTGTCACTACACACACACGTGCTTTCACTTACACATGTTGGGTCTGTCTCAATCAAAAGGCAGGGAGGCATCCTTGTGGATTTAGACAGTTCTCTCTCTTAACTCACATACACATCCTTTCACACACACAGGCTGTTATATTTAAGTTGGCTAATTAGTTAGTTGATGAAGTCTCTGGTTTGAAACGTAGGAGAAGAGCAGCAGTATCCAGCACTTTAAAACCACTCTGGACTTGAAGAAGAGGGATTTCCAACAGGAGTTGGAGGAGACTCAGAGAGTTGGCTCAGAGCAACGTAAGGAGCTACAGGATCAAATCAAAATGGTGAGAGGATACATGTATTGTATTCCTTTATTCACACTTGACTGTTCATAAAAGTCACCCAAGGTTACAATAAGCAATTCCATGAACTTTACATACTTTCAGTCTTAGAATAGTTATACATGAAAGCTGGAATCCGTATACTAGGTAAAACTGCCACGTCCGTTTGTGATGTTACTGCAAACAATGACCACGGTTACCCTTCGCACATCATTGCCCATCGTACTTGTGATAGAACTGCAGAGTATGTACTGTGAAAATATTTTGCCATGTTATTGTTTCATTGACAAAACAATAACATGCGCTGGGGGTGAAGTGGCACTGTTTCACCTTATTCTGAATTTCAGCTTTACCTTACAGTACAGTAGATGTTTGGGCACCTGCAAAGATACTTGTGTTTCCTGCCTGTTTCATGTGATTTTATGTCTGCCTGTCCTGTACAGTTGCACTCTCAGAAAGCAGAGCTGGAGAAAGACTTGTCTTCAGCCCAGCATGAGAGACAGGTGGCCCAGCACAGAGCAGAGAGACTTCAGACCTCCCTCAGCCAGCTCACGCATGTATGTCTGCCCCATACACACCTCACATTACCTTTACCTAGAGTGCCTTCGGAAAGTATTCAGACCCCTAGACTTTTTCCACATTTTTTTACGTTACAGCCTTATTCTAAAACGGATTAAATATTTTTTTTCCTTATCAATCTAAACACAATACCACGTAATGACAAAGCTAAAGCAGGTTTTTTACATAAGTGTTCAGACCCTTTGCTATGAGACTTGAAATTGAGCTCAGGTGTGTCCTGTTTCCATTGATCATCCTTGACATGTTTCTACAACTTGATTAGAGTCCATCTGTGGTAAATTCAATTGATTGGACATGATTTGGAAAGGCACACCTGACTAATATATGGTCACACAGTTGACAGAGCAAAAACCAAGCCATGAGGTTGAAGGAATTGTCCGTAGAGCTCCGAGACAGGATTGTGTCAAGGCACAGATCTGGGGAAGGGTACCAAAACATTTCTGCAGCATTGAAGGTCCCCAAGAACAGTGGCCTCATCATTCTTAAATGGAAGAAGTTTGGAACCACCTAGACTTCCTCAAGCTGATTGCCTTGCCAAACTGAGCAATCGGGGGAGAAGGGCCTTGGTCAGGGAGGTGACCAAGAACTCAATGGTCACTCTGACAGGGTTCCAGAGTTCCTCTGTGGAGATGCACTTCTGGAAGTTTCTTCCATCTCTGCAGCACTCCACCAATCAGGCCTTTATGGTAGTGTGGCCAGACGGAAGCCACTCGTCAGTAAAAGGCACATGACAGCCCTCATGGAGTTTGCCAAAAGGCACCTAAAGGACTCTCGGACCATGAGAAACAAGATTCTCTGGTCTGATGAAACCAAGAATGAACTATTTGGCCAATGCCAAGCGTCAAGTCTGGAGGAAACCTGGCACCATCCCTACGGTGAAGCGTGGTGGCAGCATCATGCTGTGGAGATGTTTTTCAGCTACATGGACTGGGAGACTAGTCAGGATCGAAGGAAAGATGAACTGAGCAAAGTACAGAGAGATCCTTGATGAAAACCTGCTACAGAGCGCTCAGGACCTCAGACTGGTGCGAAGGTTCACTTTCCAACAGGACAACGACCCTAAGCACACAGCCAAGACAACGCAGGAGTGGCTTCGGGTCAAGTCTCAGAATATCCTTGAGTGGCCCAGGCAGAGCCCGGACGTGAACCCCATCGAACATCTCTGGAGAGACCTGAAAATAGCTGGGCAGTGACGCTCCCCATCCAATCTGACAGAGCTTGAGAGGATCTGCAGAGAAGAATGGGAGAAACTCCCCAAATACAGTACCAAGCTTGAAGCATCATACCCAAAAAGACTCAAGGCTGTAATTGCTGCCAAATATGCTTCAACAAAGTACTGAATAAAGGGTCTGAATACTTATGTAAATGTTTCAGTTTATTTTTAATACATTTGCAAATATTTCTAAAAACCTGTTGTTGCCTTGTCATTATGGGGTATTGTGTGTGGATTGATGAGGAAGAAAAAACAATTTTGTCAATTTTAGAATAAGGCTGTAACGTAACAAAATGTAAAAAGTCAAGGGGTCTGAATACTTTCCGAATACACTGTAGATCTTCACAGATTTATAAGTCACACCCAAGTCATTGAGTTTGACAGAACGACACAGCTGGTCATCTCAATATTAATCTGACTAGTGCTATAATCCTGTCACTTCCTAGGATACAGAGACGAGAGCCAATCAAGACCAGGAGGCCTTGAGAGCTCTCAGAGTGCAGGCAACAGAGTATACTACCAAGGTCAGTCCTTATGAAAACACATGCTATGGCAATTTAGTTATCAACTAAATCAGACTTTTTCCTGTATTGGTCCTGTTGCAGGTGAGGTTTTTGGAGACAGCCCTGACAACATGCCAGGATGAGTTGAGCGACTGTATGCTACAGATAAAGGGAGTGAAGGGACGCTACGAGAGAGAGCTGGAGACAAACACTAAAGAAGTAGAACATGAAGACCTTCACCTTGCTTTTATTTCCTGTGAAACACTTACAACATTCCAGACACATTGTGTGATATCTGTGGGTGGGATGTTGTAGTCTGGTCCCAGATCTGTTTTTGCTCTGTTGCCAACTCCTTGTCACTTCTTCTCAAGCTGAACATGACAATGTGTGGCATGACCATTCCATAAGGAGTGGGCAGGAGAGCAGACTGGCACTGAGGAATTTGGGAACAATGTGAAGGATATGAGACTCAAAAAATTCTAGGATGTGAAACAAAAATTAAATACATTTCCAACTTGTGAAGTGTATGGATGAAGACTAGTGAAGTTCAAACAGGCAGTTCCAGTGTACTCTGTCCCCAGGTGGAGGCTCTGCAGGCGGAGATGAGGGGTAGCTCTCTGGTGTGTCAGAGCTCCAGTGAGCAGAACTTGCAGCTGCAGCACACCGTCCAGAGACAGCAGACCATGCTGCAGGAGAGCACCTCCCGTGTGGCGGAGCTAGAGGACAGACAGGCGCTGTTACTGGAGCAGGTAGACAGATAGATACTTTACTGTCCTCAGAGAGGAACATTATTTCCACAGCCTGTAAGTTACATACAACATAATGAGCAAACCAGCATTAGAGATTGAACATTAAACACAACACAGCAGTACATACAACATTACAGTTTTAATTGAACTCGGTGAATGAATAAATCGACTACTAGAGCACGTGAGCTGCAGTTGTCATATCTAATGTTTGAGATGCAATACAAATGTCCCTATTTTGAAACATTCTACATTGCTTTAACTGGTACAGTTCTTTTTATGTGCAAAGCCAGCTTTTGTGGGCCAGCCTGAACTTCCTCTAAGGGCCCAGCAGAGTTAATAAAATAGAGCTCATATCTGTTTATAACTGACTGTGCATGCTTGCTGCTCATGCTGTTCATGAGTGTTTTGAAAAGCCTAATTGTTTAGACAGATTGTTGTGTTCAAACTGATTACTTTCGGCTTGCAGGGGCTGACTATAGTGCAGGCCGATTTTGTTTCTTGAGCAGATGGTCAGGGGGCCGGAACATAATTTGTAGACAACAATTTGACCACAAGAAGCCCAAACAGATATAATATTTGACTAAAACATAATTATTTCAAATGTTGCTTACATTTGTATATGATCACGTGTCTCTATTATGCATGGGAATACTTGGGAACAGATTTCCAAACTTAAAATCAGAGCTGATGGAGCTGATTTCCTGGTGTTTTTACAGTATTTTATGTCCAACAATGATTTTTTAAAATGCTCAGAAAACTTGGGGGCCAAATAAAACCACCGCCAGTTGGGGAACCCTGGTATAGTGGGTAAAAAGTAAGTATTTGTTCAAATTTACAGTACAGTTTAGCAGACCATTTTATTATCACGGTTTGGAGGTGAGTTGAGAGGGTTCAATTCACATACTGTGTGGTGTGTGCGTTCCTCCAGGTGGGCCGCTTGGAGAAGGACCTGGAGAAAGAGAAGGTGTTAGCCTTCAAAGAGCTGAAGAGGAGAGACCAGAGAGCCCAGGAGGCCATAGAGGGACTGCAGGAGGCTAGTCAGCAGGCAGCGAGACATGAAAGAGAAGCCCTGCAACTCTCCAACTCTGTCACGTGAGACTAGTTTTTACTCCCTCTACTCGTCTCGGCTCTAATCTATGCTACTCGACTCTACTCTAATCTATGTTACTGTACTCTACCAGGGTTCGAAACTGTGACAAACTCTTGCGTTTGAACGTTTGACTTGGCAGTGTGACACCAATTTTTAATTAGGCACTAGGGTGCCTGTTTATTTTTTTGCTGGTCACATTAGTTTTTCACCTCACTCAAGATTTAACCATGATTTGGTCAAACGGTGAAGTACATTATCCACATGATTCCTGCGCTGTGGCTGTGTATGTTTTGCTGGGGACTACGGCTATGATGAGTGAGCCACTCCTTTCCCATTGAACAAAATGCTCCTGGAGAAAAAAAGTGTTCCGATTTTTAAAATCCAATTGCTAGGGAAAACACATCTATCCTGTTGTCACAGTTGAAGAGGGGAGGTTCAGCTTTCTGTAGGTATCCTTTTTATTTCTGAACTCTCAATTTTGACCTCAATAGCAACTATTCTTCAACCAAGATATTTGATATGGCTTTGATACAGAGTGTGTGAAATGTTGCACATTGGCTATTGCATAGGCATAATTGAGCTGTAGGTTACAACTGCAAAGTTTTTTGTACTTGACATTTACTGTTAGATTAATACATGGCTGCCAGCATTGGGTATTATGTTTAGTGTTACCGATCAAGCTAATGTGTTTTCAGATTTTGTGTGAACAGGTGGTGAATTAGCCCCAAATAAATGAGCCTAGAATATTAGTGCACATGTAAAGATGTATGGAAGAATGTCTCTATTGAACAAAATACAATTCAGAACATTCTGGAGACCTATTTTAACAGTAAAATGTAACAATAGCTTATTTGTCAAACCAAAATTCACAACATTCACTGGATTAGGTTGCAGAATATCTTGAATCATGCATTCTTTCATGGACATGTTAGATAAACAAGTTTATTTATGTATGTATTTATTACCATCTCAGTTGTCTACACCTCTTAAAAGCACTTTGAATGACCTTCATAAGATAATTACAAATGTTTTAAATTGTGTGAACTGTGAAAAATATTTGATGCAAACAAATCATGGGCTGGTGCCACCAACTGAAAAAGTTAGTGGCACCAGTGCCACCAGGGGAACATGTTGGTCTGCTTTACTCTATACTACACTACTGCCAAGAACTGCACTTTACAACACTGCACACACACGACCGCTATTAAATGTAGCATTTTGATTTACTCTACTGAGACAAGGCTGCTTGTTGTTCTTAAATGTTATAATATTGTAATAACAATTATAGCTACAATTCCAAGTATAGCTTTTTACCAATGCTCAGACCCCACAGTAAAGCTTCATTCAAGAGTTGGTGGATGGAAGTTCTATCAACATCTGACTTCCATCACCCCTCACCAAGTGATAAGTCTTGTCTTGTACTAATCAAGCTAGTTACTGATTGCACCAGTCTAGTGATTAGGAGTCAAATGAAGCAAAGTCAAACACCTGCCTGCCTGCAGTAAGGGGAAGTCCATATAAACATAATTCCTTATCAGGAATTAGACAGTTAAGATCCCATTTGGGTTTCATTAAACTAGATGCCTTTGTAAAGATGCAGATTTTGACAACATACAATACTTTATTACGAAATACCGAACAGGATACAGTGGAATGGACATCTTAACATTGGATTGGACCTTAAGTAGTTGTGTAATATCAGCTGTTTGTTTATAGTCGATAGTTGTCAGAGCGCTCTATTGTTTGTTGTTGGGTGGCTGCATTATAAGGCCTCTTTCAGCTGCTTAGAAGCTGGGAATGCATTTGATATGGCCAGCTTAACTCCGAGTTACTTTGACCCTGGCATCTCCAACTGTCATGTTTGTCATTTTCGTGAATAATGGCTTTCCTAAATAGACTTGTACTGAGTTAAATGTTCTCCTTCAACATTGAGCCCAATGTCTGGTTGTGTGTATAATGTCAGTTAGCTGCAGGGCTTGTGGAGACTGGTGAAGCCGGTCTTATGACTTGTCTGATTATAATGCTCTGTACTCAGTATTTGTTGTTGGGCGACTGTGCTCTCTGTTAGGGGTATATAAGCAGTCTAGATAGCCCATCCCCAAAAGATCAACCGGAGAACAAACACAACATACTATAGACCAGTAGAAGGAAAAGCTTAGAGATGTTCCATCCTGACCAGTACAGGCCAGGGAGCTAGGACACGCAGAATGTCACTGTTGTACTTCTCCAGGCATCGCAAACCTTTTGTTATACTCACTTGGTTTCTGCGTTGCCAATTATCATTGTAATCCGTGCAAGCGACTTTAGGATGACAGTTTACAGACATAGCGTTCCTAGTAGCCTTGTGCTCCTGTTGTTGAGAGCCAGGATTTGTCTGTGTCCTGTCCTGCAGGCAGTTGTCAGAGGACATGAATAAGGTTCAGGGAGAGCTGAGTGAGCGAGAGCAGCAGATGCTGCTTATACGGAGAGACAGCGACACCAAGGCCTTACAGCTCTCTAAGATGGAGAAGATGCTAGCTGAGACCAGAGGAAAGCTGGACAAGAAGACAGAGTCTGGTACGGAAAGTAAAGGGCGGGACAACCGAGACAATATGGGTCTGTATCAATATCCTTAATTTAATTCACTGAGCTTCTTCTCTGAAATGCATGAGAACTACATTGTTTTGGTTATATGGATAAACTATCATAGAAGGATTCAAATGTACTCTTTGAAAAGGTGGTACCTAGAACCGTAAAATGTTCTTCAATTGTGTCCATATGTTGGGAGAACCCTCTGAAAGGTACTATTTTTTTTTGTTGTTTCAAGTAGAACCTTTTCACTAATACAAGGTTCTACGTCAGGGGTGGGCAAACTTTGGATCCGGCCTGTGAGCCCAATCAACCCCCCCAAATTATTTTGGGATAAACACTCCAGGCCAATCTTGAATGTCTAAAACTAAATAGAAAGTATGTAGAATTTAGAATGGACCTACATGCCTTTTTTTCTGGCCCGCAAATGGCTTTTTAATTAACATTGAGAGAAAATCTGTGTGGCCCTCTGCTGAATTTTGAAATCCCAATGTGGCCCTTGAGCCAAAATAATTGCCCATTCCTGTTCTACGTGGAACCCTTACAGGATCCCTTACACCACTAGCAGGTTCTTAAGTACGTAGAACCTTTTTCACCATCAAAGGGTTCTACCTGGAACCAAAAAGTGTTCTCCTATGGGGACAAATGAAGAACCATTTTTTTAAGTGTAGTTTTGTGACAGTGTATGTGCCCTTGATGATTGATTGATTTTAATTTATTGGATAATTATTGGGTAAGTATTAGGCTGCTTCAGATGCATACAACAAAAAAATCATCTAAAATTAAAAATTAAAAAAAGCCTAGATGCTAATTTCCATTATGGTCCTCATGATTCTATAGTCAACTCAATATACAAGTATCTACTTTTGATAACAATTAACTTTGCAGAGTAAGTAACTGTCTGTGTTGAAATCAAATTTTATTAGTCACATGCGACGAATACAGCAAGTGTAGACCTTACAGAGAAATGCTTACTTACGAGCCCTTAACTGACAGTGCAGTTTCAAAAAATACAGATAAGAAGAAGAGATACGAGTAACAAGTAATTAAGGAGGAGCAGTAAAAAATTAACAATATATACAGGGGGGTGCCGGTACAGAGTCAATGTGCAGGGGCACCGGTTAGTTGAGGTAGTATGTACAGGTAGGTAGAGTTAATTAAAGTGACTATGCATATATTACAACAGAGTGGCAGTGGTGTGGAGAGGGGAGGGGCAATGTGAATAGTCTGGGTAGCCATTTGACTAGATGTTCAAGAGTCTTATGGCTTGGGGGTAGAAGCTGTTTGAAGCATCTTGGACCTAGACTTGGCGCTCCGATACCGCTTGCCGGGTGGTAGAAGAGAGAACAGTCTATGACTAGGGTGGCTGGAGTCTTTGACAATTTTTAGGGCCTTCCTCTGACACCTGGTATAGAGGTCCTGGATGACAAGAAGCTTGGCCACAGTGATGTACTGGGCTGTTCGCACTACCCTCTGTAAGTGCCTTGCGGTCGGAGGCCGAGCAGTTGCCATACCAGGCAGTGATGCAACCAGTCAGGATGCTCTCGATGGTGCAGCTGTAGAACCTTATGAGGATCTGAGGACCCATACCAAATCTTTTCAGTCTCCTGAGGGGGAATAGGTTGCGTCGTGCCCGCTTCACGCCTAATGGTGTTCTTGGACCATGTTAGTTTGTTGGTGATGTGGACACCAAGGAACTTGAATCTCTCAACCTGCTCCACTGCAGCCCCGCCGATTAGAATGGGGGGCGTGCTCGGTTCTCTTTTTCCTGTAGTCCACAATCATCTCCCTTGTCTTGATCACATTGAGGGAGAGGTTGTTGTCCTGGCACCACACGGCCAGGTCTCTGACCTCCTCCCGTTAGGCTGTCTCATTGTTGTCGTGATCAGGCCTACCACTGTTGTGTCATCGGCAAATTTAATGATGGTGTTGGAGTCGTGCCTGGCCGTGCAGTCATGAGTGAACAGGGAGTATAGGAGGGGGCTGAGCACGCACCCTTGAGTGGCCCCTGTGTTGAGGATCAGTGTGGCGGATGTGTTGTTCCCTACCCTTACCACCTGAGGGCAGCACATCAAGGAAGTTCAGGATCCAGTTGCAGAGGGAGGTGTTTAGTCCCAGGGTCCTTAGCTTATAGATGAGCTTGGAGGGCACTATGGTGTTGAACGCTAAAGCTGTAGTTAATGAATAGCATTCTCACGTAGGTGTTCCTTTTTGTCCAGGTGGGAAAGGGCAGTGTGGAGTGCAATAGAGACTGCATCATCTGTGGATCTGTTGGGGCGGTATGGAAATTGGAGTGGGTCTAGGGTTTCTGGGATGATGGTGTTGATGTGAGCCATGACCAGCCTTTCAAAGCATTTCATGGCTACAGATGTGAGTACTACGGGTCAGTAGACATTTAGGCAGGTTACCTTAGTGTTCTTGGGCACAGGCACTATGGTGGTCTGCTTAAAACATGTTGGTATTACCTACTCAGACAGGGAGAGGTTGAAAATGTCAGTGAAGACACTTGCTAGTTGTTCAGCGCATGCTCGCAGTACACGTCCTGGTAATCCGTCTGGTCCTGTGGCCTTGTGAATGTTGACCTGTCTAAAAGTCTTACCCACATTGGCTGCGGAGAGCATGATCACACTCTTCAGGTACAGCTGGTGCTCTCTTGCATGTTTCAGTGTTATTTGCCTCAAGGTGAGCATAGAAGTAGTTTAGCTCACCCGGGAGGCTCGTGTCACTGGGCAGCTCTCGGCTGTGCTTCCCTTTGTAGTCTGTAATGGTTTGCAGGGCCTGCCACATCCAACGAGTGTCAGTGCCGGTGTAGTACGACTCGATCATAATCCTGTATTGACGCTTTGCCTGTTTGATGGTTTGTCGGAGGGCATAGCAGGATTTGTTATAAGCTTCCGTGTTAGAGTCCTGCTCCTGACCTCTTTTTTTATTTATCTAGTCACTGGTGAATCCTGCTTTAATTTTTGCTTGTAAGCAGGAATCAGGAGGATAGAATTTGATTTATACAAGTATCTACTTTTGATAGCAATTAACTTTACAGCGTAAGTAACTGTTCTGATGCTATCCCTGTGTATTTTTGCAGCTTTTAGATCTTCTTTGTCTGAGAGTCTGTGTCTTTAGGGGCCACTTTCCAGGTCACAGATTAAGCAGAGTCCTTGATTTAAAATGCACGTTCAGAATCTCGTCGAGGACTAGGCTTTATCTGGAGATCTCTTTCTCTGAGTGATGTTTCTAACCTTGTTCTCTGGGCCTTGTCCGGTTCAGTCCAGGATCTGGAGGAGAAGGTGCGTTTCACCAGGAAGGACAGGAGGAACTCCCTCCACCGCACCCAGCTGCTGGAGAGCCAGATGAAGACGGTGAAGGGAGAGCTGGTGGACACACTGGACCACCTGCAGGAGCTACGAGACCGGCTGAGACGCTCACAGGCCAACGCAGAGCAGCGCAAAGTTGACATGGAGAAACTGCAAGCAGGGATGAGGTGAGAGAGCCCCAAATGCAAACAGTCCTGTCCGTTGGCCTCATCTTGTGTTCCTACAGATGAGTTGGGCAGAAGCCCCTTCATCCGTCTCCCAAGTCATTTAGTACCCGAGGCTCCATTTGGTATCTGGTACTTTGGCCTCCCACTTCACTCCTTTTTAACAATGGGGCCATAACACCTCAAGCTTGAAGCTTGACGACAAAGCTGAATCCAAATACCTTATTTGTGAAAATGTATATTGCCTCAAAGTAATGTTAAAATAATTACTGTATCTGTCGTTACAATTTGTACTGCTCCCAAATTATTTGAAATACTTATCTATTTTGCTTTTGCGGGCGCCGAAGACGTGGTTGTCGATTATGGCAGCCCCCCGCACCTCTGATTCAGAGGGGTTGGGTTCATTGCGGAAGACACATTTCAGTTGAATACATTCAATTGGACAACTGACTAGGTATCCCCCTTTTACTCGTTTTTTATGTGACTTGATTTTCGTTGGGGGTTGATAAACACTGAACTTATTTCAGCTCCTATTCCCAGCACTTCTTACCCTGTCTGGGTTGTGTGGGAACTTGGAGCCAAACCAGAGTGTAAATTATTACCAAAGGACTGTGCTACAGGCCAATGGGAAAGAGCAAAAATATGATGGCCATGGTTCTGTTTTTAACTTGTGTAAAATTAGATAACTGCTGTGTTGCTTCTGTGGTGTTCTATTGTTAAGGGTTGTCCAAGGTTATGTGCTTAAAGTAATTTTCCAGGGGACAAAGACTGAACACCCCCCACACCCCCAGTTGTAATACATCACTTGGAGGCAATTGTCACTGGTTGTGGGGAATCTGTTGCTGCTGTTTTTCAAACACACACTTTCTGTGACGCAGCAGCAGCCCATACAGATTGTAACAAAGTTTAACTGGTGCTACTTGTCTTTTTATAAGGTAGACTACAGGCTATCGACATTACGTCCTTGCCTGCCCTCCAGTTCCAGTATTATGAAAAGAAAACATTCATATCATGAGTTTTATTGGGGGATTTTCCATGTGTATCCCTAGGATCATGTCTTTCATATTGTTTCATGAAACTCTTTCAGATGCTTTGTTTCAATTGAAAATATTTGAGTGCAAAGATGTGGCTGTGACCCCACTCTCCGAGAGTGTCTCAGGGGGAGTTGGGATATGCAAAAAAACATTTCCAATTCACACATGCGTATTAATACACACTTGTACATGAAACGGGAGAAATATAAGCATCCTAATTATTAATATTATTATTAGTGGGGCTTGCGAAGCAAGAGTCCCCACTTAAAAGGTGCAATATCAAATCAAATTGATTTATATAGCCCTTCGTACATCAGCTGATATCTCAAAGGGCTGTACAGAAACCCAGCCTATATGTTAGCCTAATTTCAGTTTGAGACAAAACAAATAGTCATTGTGTAGAGAATCATTGTACCATCTAAACAGCTTTGAAATATATTTTTCATAACAAAAAAGCTTGTATTTTCAGAACTTTGAAGCTATTTTACAAAACGCAAAAGCAAACTTAATGGGAAGCATAGAAATGGCGCACGTAGAACATATCTACTGCTTCGTAGACTTCCTTTCAATGAGAATGACAGATCTATAATGCACATTTCTATGTGCATTTGGTCAGGTCGCCCAAAAAGTTACATATTGCAGCTTTAAATCTTTGACATTCTTCTAACTGATTATTATTTAGAAAGCTACTCCTACACCGTTTTTCAAGCTAGGAATTCCATTCAAACTGTATAACATGCATATCGGTCTGGAATATTGTGCTTGATATCTTTTTAAACTATTCAGCTACTTCTCTGCTAATCAAATCTGATGTCGGTACAAAAATATCTGCTACCAATCTAACAATACAGCTGTTTTAGTAACCGCATTAACTGTATTTTTGTAATCACGTTTTCATAACATTAAATGACAAATTATAGGTGTGCCAAGCTTGTAGCGTCATACCCAAGAAGACTCAAAGCTGTAATTTCTGCCAAAAGTGCTTCAACAAAGTTCTGAGTAAAGGGTCTGAATACTTATATAAATGTGGTTTCAGTTTCTTTATAAATGTCCTACTACTTTATAAATTCACTGTATTTGTTTGAAACCCACAGCATGAATGATTGAGTTGCTTTGCTTTCCTAAGAGTGTTGTCCACGTGATCCTGCCTTTTATTCGCATCTTCTGACAGAAGATCACTTCGTCCTATGTCTTTCTGCTTTCAGTTCACGTGCAGAAACTGTAGTAAAGACATTTTCATAATCTAACTGCCCCACAATCCAGAGTAATACGGTTGATATAGTAGTCTATAAAAGTAATCCGACCAATTATTTAACTTTGACTCTATGTAACTGCTTTGCTTTAAATAGCTTATTAACTTTTTAAAACCTCTTCCATTACCACAGAAATACTTTTTAAAGAGCTAATGGGCGCCAGGTAGCCTATTGGTTAGAGCGTTGGGACAGTAACCCAGATCCGGCAAAATGAAAAGTCTGATGTGCCCTTGATCAAGTCACTTAACCCTAATTTGCTGCAGGGGCACCTTATTATTATAGCTGACCCTGTAAAACAACACTTTTCATTGCACCTACCCAGTGTAAGGAACAATAAAAACCAAAAAATACAGTTGAAGTTGGAATTTTACATACACTTAGGTGGAGGTCATTAAAACTCGTTTTTCAAACACTACACAAATGATCGTTTTGGCAAGTCGGTTAGGACATCTACTTTGTGCATGACACAAGTAATTTTTCCAACAATTGTTTACAGACAGATTATTTCACTGTATCACAATTCCGGTGGGTCAGAAGTTTACATACACTAAGTTGATTGTGCCTTTTAAACAGCTTGGAAAATTCCAGAAAATTATGTCATGGCTTTAGATGCTTCTGATAGGCTAATTGACATCATTTGAGTCAATTGGAGGTATACCTGTGGATGTATTTCAAGGCCTACTACATTGTAGAATAATAGTGAAGTCATCAAAACTATGAAATGACACACATGGAATCATGTAGTACCCAAAAAAAGTGTCAAACAAATCTAAATATATTTTATATTTGAGATTCTTCAAATAGCCACCCTTTGCCTTGATGACAGCTTTGCACACTCTTGGCATTCTCTCAACCAGCTTCACCTGGAATGCTTTTCCAACAGTCTTGAAGGAGTTCCCACATATGCTGAGCACTTATTGGCTGCTTTTCCTTCACACTGCGGCCCGACTCATCCCAAACCATCTCAATATGATTGAGGTCGGGATTTTGGAGGCCAGGTCATCTGATGCAGCACTCATCACTCCTTCTTGGTCAAATAGCCCTTACTCAGACGCCTCCGTACTTTACAGTGGGAAATACACACGCGGAGATCACCCGTTCACCCACTCCTCGTCTCACGAAGACACGGCGGTTGGAACCAAAAGTCTCCCATTTGGACTCCAGACCAACGAACAAATTTCCACCGGTTTATTGCTCGTGTTTCTTGGCCCAAGCAAGTCTCTTCTTCTTAGTGTCGTTTTTAGTAGTGGTTTCTTTGCAGAAATTTGACCATGAAAGCGTGATTCACGCAGTCTCCTCTGAACAGTTGATGTTGAGATGTCCGTTACTTGAATTTATTTGGGCTGCAATTCCTGAGGCTGGTAACTCTAATGAACTTGTCCTCTGCAGCAGAGGTAACTCTGGGTCTTCCATCCCTGTGGTGGGCCTCATGAGAGCCAGTTTCATCATAGCGCGTGATGGTTTTTGTGACTGCACTTGAAGAAACTTTCAAAGTTCTTGAAATATTCCGTATTGACTGACCTTCATGTCTTAAAGTAATGATGGATTTTCTTTTCCCTTAGATGGCGCCGACAGAGATGGTCAGCTCGCTTCGAATCCTTGTTTTTTTTTTAGGTATTATTTCTTACATTGTCAGCCCAGAAAACCTTAAGTGTTATCACATACAGCTGGGAAGAACTATTGGATATAAGAGCAACGTCAATTTACAAACATTACAACCAAGAATACGACTTTCCCGAAGCGCATCCTCTGTTCGGACCACCACCCAGGACATTGGATCTAATCCCAGAGGCCGACCCAAAACAACGTCGCTGCATAAGGGGTACCCAGAGCGGCCTCCTGGTCAGACTTCGGAGATGTGCACACCACCCACCACTTCTGAGTAGATTACTCGCCAATGTCCAGTCTCTAGACTACAAGGTGGATGAAATTAGGGCAAGTGTTGGCATCCAGAGAGACATCAGAGATTGTAACATTCTCTGTTTCATGTAAACACGGCTCTCTCGGAATATGTTGTCGGGGTCGGTACAGCCACCAGGTTTCTTCATGCATTGCGCCGACAAAATTAACATCTCTCTGGGAAGAAGGGCGGAGTGATGTGCTTCATGATTAACGACTCATGGTGTAATCATAACAAGATACAAGAACTCAAGTCTTTTTGTTCACCTGACCTAGAATTCCTTACAATCAAATTCCGCCCACATTATCTCCCAAGAGAACACTCTTCGATTATAGTCACATCCCGTGTATACCCCCCCAAGCAGACACCACGACAGCCCTCAAGGAAACTGGAAACCATATCTTGAGGCTGCATTTATTGTAGTTGGGGATTTTAACAAAGAAAATTTGAGAACAAGGCTACCTAAATTCTAGCAGCACATTGACTGTCGCACACATGCGGTCAATAAACTGGACCACTGCTACTCTAACTTCCGGGATGCGTACAAGGCCCTCCCCCGCCTTCCCTTCGGCAAATCCGACCACGACTCCATTTTGCTCCTACCATCCTACAGGCAGACACTCAATCAGGAAGTACCCATACTAAGGACTTTTCAACACTTGTCTGACCAATCAGAATTGTTTTGATCACGCGGACTGGGAAATGTTCCAGGGAAGCCTCAGAAAATAACGTTGATTTTATACGCTGACTCTGAGTTTATAAGGAAGTGCGTTGGAGAGGTTGTACCCACTGTGAATATTCAAACCTACCCTCACTAGAAACCGTGGATAGATGGCGGCATTCGCAGGAAACACCGCATTCAACCATGGAAAGATGACTAGGAATGTGGCAGAATATTAACAGTGTAGTTATTCCCTCCGCAAGGCAATCAAACAAGGGAAATGTAGGTATAGGGACAAAGTGGATTCGCAATTCAACAGCTCTGACACGAGACGTATGTGGCAAGGTCTACATGAAATTACAGACTACAATAAGAAACCAGCCACGTCACGGACACCGACATCTTGCTTCCAGACAAACTAAACACCATTGCCTGTGTTGAGGATAATACTGTGCCGCCTACCAAGGACTGCGGGCCCCCCCTCTTCCGTGGCTGATGTAAGACATTTAAACCCGTTAGCCCTCGCAAGGCTGCCGGCCCAGACGGCATCCCTAGCCGCGTCCTCATCATGCGCAGACCAGCTGGCTGGTGTGTTTATGGACATATTCAATCAATCCCTATCCCAGTCTGCTGTTCTCACATGCTTCAAGAGGGCCACCATTGTTCCTATTCCCAAGAAAGCTAAGGCAACTGAGCTAAACGACTATCGCCCCATAGCACTCACTTCCGTAATCATAAAGTTCTTTGAGAGACTAGTCAAGGATCATATCACCTCCACCCTACCTGACACCCTAGACCCACTCCAATTTGCTTTCCGCCTCAATAGGTCCACAGACACTCAATCGCAATCACACTGCCCTAACCCATCTGGACGAGGGATACCTGTGTAAGAATGTTGTTCATTGACTACAGCTCAGCATTTAACATCATAGTCCCCTCCAAACTCTTCATTAAGCGCGAGGTCAGTACAGGTGCATCAAAGCTGGGACCAAGAGCCTGAAAAACAGCTTCTATCTCAAGGCCTTCAGACTGTTAAACAGCCATCACTAACATTGAGTGGCTGCTGCCAACATACTGACTCAAATCTCTAGCCACTTAATAATTAAAAATTGGATGTAATAAATGTGTCACTAGTCACTTTAAACAATTCCACTTTATATAATGTTTACATACCCTACATTACTCATCTCATATGTATATACTGTACTCTATACCATCTACTGCATCTTGCCTATGCCGTTTGGCCATCTCTCATTCATATATTTATATGTACATATTCTTATTCATTCCTTTACACTTGTGTGTATAAGGTAGTTGTTGTGAATGTTAGATTACTTGTTCGATATTACTGCATGGTCGGAACTAAAAGCACAAGCATTTCGCTACACTCGCATTAACATCTGCTAACCATGTGAATGTGACCAATAAAATTTGATTTGTTTTGAACTTCTCAGATCCTCTTTGTAAACGGTTTAAACACTGTTTCCCATGCATAAGCAATTAATGAACATGCACCGGTGGAACGGTCATTAAGACACTAACAGCTTAAACTTAGGACACTAAAAGAGGCCTTTCTACGGACTCTGAAAAACACCAAAAGAAAGATTCCCAGGGTCCCTGCTCATCTGCGTGAACGTGCCTTAGGCATGCTGCAAGGAGGCATGAGGACTGCAGATGTGGCCAGGGCAATAAATTGCTATGTCTGTACTGTGAGATACCTAAGACAGCGCTACAGGGAGACAGGATGGACAACTGATCGTCCTCTTTTCTACGTTAAAATATCTGAAAAGTTGTATTAGGAAAATTATAACTTTGTAATCTGAATATTTTCCTTGGTGCCCCAACTTCCTAGTTAATTACATTTGCCTGATTTAGTTAATCACATAATGCTGATTACAGAGAATCTTTGATAAAAACTAAAAGTCTTCAGTTAATGAAAGTAAAGACACGACAACCGGAATGTCAGTGTTCTGCCATGGCCAGCGAAGAAGGATCTCAATCCCATTGAGCACTCCTGGGACCTGTTGGATCAGAGGGTGAGGGCTAGGGCCATTCCACCCAGAAATGTCTGGGAACCTGCAGGTGCCTTGGTGGAAGAGTGGGTTAACATCTCACAGCAAGAACTGGCAAATCTGGTGCAGTCCATGACAAGGTGATGCACTGCAGTACTTAATGCAGCTGGTGGCCACACCAAATACTGACTTACTTTTGACCCCCCCTTTGTTCAGAGACACATTATTCCATTTGTTAGTCACATGTCTGGAACTTGTTCAGTTTGTCTCAGTTGTTGAATATTATGTTCATACAAATGTTAAGTTTACTGAAAAAGGAACGCAGTTGACCGTGAGAGGATGTTTCTTTTTTTGCTGAGTTTATGTACATTCCTCCCAAACTGCAGGGTACCATCGTTGCTTGGATGGTTCCAGTGTCTTGGAACAGCCGCAGGGGTCATTTGTCTGACTGCGTCTAAATTTAGCATTGTGTTTTTCTCCCACACAGACAGCAGCATCATATGCTAGAAGGCTATCGGCTATGTTTATCATCTCCTGTTCTTGATCAGAGTTAGAGGTATCACAAATGTTTAACTTCAGTGAAATTAGAAAAATACCCTAGTCCTTCTGGATTTAGATTTTCTGGATATTGGGGTTTTGTGCCGAGCTCTGCTTTGTTGATACACTTTTGGGCCCTTGTGTGTGCGTGATGTACATTTTCCCTGACACCCAAAAGTACTTGTTACATTTTGAGTGCTTAGCAGGACAGGA
This sequence comes from Oncorhynchus tshawytscha, assembly GCF_018296145.1. NCBI lineage: Eukaryota > Metazoa > Chordata > Actinopteri > Salmoniformes > Salmonidae > Oncorhynchus > Oncorhynchus tshawytscha. The sequence continues at coordinate 68,379,310 of NC_056433.1, forward strand.
AAATGGTCCAATTTCCCCAATTATCAAGAGGACACCCCTGGTCATCCTTACTGCCTCTGATCTGGTGGATTCACTAAACACAAATGCTTTGTAAATTATGTCTGAGTGTTAGAGTGCCCCTGGCTATCCGTAAATTTAAAAAACAAGAAAATTGTCCCGTCTGGTATGCTTCATATTAGGAATTAGAATTGATTTATACTTTGTTTTGATACCAAATACTTTTACTTGAGTCATTTTCTATTAAGGTATATTTTACGCAAGTATGACAATTGGTTACTTTTTCCACCACTGTATGTGTGTTTGTTTCCCCAGGGTGATACACAGTCAGTTGGAGGAGACATGTAGAGAGTTGGAGCAAAAGAAACAGGAGATTATAGACAAAGACATAGAAATTAAGGAAAGGCAGGAGGAACTTGAACTAAAATCCCTCCAGGTGCACCAAAGCAACCCACACACACACAATATGTACACAAGACTACATAACAGACAACCATTTTTTCAAATATGTGGTTAACTTTGATTTTTTATCACTGACAATTGTTGCTCAACGTCAACACCATGATTTTGCCAATTTCTTTAATCCATGCATGTGATTCTCTGTGTGTCAAGCTCAGTAAATTAGAGGCTGCTGTAGAGAGTCATACACAGAAGATGCAGCAGAAGCTCATCCTCCAACAGGGGACGCTGGAGATTTCCCAGAGAGAGGCCAAGGAGAGAACCAACCAGGTTTACTACATCACATCTCACTTGAGTTAACAGCACTCACCAATCAATCTGTGTAGAACAGGTTTTGTCAATCAGCAACGCATGCAACATGGTTCTGATAGATGTATGTTCTACTATGCAAAACTGTTATTGCAAATGTGTTCTGAAATATTATAACGGAGCCATGTGTTCCACAAACTCATTTTTGATGACCTGATATACAGTGCCTTCAGAAAGTATTCACACCACTTGACTTTTTTTGTCTTACAAAATTGGGATTAAAATGGATTTAATAATTTTGTCAACAATCTACACAAAATACTCTGTCAAAATGGAAGAACATTTTTAACATTTGTATAAAAAATCTTATTTTAAAAAAAAAAGTATAAATAATAATAAAACACATATGTCTTGAGGTATTCAACTTCCTGAGTCAATACATTTGGCAGTGATTACAGCAGGTGAGTCTTTCTGGGTAAGTCTCTAATACAGGTTGACCGATTTTATGATTTTTCAACACCGATACCGATTTATTAGAGGACCCAAAAAAAAAAGCTGATACCGATTAATCGGCCAATCTTTTTATTTTATTTGTAATAATGACAATTACAACAATACTGAATCACTTATTTTAACTTAATATAACACATTAATAAAATCAATTTGGCCTCAAATAAATAATGAAACATGTTCAATTTGGTTTAAATAATGCAAAAACAAAGTGTTGGTGAAGAAAGTAAAAGTGCAATATGTGCCATGTAAAAAAGCTAACGTTTAAGTTCCTTGCTCAGAACACATGAAAGCTGGTGGTTCCTTTTAACATGAGTCTCCAATATTCCCAGGTAAGACATTTTAGGTTGTAGTTATTATAAGACTATTTCTCTCTATACCATTTGTATTTCATTAACCTTTGACTATTGGATGTTCTTATAGGCACTTTATTGCCAGTGTAACAGTATAGCTTCTGTCCCTCTCCTCGCTCCTACATGGGCTCGAACCAGGAACACAACGACAACAGCCACCCTCGAAGCAGCGTTACTCATGCAGAGCAAGGGGAACAACCACTCTAAGTCTCAGAGCGAGTGACGTTTGAAACGCTATTAGCACGCACCCCGCTAACTAGCTAGCCATTTCACATCGGTCACACGAGCCTAATCTCGGGAGTTGATAGGCTTGAAGTCATAAACAGCTGCTGGCAAACGCACGAAAGTGCTGTTGAATGAATGCTTACGAGCCTGCTGCTGCCTATCATCGCTCAGTCAGACTGCTCTACCAAATCATAGACTTAGTTATAACATAACACAGAAATACGAGCCTTAGGTCATTAATATGGCCGAATCCGGAAACTATCATCTCGAAAACGAGACGTTTATTCTTTCAGTGAAATACGGAACCGTTCCGTATTTTATCTAACGGGTGGCATCCATAAGTCTAAATATTCCTGTAACATTGCACAACCTTCAATGTTAAAATGCGTAAAATTCTGGCAAATTAGGTGGCCCAAACTGTTGCATATACACTGACTCTGCGTGGAATGAACGCAAGAGAAGTGACACAATTTCACCTGGTTAATATTGCCTGCTAACCTGGATTTCTTTTAGCTAAATATGCAGGTTTAAAAATGTATACTTCTGTGTATTGATTTTAATAAAGGCATTGATGTTTAGGTACACATTGGAGCAACGATACGCACCGAATCGATTATATTCAACGCAGGACATGCTAGATAAACTAGTAATATCATCAACCATGTGTAGTTACCTAGGGATTATGATTGATTGTTTTTTAAAGATAAATTTAATGCTAGCTAGCAACTTACCTTGGCTTACTGCATTTGCGTAACAGGCAGTCTCCTCGTGGAGTGCAATGCAATCAGGTGGTTAGAGTGTTGGACTAGTTAACTAAGGTTGCAAGATTTAATCCCCCGAGCTGACAAGGTAAATCTGTCGTTCTGCCCCTGAACGAGGCAGTTAACCCACCGTTCCTAGGCCGTCATTGAAAATAAGAATGCGTTCTTAACTGACTTGCCTAGTTAAAGGTGTAAAAAAAAAAAGAAGCCCAATCAGTGTCCAAAAATACCGATTTCCGATTATGAAAACTTGAAATCGGCCCTAATTATATAGGCCATTCCGATTAATCGGACGACCTCTAGTCTCTAAGCGCTTTCCACCCCTGGATTGTGCAATATTTGCCCATTTTATTGCCCAAAATTCTTCAATCTCTGTCAAATTGATTGTTGCTCAGTGCTAGACAACCATTTTTCAGGTCTTGACATAGATTTAAGCAGAAAAGTAAAAACTAACTTGGCCACTCTAACATTCACTGTCTTGATTAGCAACTCCAGTCCAGATTTGGCCTTGTTTTAGGTTATTGTCCTGCTAAAAGGTGAACTCATCTCCCGGTGTCTGGTGGAAAGCCCAGCACCTAAGTTAAGGATGTGCATATGACCAAACTTTTTTTGGGAAAGTAGACAGAACCAAGTTTTCCTCTAGGATTTTTTTCCTGTGCTTTGCTCCAATTCTTCAATCCTTAACGATTACAAGCATACCTATATGGTATTCTGTTCAGGCTTCCTTTTCACTTTCCATTAGGTTAGTATTGTGGAGTAACTACAAGGTTGTTGATCCATTTTCAGTTCTCCTATCATAGCCATTAAACTCAAACTGTTTTAAAGTTTCCATTGGCCTCGTGAAATCCCTGAGTGGTTTCCTTTCACTCTAGTAACTGATTTAAGAAGGACGACTATCTTTTTAGTGATTGGGTGTATTGATACACCATCCAAAGTGTAATTAATAACTTCACTATGCTCAAAGGGATATTCAATGTCTTTTGTTTTTACTCTTCTACAAATAGGTGCTCTTCTTTGCGAGGCATTGGAAAACCTCCCTGGTCTTAGTGGTCGAGTCTGTGTTTGAAATTCGCTGCTCGAATGAGGGATCTTACAATTATGTGTATGTGTGGGGTACAAAGATGAGGTAGTCATTAAAAATATTGTTAAACACTTCTTACACACGGTCCATGAAACTTATTAAGCACATTTTTACTCCTGAACTTTAGGTTTGCCATAACAAATGTGTTGAATACTTGTCATTCTTAATTAGTACTCATTTTGAAAAACAGCCCCATAATGTCAAAGTGGAATTATTGTTTGTCGCTGGCTTACACACAATCTCAATTGAATCCATTTTAAATTCAGGCTGAAACACAAACAAATGTGGAAAAAGTGAGTGTGTGAATACTTTCTGAAGGCACTGTACAGGTGCAAATTGTGTAGTCTAGTGGTTCAGATAAGTTTGTGTGTCAGGTGGAGTTTCTGAGTGAGAGGCTGGAGTTGATACAGAAACAACTGCAGGGAAAGGAGGACCTGGAGAAGGTAGAGTGAGTGTTTCTCCATGCTGGAAGACAGTGGATGTATGGCTAATAATAATACTTGATTAGGGTTAAGTATATCAAGGTTTCGCTAACTCTGTCCTGGGGCCCCTCGTGGGTGTACATTTGTTTTTGCCCAACCACTAAACAGCTGACTCAAATAATCAAAGCTCAAATTGATATATTAATCCCTTTTCACATCAGCCGATATCACAAAGTGATATACAGAAACCCAGCCTAAAACCCCTAACAGCAAGCAATGCAGATGTAGAAGCACGGTGGCTAGGGAAAACTCCCTAGAAAGGCAGGAACCTAGGAAGAAACCTAGAGAGGAACCAGGCTCTGAGGGGTGTCCAGTCCTCTTCTGGCTGTGCCGGGTAGAGATTATAACAGTACATGGCCAAGATGTTCAAACGTTCATAAATGACCAGCATGGTCAAATAATAATAATAATCACAGTGGTTGTCGAGGGTGCAACAGGTCAGCACCTCGGGAGTAAATGTCAGTTGACTTTTCATAGCTGAGCATTCAGCGTTAGAGACAACAGTTGAAGTAGCGAGAGAGAGAGTCGAAAACAGTAGGTCCGGGACAAGGTAGCACGTCCGGTGAACAGGTCAGGGTTCCATAGCCGCAGGCGGAACAGCTGAAAAGAGACCATGTTTGTATGCAGCTTTATTTTATTTTTTTACATTGTTTGCAAACTAATGTGACACGTATTAATGCAAAACATGCAACATATACATATACACACACACACACACACACTTAGGTTGGAGTCATTAACTCGTTTTTCAACCACTCCACAAATTTCTTGTTAACAAACTATAGTTTTGGCAAGTCGGTTAGGACATCTTTGACAACTAATTTTTCCAACAATTATTTACAGACAGATTATTTCACTTGTAACTCACTGTATCACAATTCCAGTGGGTCAAAAGTTTACATACACTAAGTTGACTGCCTTTAAACAGCTTGGAAAATTCCAAAAAAATGATGTAATGGCTTTAGACGCTTCTGATAGGCTAATTGACATCATTTGAGTCAATTGAAGGTGTACCTGTGGATGTATTTCAAAGCTGACCTTCGCGTTCCTAGGAAACTATGCAGTATTTTATTTCTTTACGTGTTATTTCTTACATTGGTACCCCAGGTAATCTAAGGTTTTAGTTATTACATACAGTCGGGAGGAACTGTATGAGAGCAACGTCAACTCACCATCATTACGACCAGGAATACGACTTTCCCGAATACAAACAGTGTAGCTATTCCCTCCGCAAGGCAATCAAACAAGCTAAGCATCAGTATAAAGACAAAGTAGAGTCGCAATTCAACGGCTCAGACACGAGGTATGTGGCAGGGTTTACAGTCAATCACGGATTACAAATAAAAAAACAGCCCCGTCACAAACCAGGATGTCTTGCTCCCAGACAGACTAAACAACTTCTTTGCTCGCTTTGAGGACAATACAGTGCCACTGACACGGCCCGCTACCAAAATCTGCGGACTCTCCTTCACTGCAGCCGACGTAAGTAAAACATTTAAACGTGTTAACCCTCGCAAGGCTGCAGGCCCAAACGGCATCCCCAGTCGCATCCTCAAAGCATGCGCAGACCAGCTGGCTGGTGTGTTTACGAACATATTCAATCAATCCTTATCCCAGTCTGCTGTTCCCACATGCTTCGAGGGCCACCATTGTTCCTGTTCCCAAGAAAGCTAAGGTAACTGAGCTAAACGACTACCTCCCCGTAACACTCACTTTCGTCATCATGAAGTGCTTTGAGAGACTAGTCAAGGACCACATCACCTCCACCCTACCTGACACCCTAGACCCACTCCAATTTGCTTACCGCCCCAACAGGTCCACAGACGACGCAATCACAACCACACTGCACACTGCCCTAACCCATCTGGACAAGAGGAAAGCTATGTGAGAATGCTGTTCATTGACTACAGCTCAGCATTTAACACCATAGTACCCTCCAAACTCGTCATCATGCTCGAGACCCTGGATCTCAACCCCACCCTGTGCAACTGGGTACAGTGCCTCTTTGCTTGACATCGTGTGAAAATCAAAAGAAATCAGCCAAGATCTCAGAGAAAAAAAATTGTAGACCCCCACAAGTCTGGTTCATCCTTGGGAGCAATTTCCAAACACCTGAAGGTACCACATTCATCTATACAAACAATAGTAGCCAAGTGTAAACACCATGGGAATTTTTACTCTGATTAAATGTCAGGAATTGTGAAAAACTGGCTACGGTGTATGTAAACTTCCCACTTCAACTGTGTGTATATATATATATATATATATATATATACACACACACAGTACCAGTCAAAGGTTTGGACACACCTACTCATTCAAGGGTTTTATTTATAAAAAGTATGAAAAACCCTTGAATTAGTAGTTGTGTTAACTTTTGACTGGTACTCTGTGTGTGTCTGTGTGCATATGTTTGTGCGATAGATAGATATTTTCTTTTGCTAAACATGTGGGGCTCAAAGCAGAGCCCCACCCTGCCCTGAATGACAGGTCGCCACTGCTTCAGTGTGTGACAGGTTTGTGATTCTGAAAGGACAGCAACCGATATAACAGCGCACTCATGTAGGAGAGTGCAGTTTTTGTAAATCAAATCCAATTTTTTTTGTCACATACACATGGTTAGCAGACGTTAATGCGAGTGTAGCGAAATGCTTGTGCTTCTTGTTCCCGACAGTGCAGTAACATCTAACAAGTAATCTAACAATTCCCCAACAACTACTTAATACACACAAATGTAAAGGGGTGAATGAGAATATGTACATGTAAGTATATGGATGAGCAATGGCCGAGTGGCATAGGCAAGGTGCAGTAGATGGTATAAAATACAGTATATACATGTGATATGAGTAATGTAAGATATGTAAACATTATTAAAGTGGCATTATTTAAAGTGCCGTTGTTTAAAGTGACTAGTGATCCATTTATTAAAGTGGCCAGTGATTGGGTCTCAATGTAGGCAGCAGCCTCAGGACCCAATTGCACAGGGCGGTGTTGAGACCCAGGGCCTCCAGCTTGAGGATGAGCTTGGAGGGTACTATGGTGTTGAATGCTGAGCTGTAAAACACAAAGGGCCAGTGGTGTAGTGGAGGGTATACACAGGTATAAACTGTACACCCACTTTTTTTCAGTTTGTATTGCATATACTCACTTCTTAATCCCTACTGATGCGTAATCAATGTAGTCGATTATGTAGTAGAATAGGGAAATAATGCATAAAGTCGCCTACACATTCACAAAGCACGTGAAATATATTTATATTTAGTGCCTTAGACCACTGCACCACTTGGGAGGTCATACTTCTGTTGTGTTTAAATATTTGCAGAAATCCATTCAGGTGTATTTTGTGGCTTTTGGCAAATGCATTCTACTGATCTAAAGTCACGCTGTTGCAACTGCCTGTAAACACACAGTCCAGTTCAAAGGGAATTATGGCAGGCCCTTGTGGCAAATGGCTTGTTTGTAATAAGGTCTACTGTAGCTCTGATTGGCTATAGTGCACCGGTCTGCGTAGACTCCAGTCCTGGACAAGACAGATGCTTTTATTCTGTTTTATTTACTGCAGTGTCTATTAATTGTCCAAACGCATGGCCCCTTTCACACTCTATATTGCTATAGGATTTCCACAAATGCCTTAGTATACGTAATTCCCAAACATTCTAAGAATTTATAATAACGTGAAAATTACCATATCTAATTGGTCGCTTGTTAATAAAAAATGTTTAAAGTGTTATATTCTTCCCAGGGGTGTATATGAACAGATTTTAATAAGATATCATGTTGCTAAAATGCTGTCAGTTTGACATTAAATGCAACAATGTTTCACACAAAAGTTGTTTTTCAAAGAGATGGCTAACAGCTACAATAAAAAACACAGTTCCACTCACCAGATGATAATTTAAAACTTAACTAGTTGAAAGTTATTCTTGAAAAGAGAGACGCTAACAAATTAGCAACAACATCCTCTTTGATAACACCTGCTGCAGCCGCTGCAAACTAGCCTATAACAAAAGCTAGCTAGCTAGACACTGGAAAAATTACTGCTCGCTCTTGCGCAGTGTCCTATTGGCCTTCAAGAAGGCAGAATTTCCATACATTTTTGTAATAACGGTCGCAGCCATTAAGTCAATGTGATTGGTTGATTCCACTGTCACTCCAAAATTTTGCCCTAATACAGTTGACTGGCAGATGCCTTTTATCTAGCTCCTAATGGCTTAGCCAATGGCTGACTTAGCTAGCTAGATTTATCTCCCCAAAGACCAGCAAAGAAAAATCGTGATTGGATATTTTTTCAGCTTCAGTGTTAACCCTTTCCAACAAAAACTGAAGAGATTAAATCAGAATATTATTGAAAATAATAATATAATTATAATATTATTATTCTAATAGTTATTTTATAAATCCTTAGCCCTTCTCTGAAGGTGTGGAAGGCCCATTGTTCCCCACTGTGTTTGGGTTAGGAATCATTTGTAGAGTGTCTCTATTTTCCCTCAGCATGCATTTTTTCACTGTTCTGAATGTCTAAAAATGTTCCGAAATATGAACACAGAAATACTGGACGTTTTAAACTCTTATTATTGTGGTGATTTGACAAAATAGCAATCATGGTCTTGAATTGGACTCGCATTTTTCTGACCTCGGTCTTGACTTGGTCTCTCGCTCCTTGTCCCCCTCCCGGTCTCGGTCTTGCCTCGGACTCGATTTCCTCCGCTCTTGTTCTTGAATGTGTCTCGCTTTAGGTGGTCTCGAACACAACACTGCCCTGTAGTCTCATGGGTGTTCTAACCAGATTCCCCGGTGGGAGTCATTTTTTTCAACACTTGGACACTGACATCCCACAATCCAAACCCATCTTTCCCATGTAACATTTTTGTTAACACGTCCACATTGGGACAGGAGGAGGCTGTTGTCCTTGTGGTTCTCAGAGAGAGGGGAGCGTGAGAATGAGTTCCTCAGTTTAACATAATGATAGGCTTATTATCTAACACTGTAAATTATAACAGCATCTCACACACAACCTGACCACAATAACACACACACTCACTCACTCTACTGTCTACTTTCATACACCACACACTATAATAGTTTCACCACTAATTCACTGGGCTGCTACATTGGGCCCAGTTATCATCTCATACATCTTCCTTGTATTTTACATGATGAAGTCACCTTAGCTGACCTTTATCTATTTTATATCAACTGTGGCATGGAATGTTCCTTTGTTAGAAGTACTCATGCTGATATATGTGGGGAAAGGACACTTTTCAGAAGTACAATATATGGCAGTTTTGCAATTGAGTAGCCCAAAATAGTTAATGAAACAATGGTATACCGTATCTACAGTATGTCTGTCTTGTCATTACACTACTGTTATCACTCAACATGTTTACCAAGGGTTTCAGTTTTGACAGCTTTGTCTCAAGATGTTGCCTCAGCAGTTCGACACCAGTGTCTATTTCTGAGTACTGACATAACATCTACTCTTCTTTTGTCAATATGGGTCTCTCATTTGACTGTCTTTCTGTAAGTCTTCTGTGTTCAATATGGGTCTCTCATTTGACTGTCTTTCTGTAAGTCTTCTGTGAACTGTGGCTACAGTATTTGTGTGTGTGTGTGTGTGTGTGTGTTTTGTTTGTGTTTGGCCATCAGGAAGCCTTAGTCCAGGGCCAGCAGCTGTTTCTGTGCAGGGAGAAGCTCCAGAGGACATCTCACAACCAGGAGATGCATAGTCGCTGTGAGAGCCTGGCAATACAGCTAGAAGAAAGTGTTCAGTTATGCCGTGAAAAGGTTTGACCCACTCACGGCACCCTCTTATTGTCTCCCACATAAGCGCACATGTCCGTGGCGTGATGTAATTTAATCAGCGCTTGTGTGCTGTGGTACTTACAGTAAATGCTATGTGATATAATTCCACCTTTGAGCATGCAAGAGTATCAGTGTTTGTACTAGGTGCTGTTAAACATCTACTAGATGCTGTGGATACTGGAGTTCGGCACATAACGGTACTAATGCCTGGTCATCTGGGTGATATTGGTGATAGGAGAACCATGCCAGGCATATGGAGGAGGAGCAGGGGAGGATGGAGGAGCAGGCTGCCCAGACTGAGGCCAGACTCCAGGCCACAGTGGCCTCCCTCAGACTGGAGCTCGACACACTGAGATTGCTGCAACAGAATGAGGTAGCTAGAGCCTTCTACATTAGGTCATAGTAACTGTCTGTTTAGTTACATTCACATCAAATTTCGTCGAAATAACCCAGGTTCAGTAGAGGGGTTCAAACTTTGACCCTTTTATACTGAGTTTCTCCTAGGAATTATCTGCTAAATTCCCAGGTCTATCCTCCCGTGCGAAGGGAGTATTTGGAGGTTATTATACATCTCAGTTTACTAAATCGATCATCTGTTTTTGTTGGATCCTCTGATTCAGAAACGTTTTAGATAAGAGGGTTCAGTCTTCTAAGTCTCTTGAGTACTGACAATGAGCATGAGTCCCTTCTGTTAAACCAATGGGGGTCTCTTCTCCTCCAGCTGTCAGCTCTACAGGAGAGCCAGGCGGAGGTGCTGAAGGCGTCAGAGTGTGTCTCCGCCACCCTACGCTGCTCCCAGGATCAGCTGACCTCTGAACTACAGCATTACAGACTGCAGCTGGAGGAGGCCCAGCACAACACCACCGCCCTGTTGGCAGAACTCAACACCAGAGAACAGCTGCTGCAGACGACCAGCGAGACTCTGCTCATCAAGGTAGAGCGGTGAAGGAATATCCTCTTGTAGCTAAACAGCTAATGTTTATTTGATAGTTAATTATCTTGAAGTTGGCATACCCATTGATTGTGGTAAAGTCATTATTATAATTATCTTTGTTTTGGGTGGGGGGGGATCAGGAATCCGAAATGACACGTCTAAGGACCAAGATCTCCAGCTTTGAGAGAAGCAAGGAGCTCCATAAGCTAGCTGTTTGCTCTTGTATCAGGTCACAACCCTACAGCCCCCTCCCTACTCCCACCACAAAGTAAGAGAGAAGACCGAAAAAGAATACCTTTGTCGACAAATATACATTTTATTTTGAAAATTAGAAAGTACTTTCGGACAAATTAAATGCTTTTGTTTTTATTGTATTGTCTAGTAGCATGCACAAATGCTTGGTGGAGTGTAATGTGCTGATTCAGAATGCACTTTTGATTGTGCATATGACTATTTGTATTTTGTTGTTTACTATTACAGTAACATTCAGCAGGTCTAAACACCAATTCTAATTATTGACAACATATGCTAAACCACTGTGAAACGTGGCAGTGTTACAGCAGTGTTACGCCCTTATTTGTCTGTTCCAAGTGATCTGTGCCATTAGTATTGCTGCACGGAGAAGAGCTGCTCTCTGCAGGAAATTAAACGGAGCAGCATCTGCAGGCGATTTGATCCTAATGCTACCTCCAAATCGCTTCCCTTGCTCATCCTAGGAGTGGCTATGTAGAATCCCTTATGATCCTAGGAGATCTGGAGCAAAGCAATCTGGCTGTGTCACAAATGGCACCCTATCCCCTACATAGTGCACTACTTTTCACCAGAGCCCTATGGGACCTGATCAAAAGTAATGCACTATAGGGTTCCATTTGAGAAGTATTCGTTGTCTCTGCCAGGTTTACGTTAAAGGTGAGCCATTCAAAAATCATGTAATTGCACAGAGTGAGTCCATGCAACTTATTATGTGACTTGTTAAGCAAATGTTCACTGGTTAACTTATTTAGGGTTGCCATAACAAAGGGTTTGAATACTTCTTATTGACTCAAGACATTTCAGCTTTTCATTTTTTATTAATTCGTTAACATTTCCAAAAAACAAAATCCACTTTGACATTATGGGTTATTGTGTGTAGATCAGTCACACACATGTTTAATTTAATACATTTTAAATTCAAGCTGTAACACAACAAATTGTGGAAAAAGTCAAGGGGTGTGAATTCTTAATGAAGGCACTGTGTATCCTCAATCTCTCTTCAATTTGATTGTCTTTTAGGACAAGAGCAGACTCAAGATATTCACAGATTGTGTCTGGATATGTTTGTCGGTGTGTTTTTATTTACGTGTGTGTGTTTGTAACAGCATGCCTGCAAGTGTGTGTGCGCGTGCCTGCGAGTGTGTGCGCGCTTCTGTGTGTGTGTGTGTGTGTGTATACAACAGACAAAAGCAGCAGAATGTGCTGAGGCAGCAGTCTGTGGTAGGAGTGATGGTGATGGACCCAGCCCTAACCTGAGGCGACTGCTAGCCCTCAGTCATTCCAGGGCAGAGGTACATGCCTGCCCCCTCTGTCACACTGCCACGTGGGGAACAAAGTGGCCAAATACCCCAGCTGCTGACAGCTCAGCACCACACAATAGCAGCCAGAGACACAGGCTGCAGCCCAAATGGTACCCTATTCCCTATACAGTGCACTACTTTTGACCAGAGTCATATAGGTAAAAAGTAGTATATAGGGAATAGGGTGCCAGTTGGGATGCTACACAGGCCCAAGCTGCTGAACTCAACTGCCAATGTCCAGCCACATTCTTTACGCATCACACTTGATTTAGTCTCTTTGTGTGCGTGCGCCTGAACCAAAATGCATACATTGGGTTCCTGCGCTGGACACTGTCTTTTTTATCTCTCTATTAGACAGTATTCTTCCTCTTCCTTCTAAGTGTCCCTGACACAAACTTAATTTTTCACACACTGTAATGGAAAAGTGTAATTTATACGGTCATTTTGGGTATTGTCAACAGTCAAATGCTTTAAAACATTTTACTGCAGCATACTTTAAATTATGGTACATTATGGGGAAATGTGGGTGGGGAAATAATTGCTGTATTTCTAATGGTACTGTAATTCTACCCAACAGAATACAGTACCATTCCGTATTTTTGTAATACCAAAAAACTTTGGAGCACTAGTGGGTGCATGGTATTGTTGTTTCTGACTTATTAACATGTTTTGAGAGGTACCTTGTAAGAGCCTATATTTGCTGCGATATGAAATACAGTAACTTACTTGCCAATGAGCTGCCTGTAAGTTACTGTCAAATTCACTGCAATTCACAATAAATTACTTCAATAAATGACTTTTTCAAAGAAGAAGAATCCAACAGGCTTATTCTTAATGCACTGCTTAGGGTTTTCATTCTCCAAAATTGTTCTATAATCTTTTTACTCTCAGATTTGATCCTTTTTCATAAGAATATCTTGCATATTCAATGGTAAGCTGCGTGCAGAGGGCATTTAGAGGGATCTGTGTGGATTTCAGGGGGAATATTAAATGAAAAGCTTGTTGGGTTACAGTTCTGGTGTCCTGCCACCTCTCTGCCAGCTGCCAGGCTATTTCTGCAGGTGGAATTGCACTGCTGTAACGTGGTTGATTGTTTTCACATAAATGTTCATAGATGTACACTCACTACACCGAGTATACAAAACATTAAAAACACCTGCTCTTTCCATGACATAGACTGACCAGGTGAATCGAGGTTAAATCTATTATCCCTTATTGATGTCACTTATTAAATCCATTCAGTCAGTGTAGATGAAGGGGAGGAGATAGGATAAAGAAGGATTTTTAAGCCTTGAGATAATTGAGACATGGATTGTGTACAGTGCATTCGGAAAGTATTCAGACCTCTTGACTTTTTCAACATTTTGTTACGTTACATCCTTATATATAAAATTAAGTTGTTTTTTCCCCCTCGTCAATCTACATACAATACCTCATAATGACAAAGCAAAAATATTTTGCAAATGTATTAATAATAAAAAACTGATCACATTTACCTAAGTATTCAGACCCTTTACTCAGTACTTTGTTGAAGCACCTTTGGCAGTGATTACAGCCTCAAGTTTTCTTGGATATGACGCTACAAGCTTGGCACGCATATATTTTGAGTTTTCCCGTTCTTTGCAGATCCTCTCAAGCTCTGTCAGGTTGGATGGGGAGCGTCGCTGCACGGCTATTTTCAGGTCTCTCTCGAGATGTTCGATCAGGTTCAAGTCCGGGCGCTGGCTGGGCCACTCAAGGACATTCAGAGACTTGTCCCGAAGCCACTCCTGAGTTGTCTTGCCTGTGTGCTTAGGGTCGCTGAAAAACATCTCCACAGCATGATGCTGCCACTACCATGCTTCACCGTAGGGATGGTGCCAGGTTTCCTCCAGACGTGATGCTTGGCATTCAGGCCAAAGAGTTCAATCTTGGTCTCATCAGACCAGAGAATCTTGTTTCTCATGGTCTGAGAGTCTTTAGGTGCCTTTTTGGAAACTCCAAGCGGGCTGTCATGTGCCTTTTACTGAGGAGTGGCTTCCGTCTGGCCACTCTACCATAAAGGCCTGATTGGTGGAGTGCTGCAGAGATGGTTGTCTTTCTCCCATCTCCACAGTGGAACTCTAGAGCTCTGTCAGAGTGACCATTGGGTTGTTGGTCACCTCCCTGACAAAGGCCGTTCTCCCCCGATTGCTCAGTTTGTCTGAGCTCTAGGAAGAGTCTTGGTGGTTCCAACTTCTTCAATTTAAGAATGATGGAGGCCACTGTGTTCTTGGGGAGCTTCAATTCTACAGACTTTTTTTTTTTTACCCTTCCCTTGCCTTGACACAATCCTGTCTCGGAGCTCTTCGGACAATTCCTTCAACCTCGTGGCTTGGTTTTTGCTCTGACATGCACTGTCAACTGTGGGACCTTATATAGACAGGTGTGTGCCTTTCCAAATCATGTCCAATCAATTGAATTTACCACAAGTGGACTCCAATCAAGTTGTATAAAACATCTCAAGGACAATCAATGGAAACAGGATGCACCTGAGCTCAATTTCGAGTCTCATAGCAAAGGGTCTGAATACTTATGTAAATAAGGTATTTCAATATAGAATTTATTATGAATTTGCAAAAATTCTTTGTCATTATTGGATATTGTGTGTAGATTGTTGGGGGAAATGTTTTATTTCATTCATTTTAGAATAAGACTGTATACTTTCTGAATGTACTTTGTGTGCCATTCAGAGAGTGAATGGGCAAGACCAAATATGTAAGTGCCTTTGAACGGGGTATGGTAGTAGGTGCCAGACGCACCGGTTTGTGTCAAGAACTGTATCGCTGCTGGGTTTTTCACTCTCAACAGTTTCCTGTGTATATAGAATGCTCCACACCCAAAGGACATCTGGCCAACTTGACACAACTGTGGGAAGCATTGGAGTAAACATGGGCCAGCATCCCTGTGGTATGCTTTCGACACCTTGTGGAGACCATGGCCCGATGAACTGAGGCTGTTCTAAGGGCAAAGTTGGGGGTGCGTGCAACTCAATATTAGGAAGGTGTGGTGTTCCTAATGTTTGATACACTGTGAATATGTCAGCCATAGATGCACATGAACACATGCAGTGGAAGACACCTGTACTATCCTGATTGATGACTGTGAGAGTGGAAAAAAACAGGAGAAAGAATGCATGATGCCTGGGGGAAAAAAGTGTTTCAGCAATTTATAGTTGTAGGGTGTAGACTGGAGTTGCTGAACCCATGAGTCTGGGAATGGTGTCTTACATGTATGTATTTGACGTGTTTTCTTAGGGAAGGGACCAAACTCGGTCCTCTGGAGCCCAAGGCTTGCACGTTTTGGTTTTTGCCCTACACAGTGGATTTAAAAAATAATCAAATCATCACGCTTTGATCATTTGAAATTGGCTGTGTGTTGTTACGGCAAAAACGGCACCCCGGCCTCCCGGGTGGCTCAGTGGTTAACCGCGCTGTACTGCAGCGCCAGCTGTGCCATCAGAGTCCCTGGGTTCGTGCCCAGGCTCTGTCGTAACCGACCGGGAGGTCCGTGGGGCGACGCACAATTGGCTTAGCGTCGTCCGGGTTAGGGAGGACTTGGTCAGTAGGGATGTCCTTGTCTCATCGCGCACCAGCGACTCCTGTGGCGGGCCGGGCGCAGTGCGCGCTAACCAAGGTTGCACGGTGTACCCTCCAACACATTGGTGCGGCTGGCTTATAGGTTGGATGCGCGCTGTGTTAAGAAGCAGTACGGCTGGTTGGGTTGTGTATCGGAGGACACATGACTTTCAACCTTCGTCTCTCCCAAGCCCGTACGGGAGTTGTAGCGATGAGACAAGATAGTAGCTACTACAACAATTGGATACCACGAAATTGGGGAGAAAAAGGGGTAAAATAAAAATAATTAAAAACGGCACCCCTTGGTGTCACAAGGACCGAGGTTTGGGAAACTCTGTTTTATGAGTTGTTTAATTGTAAAAGAAAGGCATGCTTTTCACATTCTGGTAACAACCTCAGACATTGAGCAACTTAAACCAAGCACCACATTTCTCTCATCTGAGTGGTACACATGAATGTGCCTCAACATGCAGTTTCATTCAGAATAGGTTTAAAGTCTTTGAGAAGTTTAATCCGGTGCATTCCCTATTGTTATTATACCCTCAATACTATTCTGTGGTGTCTGCAGCTGGAGCACATATTTTAAGCTGAGTGAGAGACAGCACAATGGGACAAGGTGTCCTGCCAAAATAATATTGAGACTGCCGTCTGCAGCACTTTGTTGTCGAGGGCAGTGCAGTTGTCTTACCAAGTGGTGATGCAGCCAGTCAAGAAGCAAAATAATGTACTTTTATTTTAACTACTCATATCATGCATGATGTCAAGGGAAACAAAGTACTCTGTTTCAGCAAATAATAGTTGTTGGGTGCAGGGTTCCATTTAAATTCCAGTCAATTCAGGAAGTGCACGGACATTCCAATTATCTTCAATGCTTTTCAATGTGGCAAATTTGGAATTGTAACTTGGTTGACTTTGTGAATTGACTGGAATTTAAATGGAATTGACCCCAACCCTGGTTGGGTGTAGACTGAGGTCACTGGGCCCACAAGAGACTGGGAATGCTGTCTTACCTGTATGCATTTTAAGTGTTAGGTTGTTAGAAGTTGTTAGATTGTTTTTGGCCTCAGAAGCTGCCATTTTGATTGTTAAAGAAAGGAATGAGTTCCACATTCTGGTAACAACCTCAATATGTTCCTTTGAGGATACTGAGCAACTTAAACCAAGCGTCACATTTCTCTCATCTGAGTGATACATACAGTGCCTTGCGAAAGTATTCGGCCCCCTTGAACTTTGCGACCTTTTGCCACATTTCAGGCTTCAAACATAAAGATATAAAACTGTATTTTTTTGTGAAGAATCAACAACAAGTGGGACACAATCATGAAGTGGAACTTTTTTAACAAATCAAAAACTGAAAAATTGGGCGTGCAAAATTATTCAGCCCCTTTACTTTCAGTGCAGCAAACTCTCTCCAGAAGTTCAGTGAGGATCTCTGAATGATCCAATGTTGACCTAAATGACTAATGATGATAAATACAATCCACCTGTGTGTAATCAAGTCTCCGTATAAATGCACCTGCACTGTGATAGTCTCAGAGGTCCGTTAAAAGCGCAGAGAGCATCATGAAGAACAAGGAACACACCAGGCAGGTCCAAGATACTGTTGTGAAGAAGTTTAAAGCCGGATTTGGATACAAAAAGATTTCCCAAGCTTTAAACATCCCAAGGAGCACTGTGCAAGCGATAATATTGAAATGGAAGGAGTATCAGACCACTGCAAATCTACCAAGACCTGGCCATCCCTCTAAACTTTCAGCTCATACAAGGAGAAGACTGATCAGAGATGCAGCCAAGAGGCCCATGATCACTCTGGATGAACTGCAGAGATCTACAGCTGAGGTGGGAGACTCTGTCCATAGGACAACAATCAGTCGTATATTGCACAAATCTGGCCTTTATGGAAGAGTGGCAAGAAGAAAGCCATTTCTTAAAGATATCCATAAAAAGTGACGTTTAAAGTTTGCCACCAGCCACCTGGGAGACACACCAAACATGTGGAAGAAGGTGCTCTGGTCAGATGAAACCAAAATTGAACTTTTTGGCAACAATGCAAAACGTTATGTTTGGCGTAAAAGCAACACAGCTCATCACCCTGAACACACCATCCCCACTGTCAAACATGGTGGTGGCAGCATCATGGTTTGGGCCTGCTTTTCTTCAGCAGGGACAGGGAAGATGGTTAAAATTGATGGGAAGATGGATGGAGCCAAATACAGGACCATTCTGGAAGAAAACCTGATGGAGTCTGCAAAAGACCTGAGACTGGGACGGAGATGTGTCTTCCAACAAGACAATGATCCAAAACATAAAGCAAAATCTACAATGGAATGGTTCAAAAATAAACATATCCAGGTGTTAGAATGGCCAAGTCAAAGTCCAGACCTGAATCCAATCGATAATCTGTGGAAAGAACTGAAAACTGCTGTTCACAAATGCTCTCCATCCAACCTCACTGAGCTCAAGCTGTTTTGCAAGGAGGAATGGGAAAATTTTTCAGTCTCTCGATGTGCAAAACTGATAGAGACATACCCCAATTTTTTTTTTTATTTTTATATCTTTATGTTTGAAGCCTGAAATGTGGAAAAAGGTCGCAAAGTTCAAGGGGGCCGAATACTTTCGCAAGGCACTGTATGAATGTGCCTCAACATGCAGTTTCATTCACAATAAAGTCTTCACTATTGTTTTTATCCCCTAAATGCTAGGCCTATTACATTGGCATCTGCAGCTGGATCACATCTTTTAAGTTGATTAAGAGACAGCACAATGGAACAAAGTATCCTGCCAAAATAATATGGAAACTGCTCACGTCCTCTACCAGGATGTATTTAGATGAGCTGAACACAGCATGATATCAGACAGTCTTTGCTATACTGGATCTGTGGGACCTCCTTACCCACATTGAAGTCGAAATTTTATAAGGGTTATGGTTATGGTTAGGGTAGGGGTTAAGGTTAGGGTTTAGGGAATGAGTCCCAAGGATACCAGATAGCAAAAACGCATATCACACAGTGGCAAAGTAGAAAAGGGCAACGATCTCATAGCAGCAGAGATTAAGTTATTCTCTAGAGTTATTCTCTGAAGAACCATTTTGTTCAACATCTTTGTTATTTATGTAGGCGTAGTTGTTGTCATGTTTGAAATGCCACTTTGCATTTAGCAAAAACATTCCATACTCCTACATAACCAGAATATAAATAAAACTCAAAACAGGATTTATTACACAGAATACAAGTTTATTACATGGCAATGTTATAGTCATGAAAGTTCCATAAATACGTATTACAAATATTTTTTTGCACTCCATTCCTGCCCATCAGTGGCGGATTTAGACATAGGCATCTTGCCCGGTGCAGCATTGGGCGCCCGCAAAAACAAATAAAAATATCTGAATGGTGACATTTGCGCGATCGTTTTTCTATCGCTCATTTGCATGTCACGTCAATGATATGTCACCGTGTGGGACTGTGGGTCAATTAACCTTATCGGAGTGGGCGCCCTGATGCTAGTTTGTGAGCTAGGCAGGCTACTGCCTGGGAAGGTCTCCCACTCAGAAGTACGAGATGGGGCGAGGTAGGTTGACCTCAGGTCTCTCCACTGGAAGCCCGAGGTAGGGCGAGCGGGGGAATCTATCAAATAGCGCACCTCTTTGTACAGTACTAATGCAATTAGTTGTGCAACTTAGTTTGTGTTTCTTGTTTGAAGTGCAATAGTGTAATAATCAGGTTATCTTCTTTATAAGTGTGTTATTCTATTTGTGTGATACAGGATTTGTGCAATTTAGTCTTATTTGTGTTTTTTGTTAGCAATAGGGTAATAGTGTAATAATTTGATTCTCTTTTTTATTTGTATTTATATACAACAATTTGTTTCTATTTGTCTTTGTTACTTTTTGATATTTGAGTCTTTAAAGAATATATGTATATAGTTTTAAATGTTATTATTATTTCTTTGCGTTGTTCCAAATGTCTGAATAAAAATTACAGTGCATAATGGTGTTTTTTGTTGCTGTTGGGGGGGAGGGGCGCTAAAGTGGGGGTTCGCCCAGGGAGCCATACAAGCTGGAACCGCCACTGCTGCCAATGACTGGTACCTCACTCAATGTAGGTCTGTAGTGGTATGTTTACGACGTGTTGTTACTTGCAGGTGGGTTGGGGCGCGTCCGGAGACGCCTCTTCTTTCCTGAGCGCTGACCTCCAGCTATATAATATCCTCTCTCACGTTCAATCTTTTCAGAATCTGGAATACTACACAACATCCAAATTTGACTTTTCTGCTGAGTTCATCTTCGAGAGTTTTCTACTAACAGGTAAATATATATATATTTTATATATATATAACTATTCATCAACTTGTTCTCATACAATAAGGATACACATAGATTTGTAAAATAAATACATAAATTGATCTGAAAGAAAAGAAAGCCTATGTTCATGGAAAATAGGAAACATAGTAATTTCTGTAGCTTCTTTAGAGACGAACTAAATTATAAAGTTGTTTATTATCAGAATCTTAAGTATTGAAGTAAAATGTTGCTGCCGGTAGATCTATTCTTTATCATATCGCAGTTGCCCTGTACACTCATATCAGGTAGCCTAGGCTAGATGTCTTTCGCTATTTTAAATAGATGTCACTCAAAATGTGTAGAGTGGCCAAGCGTAGTGAAAAATAACTGTTCGAAAATGTAAGTAAAAAATAAATAGAACTTCAATACGCTTCTACTTCATTCATAATTTCGGGAATTTACTGCCACTGTGCCTTTAAATTATAATGGGCGTCGGCTGGCTAGAATCACATGAATCCAAGAGGAAAGAAACCTACTCAAAAACAGTCCTTGTACCGTGATTCATGTCATATCTTGCAGCGGAATTAAAGAGAGAAAAATACTTGTAGGCTACAGTTCTCCATTTGATTGCTTAATTGAGTTGCTGTGCCAACATGTTGACTAGAGAATATGGAAAGTTAGGATTTGAACATTGAAAAAAATAAGTCCATCTCTGTCATGTATCTCTCTGCATGTTGATGCTTTTTTGCACAACGAGATTGTGAATGTAATATTCTAATGACTGATAATTCATTCGAATTTAATTAATGAATTAAATATATAATCTATTCTTATCATGTTTGTCTCAATCTTACATAACAATTTTTGTAAAAGTAGGAACTTTACTGTTTTTGAGGGTCATGAATCCTATAGTTTTTGTCATCTGTGTTCTGAGGTGGTTTTGTGTTGAGTCATCCTCTACCAGAATTAACCCAGAACTCATCCAGTAGCACCACATAGGAAACAAGCTGCTAGGGGAATACTAGAGGATAATTGGTTAGAGGAACAAATGGGTCACAAATGGGCTTATGTTTACAGATTCCTTCCTTAGGAGAAATGTATCTTCTTATCCAATCTCACAAGAAGCTTCAATCAAAACATGGCTGCAGGAAAAATTATATTGATATTATGTCATTCCTGCTTGTATGGTGAAATGGGCTTAAGTACTGTACATTTTCAGTTGCTGGATTGTTGAGAAAAGGATCAGTCTTCCAAACCGTCAATTTGGAGAGAAATTGAGGGAGCTACTGTTCCAAGTTCTCCCATGAGTCAATCAGGGTCACTTGATTCACTCTCTTTGCACCACCACCCTAGATCAACACAGATTTAGGGCTCTGGTCAAATGTAGTGCACTATATAGGGATTAGTGTGCCATTTGGAACAAAGCTTAGTTAGACACACAATTGTCAATAAAGGAGTAATAATAGTAAAGTAACAGGTTTTATGTTAAGTCCAATATGATAGATATACTCTCATTAATACTTCCAGTAATAAAGACATGAGTTTATAAATTCAAGCACATATTACATTTTTGTTTTAATGATGGAAAACATCCATAGTAAAGATAGACTGTCCAAGAAAATAATAATTGGTCGCCAACAAATATTTGTTTTGCAAACAGACACCCTGGTATCTGCTGCCATTATGGTGGGCCATTCCACAGAACACACACCTGTCTTATGTAAATAATACTGTTCATATGGCTTTCTCTTCGGTGGGCCAACAATTACCTCTGTTTACCTGAGAAAAACATTCACTAAGAATGGGAAGCTTTGCCCTGTGTTGTGTATTAAAACCTCTTAAGGATCAGACCCTTTTTTTTCACAATTTAGCCTAAAATGACATACCCAAATCTAACTGCCTGTAGCTCAGGACCTGAAGCGAGGATATGCATATTCTTGAAACACTTTGAAGTTCTTTGAAATGTGAAATTAATGTAGGAGAATATAACACATAGATCTTGTTAAAGATAATATAAAGAAAAAAACATGTTTTATTTATTTATTTGTTCCTTCTTTGAAATGCAAGAGAAAGGCCAATATACAGTTTTAGAACACCTACTCATTCAAGGGTTTTTCATTATTTTGACTATTTTCTACATTGTAGAATAATAGTGAAGACATCAAAACTATGAAATAACACATGGAATCATGTAGTGACCAAAAAAGTGTCAAACAAATCAAAATATATTTTATATTTGAGATTCTTCAAATAGCCACCCTTTGCCTTGATGATAGCTTTGCACACTCTTGGCATTCTCTCAACCAGCTTCATGAGCTTCCTGGAATGCGTTTAAATTAACAGGTGTGCCTTCTTAAAAGTTCATTTGTGGAAACTCATGCCTTAATGCGTTTGAGCCAATCAGTTGTGTTGTGACAAGTTGGGGGGATATACAGAAGATAGCCCTATTTGGTAAAAGACCAAGTCCATATCATGGCAAGAACAGCTGAAATAAGCAAAGAGAAATTACAGTCTATCATTACTTTAAGACATATGAAGGTCAGTCAATCCGGAAAATGTCAAGAACTTTCAAAGTTTCTTCAAGTGCAGTCACAAAAACCATCAAGCACTATGATGAAACTGTCTCTCATGAGGACCGCCACAGGAATAGAAGACCCAGAGTTACCTTTGCTGCAGAGGGTAAGTTCATTAGCGTTACCAGCCTCAGAAATTGCAGCCCAAATAAATGCTTCACAGAGTTCAAGTAACAGACAAATCTCACCATCAACTGTTCAGAGGAGAATGTGTGAATCAGGCCTTCATGGTTGAATTGCTGTAAGGGAACCACCACTAAAGGACAACAAGAGGAAGAGACTTGCTTGGGCCAAGAAACACGAGCAATGGACATTAGACCGGTGGAAATGTGTCCTTTGGTCTGGAATCCAAATTGGAGATGTCTGGTTCCAACCGCCTTGTCTTTGTGAGATGCGGTGTGAGTGAATGGATGATCTCCATATGTGTATTTTCCACCGTAAAGCATGGAGGAGGTGTTATGGTGTGGGGGTGCTTTGCTGGTGACACAGTCTGTGATTTAATTAGAATTCAAGGCACACTTAACCAGCATGGCTACCACAGCCTTCTGCAGCGATACGCCATCCCATCTGGTTTGCTCTTAGTGGGACTATCATTTGTTTTTCAACAGGACAATGACCCAACACACCTCCTGGCTTGGTAAGGGCTATTTGACAAAGGAGAGTGATGGAGTGCTGCATCAGATGACCTGGCCTCCACAATCCCCCGACCTCAACCAAATTGAGATGGTTTGGGATGAGTCGAACCGCAGAGTGAAGGAAAAGCAGCCAACAAGTGCTCAGCATATGTGGAAACTCCTTCAAGACTGTTGGAAAAGCATTCCAGGTGAAGATGGTTGAGAGAATGCCAAGAGTGTGCAAAACTGTCATCAAGGCAAAGGGTGGCTATTTGAAGAATCTCAAATATAAATTATATTTTGATTTGTTTAATACTTTTTTGGTTACTACACAATCCATATGTGTTATTTCATTGTTTTGATGGCTTCACTATTTTTCTACAATGTAGAGAATAGTAAAAAATATAGAAAAACCCTTGAATTACTTGGTGTTCTAAAACTTTGGACTGGTAGTGTATGACTTAGGAATCTAGGTGCAACTTCCATGATTGTAACGTAGACGCAGAGAGTCAGGAAGCAAGTGCAGTTGGTGAGTTTAATAACAAAGAACCTGAAGATATAAAAACAAGAGAAGCATACTAGACATGAAAACAAAACCAATACTGCCTGAATACTGAGGGCTAAATAAAGATGGTTGCCAGATGTGCATAATGTGGGTTGCCAGGACCGGTTGTTAGTAGAGCGGCAACATCGAGCGCTGGAGCGGGAGAATGGGTGACAATTATTAGCGCCATAGATTAGCCTTTCACACTACAGACGCTCTATGGACGGACTCTGACTTTGACATTGCTCATTCTGATATTTTTTGATTGTGTGTATTGTTATTATATTGCTAAATATTACTACACTGTTGGAGCTAGAAGCATAAGCATTTTTCTGTACCTGCAATAACATTTGCAGATCTGTGTACGCGACCAATAAGCTTTGATTTGATTTAAAGGCCTCCATAACAGGTGATAAAGAGCCATAAGTTTACATCATATCTTTGACATCACTGAGGGTTTTTTGTGTTTGTCAGTGGTAACAACAGTCACCTTGTACAGCACTCACCAAACAGAGAATTAGATCAAGATGGAAATAGATGGCTTGTAGAGTAGTGGATCAAGATAGGGGTTGGTTACTATTACATAACATTGTTGAAGTCCTAACTACAGCAAGCTCAAGTATGAAATGTTACTTTGTTTCTCCTCCTCTCCAGAACCATGGTGTTCCATAAGGAATTTCAGACTGCAGGGAAGGAGCCTGGTCTTCAGGTGTGGCGCGTGGAGAAGATGGATCTGAAGCCGGTTCTTAAACAGCTCCACGGAAACTTCTTCACCGGAGACTGCTACGTTCTTCTCTACACCACTGCTGCCCCCTCATACTACATCCACATGTGGCTGGGTGAGAGAGAGCGCTGGTTACCCGACTGATATAGCTTATCACCATGGCCACTCAGGCTGAGCCTTAAACCATTATCCTATATGTGCAGGAAATGGGTTATAAAGGGTTATAAAAAGATACATGCCTGTTCACTTGTCATATCTATTTGATAATGAACTGAAAGGTTCCTCCCTTGTATTGTTGTGTATGCTCCAGGGAGAACTTACCCCTATGTACAGATCTAGGATCAGCAATCCTAACTTAAACCATTAGTTTGGACAAATGCTAAACTGACCCAAGAACTGCACCTAGGGGAAACTTCACCCTACACCATTCTGTATGTTCATATGGACTTTTCCATTGGTCTTCTTCCTCAACTCCCCACTTCTCTATTGGCTGATACCACAGGAAGTGAGAGTTCTCAGGATGAGAAAGGTGCGGCAGCCATCTTTACCACCCAGCTGGATGATTTCCTGGGCGGAGGCCCGGTCCAGTTCAGAGAGGTGCAGAACAACGAGTCTCTCACCTTCCTGGGTTACTTCAAGTCTGGCATCAAGTACAAGGTTAGATATTTCAGAATAACATCTCAGAGAGACAGTTGGGCATATTAGCTTAGATCAGATCGCCATAGAAAAACCTCAATTGTTTCTTGGTTAAATAAAGATACCCACACACGCTAGCACGCACACTCTACACACACACATACATATATTGTTGTATGGTGATATTATACATTTTGTATTGTAGATATGTGGTGGTGTAATTATGTTAAATTATGTATTGTTTTGTATTTAGTTTTATGTGTGATGTAAGTTCCTTAATGTGTTTGGACCCCAGAAAGAGTAGCTGCACCCAAGGCAGCAGCTAATGGGGATCCTTAATAAATACAGTACTGCACATCCTTTTAAAAATGACTGAAGGTCTCGCTGTGTCTCGCATGACAACCCCAGTATAGCTTTGTTTTCCCTTTCCAGCACGTAGATGCTTACTCTGTTGTTATACATCCCACTACTATACTTCTCTAAGTATGTCAGTGACATTGAACCCCAATGAATTTGAAGAGAAGGGTAACTATCGAAAAGATTGTGCGTGGGTTTCTCATTATTAGGTTAAGTATTGGTAGAGTGGAGTCCCATTTGAACTTGTTGACTAATGAGACTCAATTTCACAGCTATTGATTACCAGCGTCCAGTTAAAGGATGGTAAAATGTGTATTAATCAATACTCTAGTGAGAACAACAGCAACACACCCATCAAAGTATTGAAATACTAATGAGTCATGACACATGTTGCACATATTTGAAGCTGTACATGCACAAAAGAGGGATTTGCTAAAAAGGTAACTGTGCTATTGATAGTAATGTGTGTATGTAAGTTTTAGCATCTGCAGTGGATAAAGTTTTCCATAGAGGGTTGCCATGGACAGTTTCAAATGATGGACAGGCTAAGGGAGGACACATATGGGTCTAATTCCAGAAAGCCAAATGGCTGCATGTCTGGCAAGATTTTACATTAGCTTCTGGATTGGCAAGTAGAGGAAGCTATGGAAGTAAATGTTTACTTACAACTCTGAACAAAGTTGCAGTCAATGACGTTGGAGTTTAACATGCAGTGTGTAACATAAATATATATAAACTTCTTCTAAGCAATGTATTATTGTTAGCTTCGTTAACCTGATACACTATTTCCATTGTCTGTCCTTCAGCAAGGTGGGGTGGCCTCTGGCTTCCAGCACGTGGTGACCAACGACATGAACGTCAAGCGTCTGCTGCACATCAAGGGCCGCAGGGCCATCAGGGCCACGGAGGTAGACATGTCCTGGTCCAGCTTCAACAGAGGAGACTGTTTCATCATCGACCTAGGAAAGGTGAGGCTGGGATAGCCTATCGGAGACTAAGCTAAATTATGATATGTTACTAAGTCTCCTCAACCAGACTCACGTGTTGAACTTGGCCAATGCTACATAAGGGGATTGTCATATAGGCAGATAGGGAGAAACACAATGATCCCACATGCACAATGTTTGCATATGTGTAATGAGGGTGATTTTACAGCCCTCTCCAAAGAAGGAGAGGGCTGTAAAATACCCCAGGTGTTATTTTGTGGATCATGCATGAGCATGAATAAGTAGGGGAGAGTGGGATAAGTTGAGCCATTTTGTACATTCAGCATCACGCCGTCAAGGGAAATATAGTATTCTGTCTAACAAAGATATCTACATATATTTTAGGATGGTCTGTATCCCTGGGAATAATCCGAATTCATGTAAACATTACTGTCTTGAAAACATTGCATGTCCAAAAGAAGTGGTCTCCTGGCATGGCTTACCCAGGGTGTGGGGTAAGATGAGCCCCGGGACAGGGTAAGTTAAACCGACTTCAAATTTCTGTGCTGAATTAAATATTAGCACTACCTTTTTAAACCCACATCTAGCTTTTTTTCCCAAACACAATCGTCATTTGAAAAATATTTTAACACAGGCTTAACACCTAACAAGCTATTTTTTTCAACACTTTTAACATAGGCCAGGTCCTGTTGTTACTTCAGATCCCAGCGATATCGCCTTGCATTGCCCCAGGAAAGAAAACACTTCAATTTGCTTAACTTGCCATTGGCTTAACTTACCCCAAGGCAAACATTTTGACTAAATTAGCCCACGCAGCTACAAGGATGCACTTTCATGCTAGGTTTAGGACCTCATATTGTAGCTTATAGAGACCCCAACTGATATATAGAACACTCTTAAAAGTATCTACTTTGGTTTAGATACAAGCATCATGAAACCTCTAACACAAAAAAAATGTTTTTTGGGCCTGACTTGCTTACCACTTTTTCCATGTGGTTTCTTCCTTCACAGACTCCATGAAATGATGACCTCTTCCTAAATATTTCATCAAATGATACAATTTGTGTATGGTTTCCTATAAACAAGGGTGGCTTAACGTACCCATTTGGCTCAACTTACCCCACTCTCCCCTGTGCATAAAGGCAAGAGTCTCTTCCCTTAGTCTGAGTCGTGGCCTTTCAGACAGCTTTTGTTTCCATTCTCAGGACATCTTCCAGTGGTGTGGCAGCGAGTGCAACAGCTTTGAGCGTTTGAAGGCGTCCCAGGTGGCCATCGATGTCCGTGACAACGAGAGGAATGGCCGTGCCACTCTGCTGATGATTGAGGAGGGAGGAGAGCCACAGGCTGTCATCGACGTGAGTCACTCTCTCTCACGCACACACACACTCACAGACACACACTCCGATAATCGCGGAGGGAGGATAGCCACCACCACCACTTCCTGACCCTGTTACATTGGAAGGGTCAGAGAATATGAGGGGGGTGGTTACTGGCATCTGCCATTATTATGTGCTCTGGGCACGCTAAGACATTGTGGTACGATCTTATCTCATTCAATGCATTTAAAGGGTAAGGAGTTGCATGGTGGTCACAAACTATGTACAGGGTATTTTATGCAATGCTGGAACCTTTTTAGAGGAGTGCACTGGGACTTCTTAGGCAGAGCTGATTAACTTGTCTTTGACTTATATCCCATTATTCACGACATGAAGCATTGTTGTGATTGTGTTTATTTTTAGGCTCTAGGGCCCAAACCCAACATCCCTGCAGGAAGCCCTGATGACGAGTCTGTTGATAGATCCAACCAGAAGAAGGGAGCTCTCTACATGGTAAAGATTTGCAGCCTTGTGATGCTCCCAGTCTGACCTGTTATGGCATGGCACTGTGCATTGTGACAGCAAAAGTATCCATTTCCGTTGTCGCTGTATAATATTGATGAATAAAGATGTATTGTAGATCTCTGATGCGGCAGGCTCCATGAAGGCATCAGTGGTGGCCCAGACCAGCCCCTTCAAACAAGAAATGCTTTCCCCCAGTGAGTGTTACATTCTGGACAATGGAGTGGACAGCAAGATCTTCATCTGGAAAGGACCTAGTGCCAACACAGCTGAACGCAATGCTGCCATGAAGGCCGCAGAGCAGTTTATCAAGGAGAAGAAGTACCCCAGACACACCCAGGTAACGTTACATCAAACCTCTCCCCCGTCACTACTGCTGCCTTGAATATTCTGAACTTGTACCCATGTTTGGGAAGTTAGTCTCAAGTGGTAACACCGCCAACTCCGGAAGAACACATGTTAATCCCTCTGGTCCGGCATTTTCCATACATAAGGGGAATGGCATTCCATGACAGCCACAACTCCACATCCCATCAACATCCTCTCAGATCTGTGGATTGATAAAGTCCTTTGAAGTCTACTCTATTTTATTCTACAGGTCCAGGTGTTGCCAGGCGGAGGAGAGACCACCCTGTTCAAGCAGTTCTTCTGTAACTGGAAGGATAAGGACCAGACCACGGGCCCAGGCCAGGCCTACAGCTTGGGGCGTATCGCCAGGGTGGTGCAGGTCCCCTTTGACTCCTCCGGCCTGCACACCAACAAGACCATGGCAGCCCAGCACGGCATGGTGGATGACGGATCCGGGAAGGTTCAGGTACGGCTGGAAAATAATAGTGATGACATACAATAATCTAACTCAGGACTATTAAAACAAGTGGCACTGGCTGGGGAAAAGGGATACCTAGTCAGTTGTACAACTGAATGCATTCAATTGAAATGTATCTTTTGCATAGGTACTGGAGGAGAGGTTTGGGAAATACTGATGTAACTCTACTACTTCTGGTGTGTTTAATGTAGAACATGACACATTGGGAGAAGTACAGTGAGGGTACAAAACATTATGAACACATTAGGTTTCATTTCTGGTGTCATGCCAGCTCTCTCTGCCAGCTGCCAGGCTATTTCTGCTGGTGGGATGTGGAGCACTCTTGTAACTTGTCTCCCCACTTCTAAAACCAAAGTTGCGCCCCTATCAAGAATGGTACAACACCCAAAGGACATCCTTGACACAACTGTGGGAAGCATTGGAGTCCGCATGGGCCAGCATCCCTGTGGAACGCTTTCGATACCTTGTAGAGTCCATGCGGCATTTCTGAGGGCAAAAGTTGGGGTGCAACTCAATATTAGGAATGTGTTATTAATATTTTGTAC